>NC_092086.1:65874465-66189576 GCF_045679555.1 Salvelinus alpinus | reverse complement strand
CGTAGTGTTGCTCATTAATGATTTGGCTTAAATAGATGCCCTCTGAACATACTGAAATCTATGTGACCATTGGCGCGTATTTGAGATGACCTATCCAAACTCTCTATTATTCTAATAGAGAGGTAAGAACAAAATAAGCACTGAAAACGTGCCATCACCTTTGGATCAGTCCAACATTTGAGCGGTCGAAAGTGGTCCTGAGAAGCTGGTGATTGCTTTGAAGTGGAGAAGATGGCAGGTTTGTTTTCAGGCCGCTACATCGATAAACTTCACTGAGTCAAGATGCACTCTACTGTTGGTAACATGCATTTCCACAGATTCCACAAGTACACTGTACTTGGCCAGGTAGAGTGGATACATGTGCCGTGAATGATTGGAATGATTTAGAGCATCTCTAGTAAAATATATTATACATATTGTAATATGTTATACATGATTTAATTTATTTCAAGCTATTTGTCAAGTCAAAAAAATACAAAAAAGTAAGAACAAATTGCCAGATGTCTAAAATTACAATAGAATAGTCTCCTCATTACTCTGTCATTATTTAGAATGCATAAGGGGAATGTTGTGAAGTGCTATTACTTGGAATATAACTGCTGATAACTCCATTGAATGAGAATGATGAAAAGGACTGATGAACCTGAGTCTTTACTTCACATAAAGAGAGGAAAGTGAAGAAAAGGTCATTTGTTTTGACCTTTACAGTATGCAAATCAACGACAGCTGAGCACAAAGTGAAACATGTACTCTGACCTCCTGATGATCTTGTATTGCCAGGAGTGCAGAACCATAGAAGCATACATTGCCCTTTTTCGTAAGAATATAACATTTGATCTAGGACAAATTGGACAATGTAAGGAATACTTATATGCATTTTCTTTATTCATCATACTGCCATTCTGACGTTGATGCATTGAACCAAACCAAGGTCCTCGTGGGTGATATCTACCTCAAAAACATTGATATAGAAAATCACTGATCCATATCTTATTGAACAAATATCTATACGTTAGAACTATCAGAGCATTTTAAGTTTCACATTGAAATAACGACTTATCCCTACAGCAGACAGGAATGCACTGGCTTTACAATGTACTCTTTAGGCATGAGGCTTCCCCTTCGATTTTCCTGTTCTTTTCTTCCCCAAATCACTGTGGCGTAATAGAGAAGAGAAGTGTATCCTCCCAATAAAAGGCACTGTGTGATCCCCAGAATGAGAAAGACGGAGGAGTTTAATTTCCCCAGTGGCCACACACACAGGGACTCCTCCCCGCCGTCCCACAGAGCCTAAGAGGAGAATCCTCCGACCCCAAAATGAAAATGTCCTCCATGACATACAATTTTTTTTTAACCATAGCGTCACTACTATTGCACAACCAATCTAGCTTTGACATGTCGCTGGACGGAAGAGGTCAGTCAGAACTGTAGGCTACAGCACCCACATATATTTGTAAAACTGAATATCTTCACCCTGCATACTCTCAACTAAATACAAGTCATGCACACAAACAGTAGGGAGTCTGGAACTATAAAATCAATAATTTTCCCTAAAGCATCTCTAAACCAAAAACAAATTATTATTGAACTTGGGACTGCAACACAGTCATCACTCATTTTGATCCTTTGTTAACGAGATTAATAAGATAATTCTGAAAAGATGCAATCATTCTTCTTCTGCAATGAAGGGGGGGGGGGGGGGGGTGGTACATGAATCAGTTGTCATGGCATCAAGCATACTGTATTTCTAAAACCTTCCTAAACCAGCCTTATCTTGCGAGCTCACATTCTATTTCACTGCAAGTTTAACGAGGGTATTACTTCTATTCTATTCAACATCAGTATAGAGTTTCTTTAATATTTGCATCATGTGTTGGGACATACTGACCCATCTCCTCGTGGAATGCCTTCCTCAGGATCTCAGTCTGTTTGACAGCCAGTACCTCTCACACGAACCCAGCTCCTCTGTCAGCTCAGTGTAGGCCAACGCCAGGTTTACCCTGCACCGGAGGAACAGTTGATCTTTTAATGAATACCAGGGCTGCGTTTCAAATGGCACACAATTCCTTAGACGGGGCATCTGTGAAAACATAGTTACTTTTACTAGTGTTTATGTCCGCAATGACTCATACTAACTGGAGTGCCACAGCCTAAAACAATTTTGGTGTTCCCTATGATGCATAACCGCTAGCCCTCACATTCAGGTGCTACACAAACAAATCGCATCCTATTCTCCTTTCTATCTTTCCTATAACAAAGCCAATGATTTCTAGAGTAGTCCTCCAGTATATTGACATTTCACTCTTTCTGTTCTGATAAATTGCCAAATGTTAGCTTGGTCTTCGACCTGTTTGTGTCGTTAATGCCAACTCCTATGGTAAAGTCACAGTACAGTGTGAACCCCTTTTAACGCCACCCAACACAGAATTGAATGTTCTCCAGCACACAACCCCAACACAGAAGACCAGGACAGGTAAGTATGGTCAAGGTAGGTTTTATTTTCAATTCATGGGTTAACATGGATTGGACCCCGTTTCCCCACCTCCCACAGTAGACAGTACGATTTCCCAGACTGAGCCTCCCCCTTACTCCCTCAGGTATTTTTTTATTTAACCTTCATTTAACTAGGCAAGTCAGTTAAGAACAAATTCTTATTTATAACGATGGCCTACTTGTAAAGCCCCCCCGGCCAAACCCTCCTCTAACCCAGACGACGCTGGGCTGTTTGTGCGCTGCCCTATGGGACTCCCGATCACGGCTGGTTGTGATACAGCCCTGGATCGAACCAGAGTCTGTAGGGACGCCTCTAACACTGCAATGCAGTGCCTGAGACAACTGCGCCACTCGGAAGGCATTGCAAAAGTGACACACTGCCCACTGAATGTGGCACTGCAACAATATAGTTATTCTAAGGCAAGGCACTGCAAACAATATGATGAAAGTCACTACGATCTCACTCTGGTGCTGCACACAATATGAGACCCACCCTTGGCCCTGCTCTTCTCTGCCAACCCCTCTAAAGGACTCTACTGTTATGGGACAAAATAGGGAGGGAGAAAGACAACATATAGAGAGTTGGGGATAGATTCTTAATTTCTAGGGTCCAACAAGAACCAAATCAAATCCAATTGTATTTGTCACATACACCGAATACAACAGGTATTTCACCTTACAGTGAAATGCTTACTTACAAGCCCTTAAACAACAATGCAGTTTAAAATATAGATATATTTTTTAAATAGCGAGGCTACATACAGGGTATACCAGTATGGAGTCAATGTGCGGGGGCAACGATTAGTCGAGGTAATTGAGGTAAAATGTATGCATAGGTATAGTTATTAAAGTGACTGTGCATTGATAATAACAGAGAGTACGTAGTAGCAGCGTAAAAGAGTGTGGAGGGGGGGGGGGTGCAATGTAAATAGTCTGGGTAGCCATTTGATTACCTGTTCAGGAGTCTTAAGGCTTGGGGGTAGAAGCTGTTTGGAAGCCTCTTGGACCTAGAATTGGCGCACCGGTACCGCTTGCCGTGCGGTAGGGGAGAGAACAGTCTATGACTAGGGTGGCTGGAGTCTTTGATAACTTTTAGAGCCTTCCTCTAACACCACCTGAGGTTCTGGATGGCAGGAAGCTTGGCCCCAGTGATGTACTGGGCCATACGCACTACCCTCTGTATTGCCTTGTTGTCGGAAGCTGAGCAGTTGCCATACCAGGCAGTAATGCAAGCGGTCAGGATGCTCTCGATTGGTGCAGCTGTAGACATTTTTGAGGATCTGTGGACCCATGCCAAATCTTTTCAGTCTCCTGAGGGGGAATAGGTTTTGTCGGGCCCTCTTCACGACTGTCTTGGTGTGCTTGGACCATGTTAATTTGTTGGTGATGTGGACGCCAAGGAACTTGAAGCTCTCAATCTGCTCCACTACAGCCCGTCGATGAGAATGGAGCCGTGCTCGGTCCTCCTTTTTCTGTAGTCCACAATCATCTCCTTTGTCTTGATCACGTTGAGAGAGAGGTTGTTGTCCTTGCACCACACGGTCAGGTCTCTGACCTCCTCCCTATAGGCTGTCTCATCGTTGTCGGTGATCAGGCCTACCACTATTGATGATGTTAGAGTCGTGCCTGGCCATGCAGTCATGAGTGAACAGGGAGTACAGGAGGGGACTGAGCACGCACCCCTGAGGGTCCCCCGTGTTGAGGATCAACGTGGCGGATGTGTTGTTACCTACCCTTACCACCTGGGGGCGGACCATCAGGAAGTCCAGGATCCAGTTGCAGAGGGAGGTGTTTAATGGGAGGTCCTTAGCTTAGTGATGAGCTTTGAGGGCACTATGGTGTTGAATGCTGAGCTGTAGTCAATGAATAGCATTCTCACATAGGTGTTCCTTTTGTCCAGGTGTGAAAGGGCAGTGTGGAGTGCAATAGAGTTTGTGGATCTGTTGGGGTGGTATGGTACGTTGGAGTGGGTCTAGGGTTTCTGGGATAATGTTGTTGTGCCATGACCAGCCTTTCAAAGCACTTCATGGTTACAGATGTGAGTGCTACAGGTCGGGAGTCATTTAGGCAGGTTACCTTAGTGTTCTTGGGCACAGGGACTATGGTGGTCTGCTTGAAACATGTTGGTATTACAGACTCAGACAGGGAGAGGTTGAAAATGTCAGTGAAGACACTTGTCAGTTGGTCAGCGCATGCTCGGAGCACACGTCCTGGTAATCCGTCTGGCCCTGCGGCCTTGTGAATGTTGACCTGTTATAAGGTCTTACTCACGCCGGCTGCGGAGAGCGTGATCACACAGTCATCCGGAACAGCTGATGCTCTCATGCATGTTTCAGTGTTACTTGCCTCGAAGCAAGCATAGAAGTAATTTAGCTCGTCTGGTAGGCTTGTGTCACTGGGTAGCTCTCGGCTGTGCTTCCCTTTGTAGTCTGCCATAGAAAGCCCTGCCACATCCTACGCGCGTCGGAGCCAGTGTAGTACGATTCGATCTTAGTCCTGTATTGAAGCTTTGCCTGTTTGATGTTTTGTTGGAGGGCATAGCATGATTTCCTATAAGCTTCTGGGTTAGAGTCCCGCACCTTGAAAGCAGCAGCTCTACCCTTTAGCTCAGTGCGAATGTTGCCTGTAATCCATGGCTTCTGGTTGGGGTATGTACTGGAGGTTGACCGATTAAATCGGAATGGCCGATAACTTGAAATCGGCCTCAATTATTCATAACATTCGGTAATCTGCATTTTTGGACACCGATCATGGCCGATTACATTGCACTCCACGAGGAGACTGCGTGGCAGGCTGACTACCTGTTATGCGAGTGCAGCAAGGAGCCAAGGTAAGGTGCTAGCTAGCATTAAACATATCTTATAAAAAACAATCAATCTTAACATAATCACTAGTTAACTACACATGGTTGATGATATTACTAGTTTATCTAGCTTGTCCTGCGTTGCATATAATCGATGTGGTGCCTGTTAATTTATCATTGAATCACAGCCTACACCAAACGGCTGATTTAACAAGCGCATTCGCGAAAAAAGCACTGTCGTTGCACCAATGTGTACCTTACCATAAACATCAACGGCTTTCTTAAAATCAATACACAAGTATATATTTTTAAACCTGCATATTTAGTTAATATTGAATTTCTTTTAACTAGGGAAATTGTGTCACTTCTCTTGCGTTCTGTGCAACAGAGTCAGGGTATATGCAGCAGTTTGGGCCGCCTGGCTCGTTGCGAACTGTGTGATGACTGAAGGATTAGAGATTACTAGAAACTAACTAGACTTCCCCTTTTATCTGTGGATTAATTGTCGGAGTAGAGAACACACAATTTTGTGTGATTCAAAATGGTAAAAAAATTCTACAAAGATACCTTGTGTATTTCAGGTAAAATAACAAGCCAATGTTTATATCCCAGGACAAGTTAGCCAGCAACATCATGCTAGCTAGCTAAATGCACATGAATGTTTAATGTTTTTCGACCTAACCCCAAATTAATATAGTTGGTTCAGATTTCATTTTGACATTTCCACCTGCATGCCCTGATCGCGTGTGGATCGACAAAATCAACATGCGCACGATGGCAGTTTTCTGCAAGTCCCGCCTCTCCCATCAATTCATTGGTTCTCACAACGAGCATACTTCCCGTACTTTCTGTAAACTAAAGCCAACGTGGATGCTTGGAAGATGGATGAGTAGAGATTTATCGTGGATGTAGAGAAGTACACACTTTTATATAACCCGTCGTAAAAATTCCACAAGGATCCAGCTAAAAAATATGTGGTCTGGAGAGAGATTGCAAAGACCATGAGCATTTAAGGTAAAGTATAACAACCCAATGTCCATCTCCCGGTATAAAACTAACTAGCTAGCTGGCTAGCTGAATGTAAATGACATGTGTGCTGTATGCTTTTTGTATGCAGAAATACTCTGAAGCCGAGAGTAATGTGAGAAAATTAGGTGAAAATGTACACGTTTTTCAAATGTCCATGCTTTTTTGTTCATTGTTGAAATAATGGTGGAATTGACAATAGTTGTAAAGTGTAGAATGATTACACAAAAACAAATTAAGATGTTGCAAAGGTGAACATACTGTTCAATTGTCACGCCCTGACCATAGAGAGCCTTTTATTCTCTATGTTGGTTAGGTCGGGGTGTGACTAGGGTGGGTTATCTAGGTTATTATTTGTCTATGTTGGCCTGGTATGGTTCCCAATCAGAGGCAGCTGTTAATCGTCGTCTCTGATTGGGGATCATATTTAGGCAGCCTTTTCCCATTGGGTTTTTGTGGGATCTTTTTTGTTTGTGTGTAGTTGCAAGTGAGCACTGCATTTGACTTCACGTTTTGTTCTGTATTGTTTTGGTGAGTTTCATTTATTAAACATGTGGAACTCTATGCACGCTGCGCCTTGGTCCATTACTTCTACAAACGATCGTGACATCAATGTTGATAAACAGTCAGATAAAAAAAATGTTTTAACTACACACACTCACACAGTGCGTCTAAGTAGGCTAACATGCAACCATTCTGTCCTGGAAGGCAATTCTGCATGCCACAGAGGTGAAATACTTCGTAAACTGTTCCCTGACAGAAAATGCCTCCTGACCTGCTCTGTTGGCCTGGATGGCTATGTCGCTCATGCCTTGCCTCATCACTGCTCCACTCTGCTGTAGCCACATCTACACATCACAAATCTTTGTGAGGAAGTTATGGAGGATGCACATTCCAACCACTAGGGTATCAACCCTGCTTGGCAGTAGGTAGAATTTTCTTGTAGAGGTTCCTCCATCTGGCCGCAAGGATCCTGAATGCCTTCTCCACTGTCATTCTAGCTGATGTTGTGCCCGGCATATGGCCTCATCAGGTAGGACTTTAGTGGGAAGGCAGCATCCCCCACCATTGTGTATGGTATCCCCCACCATTGTGTATTTCCCAAATCTTCAGGCAGAAATACATCTTGGGGGGCACCTGCATGGTTTTTGACGCCATTTCCCTTCCAAGTGGGAGTTGGCAACGACTCCGTCATTCTTTCTCCCAAAATACCCCATTTTAATAGTTGTAAAGCAGTTTTTGGCATCAACAAGAGCGAGTAGCACCATGGAGAAGGTTCCTTTAAAATAAAAAACATGTCTCCCTGAGTTTGGTGGTTTGGTGATCATAAAATCTTTTCCATCAACCGATCCCAAACAATTGGGAAAGTTCAATTTTTCCTTAAACTCTTGAGAAGTTTGTCTCCAGGTTTCCTCAGTGGGTCGTAGCAGATGGGTCACCAACATCATCCTCTCTATGGCCTCACAGGTCTCCATAATGCACTACGACACTGTCTCGAATCCAAGAAGATAGGTAAAGGCCAGGCTGCAAATAGTCTCCAAATGCCAAGTACATGTATTGACAAAATAAACGGTTTTGTTATTGGTTAACTATCAATTCTATTTTACTCTTCAAAGATGTTGAATTGTGCAAAACCAGATGGAAGTCTCCCCATAACACTTTTGTAAGGCATCTACGGAAGGCCCAACCTGGCGGTTCTGCAGGAACCAATCAGAAAGAATGGAAATACATGAAAATATTATTATTATTGATACCATCCAGCCAAGAAGGTAAGTTATAATATACATTTGAATTGATTGCAATGAATTACAAACCTCAAGGTTTTGCAGTATTGCTGGCCTTATTGTCTAACTGCTAAGTAACTACTTGATTGGTTAATGTCAACTGGTGTCCCATTTCTGATTTAGTGATTATATAGGCCTATAGGTTTTGAATCAGTCCCTTATTACGGAGGAATGATGAAAACCAGCAGTGTTAGACTTTGTAGTCCAGATTTGAGAAATATGATTAATTGAGCCTGAGCTGAGGTTTCTCAACTTTTCATTTATATATTGACCTATTTTCAGCTCAAGAGGCAACCTCAGCCTTGAAAATGCTGATTTGCCTCAGCCACAACCTGTGGAGGCTGATGACACCGAGGACGACATCGGGTCCCGAGCCAGACGACTGAACTACAGTCAAGACCAACCACTACAGACACGGCTCAAGACTGGCAGCCAAGAAAAAGAAAACAGAAGGTCAACCATCAGATGTGGATGAAGAGCTGATTGCGTTTGTCAGGAAGCCAATCCCTTCTGCTGCTACCTCGGAGGATGAGGAGGCATTTGTGCACAGCTTTGTGCCAGAGCTGAACACAATAGGAAGAAACAAGAGACATCTGAAGGTTCAACTACTATCATTGATTATAAAAATTGGGATGACCAGCATGCCACCACAATGGCTCTTCGGTGCTCTGCATGGAAGAGATGGACTGCAGCCTATGCAGCATCAATACTCCTACTCACGAGGATCTAGGTCTCCAACACATAACTAGGATGACCATTAACACCACTGCCACCACCACGGCCTGCAAGTACTATGCACGGAAGAGGTGGACTGCAGCCAATCATGTACAATGAGCCCAGGGATCAATACTCACCAGAACCAAGGTCTCCAACACACAGCTGGGATGACAGATTCAGTACATTCTCTCAAGAGAGCTGGGACATAGACTCACAGTCACATTGTGGAGACTGAAAAGATTTGCCATTGTTCCTCAGATCCTCAAAAGGTTCTACAGCTGCACCATTGAGAGCATCCTGACGTGTGAAATGGCAGCAGTTTTACGGGCGCCCAACCAATTGTGCTTCTCAACTTCTCAAGTCGTACCTGATAATATGTGTTGTTTTCGCGTTATTTTTTACTTATTTTGTACATAATGCTTCTGCCACCATATCTTATGGCAAAAAAGAGCTTCTGGATATCAGGACAGAAATCACTCACCTCGTATTAGACAAAGATTTTTTCTTCAACAAGCACAGGACATACTCCAAACACCCGACAAGGCCAACATCCCCGTTATTGGCAAGAGGAAGAGACGTGGGTACAGAGGACACAGAGCAGGGTGCCTCGTAAGGATCCGCAGAAGGCGAGTGGGAAAGCTGACGTTACCGTCAATAATTCTCGCCAACGTGCAATCATTGGACAATAAATTAGATGAGGTACGATCATGAATATCCTACCAATGGGAGATCAAAAACCGTAATATCTTATGTTTCACGGAATTGTGGCTGAATGATGAAATGGATATTCAGCTAACGGGATATACGCTGCACCGGCAAGATAGAACAGCACACTCCAGTAAGATGAGGGGGGCGGTCTGTGCATATTTGTAAACAACAGCTGGTGCACGAAATCTAAGGAAGTCTCTAGATTTTGCTCGCCTGAAGTAGAGTATCTTTTGATAAAACGCAGACCACACTATTTGCCTAGAGAGTTCAGCTATACTTTTCATGGCTGTTTATTTACCACCACAGACGGATGATGGCACTAAGACCGCACTCAGTCAGCTGTATAAGGAAATAAGCCAACAGGAAACCACTCACCCAGAGGTGGTGCTCCTAGTGGCCGGAGACTTTAATGCAGGGAAACTTAAATCAGTTCTTCCTAATTTCTATCAACATGTTAAATGTGCAAACAGATGGAAAATTTGGTAAATTTGGTAAATCCGACCACAGCTCTATCCTCCTGATTCCTGCTTACAAGCAAAAATTAAATCAGGAAGCACCAGTGACTCGGTCTATAAAAAAGTGGTCAGATGAACCAGATGCTAAACTACAGGACTGTTTTTCTATCACAGACTAGAACATGTTCTCGTGATTCTTCCGATGGCATTGAGGAGTACACCACATCAGTCACTGGCTTTATCAATAAGTGCATCGAGGACGTCGTCCCCACAGTGACTGTACGTACATACCCCAACCAGAAGCCATGGATTACAGGCTTCATTCGCACTGAGCTAAAGGGTAGCGCTGCCGCTTTCAAGGTGTGGGACTCTAACCCGGAAGCTTATAGGAAATCATGCTATGCCCTCCTACAAACCATCAAATAGGCAAAGCGTCAATACAGGGCTAAGCTTGAATCGTACTACACCAGCTCAGACGCATGTCTTATATGGCAGGGCTTGCAAACGATTACAGACTATTACAGACTCGCTTCGAGGCAAGCAACACTGAGGCATGCATTAGAGCATTAGCTTTTCCGGACGACTGTGTGATCATGCTCTCCGTAGCCGACGTGAGTAAGACCTTTAAAAGGTCAACATTCACAAGGCTGCGGGGCCAGACGGATTACCAAGACATGTGCTCCGGTGATGTGCTGACCAACTGGCAGGTGACATTTTTAACATGTCCCTGATTGAGTCTGTAATACCAACATGTTTCAAGCGGACCACCATAGTTCCTGTGCTCAAGAACACGAAGGCAACCTGCCTAAATGACTACAGACCCGTAGCACACGTCCGTAGCCATGAAGTGCTTTGAAAGGCAGGTAATGGCTCACATCAAACACCATTATCCCAGAAACCCTAGACCCAATCCAATTTGCATTCCTCCCAAACAGATCCACAGATGATGCAATCTCTATTGCACTCCATACTGCCCTTTCCCACCTGGACAAAATGAACACCTATGTGAGAATGCTATTCATTGACTACAGCTCAGTGTTCAACACCATAGTACCCTCAAAGCTCATCACTAAGCTAAGGATCCTGGGACTAAACACCTCCCTCTGCAACTGGATCCTGGACTTCCTGACGGGCCGCCCCCAGGTTGTAAGGCTAGGTAGCAACACATCTGCCACGCTGATCCTCAACACTGGAGCTCCTCAGGGGTGCGTGCTCAGTCCCCTCCTGTACTCCCTGTTCACCCATGACTGCGTGGCCAGGCATGACCTCAACACCATCATTAAGTTTGCAGACAACACAAGTGGTTGGCCTGATCACCGACAATGACGAGACAGCCTATAGGGAGGAGGTCAGAGACCTGGCCGGGTGGTGCCAGAATAACAACCTATCCCTCAACGTAAAGAAGACTAAGGAGATGATTGTGGACTACAGGAAAAGGAGGACCGAGCACGCCCCCATTCTCATCGACGGGGCTTTAGTGGAGCAGATTGAGAGCTTCAAGTTCCTTGGTGTCCACATCCCCAACAAACTAGAATGGTCCAAACACACCAAGACAGTTGTGAAGGGGGCACGACAAAGCCTATTCCCCCTCAGGAAACTAAAAAGATTTGTCATAGGTCCTCAAATCCTCTAAAGCATGGGTGCCAAACAAATTTGGCCCGCGGGGTAATTATATTTGGCCCGCGAGACAATACCAAATTACTACTAGAGCTGGCCCGCCGGTATTATACAGCGCATTCACCGCTAATACTACGAATCCCATAATGCTCTGCTGTTGTTTTCGCGCGCCAATCAGGACAGGACCCAGAAACGCCCTCTCCTCTGTGACAGTAGTCATAGCAACATAGACGCTACAACTGTCAGCGGGCTATCCCTTCCCAAAAATGGCGAAAAGAAAGGCAGAAAACAGGAGCTTTCTGGGCAAGTGGGAGGCAGAATATCTGTTTACATATGTAAAAGACAAACCTGTTTGTCTTGTTTGTGGAGTCAACGTGGCTGTAAGTAAGGAGTACAACATTAGACGACACTATGAAACGAAACACCATGACAAATACAAGGACCTGGACATGACTCAAAGGAGCCAGAAAGTAGAGGAGATGAAAAGAAGTTTGGTTTCACAACAGAATATGTTCAAAAAAGCCACATCACAAAGTGAGGCTGCTGTAAAGGCTAGTTATATAGTGGCAGCAGAGATCGCAAAATCAGCCCGGCCCTTTAATGAGGGAGAGTTCGTGAAAAAGATTAGATCAGTGTGCAATAATTAACGTTTTCTTTGTGCACTTTTTCTTGCTACAAGGCATGGGCTTGAATGGTTGATTATTAGCCAGTGGAAAAAGCTTTAAAAAGTTTATTTTGGTATTTAAATCAGAAGGCTGCAAATAGAAAAGAGGGATACGATTTTTATTTAAATTTTATTTATTTAATAAATGAATGCCATTGATGTGTTTTTTCATTTGAAATTCGATTTTGCATGTCTCCACTATTAAATTATATATTGTATGGTAATAAGCGATGCTTGTTCCATATTCAATGTTAAAGCAAAACTTGTTTGGGTCCATATTAAAAGGTTCATTTGTTCAATGTTGGCCCGCGACTTTGTTCAGGTTTTACATTTTGGCCCACTGGGTTTTTGAGTTTGACACCCCTGCTCTAAAGGATCTACAGCTGCAACATCGAGAGCATCCTGACCGCTTGCATCACTGCCTGGTATGGCAACTGCTCGGCCTACAACCGCAAGGCACTACAGAGGGTAGTGCGTACGGCCCAGTACATCAATGGGGCTGAGCTGCCTGCCATCCAGGACCTCTACACCAGGCGGTGTCAGAGAAAGGCCCTAATAATTGTCAAAGACCCCAACCACCCTAGTCATAGACTGTTCACTCTATTTTACGCTGCACTGTTGGTTAGAGCCTGTAAGTAAGCATTTCACTGTAAGGTTTACACCTGTTGTATTCGGCGCACGTGACAAATAAACGTTGATTTGATTGCATCGCTGCCTGGTATGGCAACTGCTCGGCCTCCGACCGCAAGGCACTAGAGGGTAGTGCGTATGGTCCAGTACATCACTGGTACCAAGCTTCCTAGCCCCCCTAGTCATAGACTGTTCTCTCTGCTACCGCATGGTAAGCGGTACCAGAGCTTCTAAACAACCTCTTCCCCCAAGCCATAAGACTCCTGAACATCTAATCAAATGGCTACCCAGACGATTTGCATTGCCCCCCCTTTACACTGCTCCTTCCCCCCCTTTACACTCTCTGTTATTATCTATGCATAGTCACTTTAATAACTCTATATACTACCTCAATTACCTTGAATAACCGGTGCCCCCACACATTGACTCTGTACCGGTACCCTCTGTACTGTATATAGCCTCGCTATTGTTATTTTACTGCTGCTCTTTAATTATTTGTTACTTTTATTTCTAATTTTAATTTTTTTGTAGGTATTTTTTTTCAACTGCATTGTTGGTTAGGGCTTGTAAGTAAGCATTTCACTGTAAGGTGTACACCTGTTGTATTCGGCGCATGTGACAAATACAATTTTATTTGATTTTGATTTGATTATATTTGCATTGCACCTTGTTTTAACTTTTAAAAAAAATATGCTTTTCAGTGGATATTGTAATTGGGAAGGATATGCCTACACTTTCCATTTATTAAATGATACTCCTTCCCTGGCAATAAAATCACTATTGTACAATATGCAATCGTGTACTTACCCATGTTACCACTCTTCAATGGCAGTGAAATCAGAAGAATCTGAATAGATTTCAACAGGGCCACTGATAAATGCGGCAAGAAAAGGCGCTAACAACATTGTCCCTCCACCAAAGTAATATCATTGGTTCAGAGTTTGTTTTGATATTTCAACCTGCATGTCCTGATTGCTTCTGGTGTGGATGGACTAAATCAACATGCATGTAAGTGTAGTCAGCATGCAAGACACTGAAATTGTAAACACACAGTACTTCCTTCTTAAAAAAAATATATATTTTTACGTTTCCCCGAAATAAGGCATGATATTGGGGAAATTGATATGTGGATAAAAAAATGTGTTATCGAAGTGGGCAATATGATATCATCACATGACATTGTGTGTCTGTCTTTATAGATTTTTCAATGGCATTTGACACCATGGACCATGCTGTGGTGCGAAGGTTAAAATGTTGTGGAATTCCTGGTCATGCTCTAGATTGGTTTATAAATCGTACACAATGTGTAATGGCGGATGGTTATAAATACATAGAGTTGTGCTCAGCTGTTCCGCAAGGTTCTGTTTTGGGCCCACTGTTGTTTATTTTGTATATCAACAACATTGGGGATCATATTGAAACAGTGGATGTTCATTTTTATACAGATGATACTGTTCTTCATTCAAGTGGCAGCAGTTTATCTTTAGGTTTTGACAATTCCCAACGAACATTTAACACCATACAACAGAGTCTGTATGATTTGAAGATGGTTCTGAACTTGGGTAAAACAAAATGCATGGTATTTTCAAATGCCAGGCATGTTACTATTCATGTCATTGCTACATTGGATGGACATACTGTAGAGCAAGTCAAAGTGTACAAATATTCGGGAGTGTGGGTGGATGACAAGCTGAACTTCACTGTTCATGTGAGGAACTTGATAAGGAAGCTCAAGCTGAGAATAGGTTTTTATTACCGGCATAAGGCTTGTTTTTCTCTGGAGGCCAGGAAGGAGCTGGTACGATGTACATTACTGGCGGGTTTTAGATTTTAGTGATGTTATATACAGTATATATGCAGGCCTCAACCACTACCCTGAGAGCACTTGATTCAGTATATCATGCGGCCCTCAGGTTCATTACCAATCAAAAATGTCTAACACATCATTGTGATCTCTACAGTGCCGTTGGCTGGTCGTCATTGACCTTGCGTAGGCTTAAACACTGGTATACACTGATTTATAAGGCCATATTGGGTAAAATGCCACAATCTCTGTTCTTTTTTAATCAGGTCAGTTAATAAATATAAATTACATTCTCATTCTCATTTGCTTTTAACAGTACCAAGAATTACAACAGGTTATGGTAGAAATAGTTTTAGTCTTTCAGCGCCGTGGTCCTGGAATTCTCTCCTGAATATTAAAACAATTTATGATCTAGTCACTTTGGTGGAGTCTAAACACTTGGTCAATGTAAATATCATAGAAGAGTATAATTGTCTTTAGGACAGGTGTTTTTTAGTTATGACATTTCTGTTTCTTTACATAATATGTAATTGTTATACTGTATTTCTTTTTCCTTTATGTAACTAGGCAAGTCAGTTAAGAACAAATTATTATTTACAATGATGGCCTACCCCAGCCAAACCCTAACCCGGACAACGCTGGGCCAATTGTTCGCCGCCCTACGGGACTCCGTATCACGGCCGGTTGTGATACAGCCTGGAGTCGAACCAGGGCCTGTAGTGACACCTCTAGTACTGAGATGCAGTGCCTTAGACCGCTGCGCCACTGTATGTGTGTCTATAGCTCTGTTCAATGTTGTGTGAGTGTATGTTAGTTGTTTTGTCTGCTGTTGGACCAGGTCTCTCTTGAAAAATAGATTTTATCTCAATGAGAAAAATCTGTATAAATAAAGCTTAAATAAACGACCATTATCCTTTTCTTTTTATTCTCCCATAGAAAGTAAAATGCAAGCTATGTACGCGAAGCCCACAATTATGCACTTATTTAATAATTTTTTCCAGCTATTTGTTGGACAACTATATCAAAATTAATTAATTAACTAGATCCCAAGGTGGAATGTACAAGAAATGTAATAAGGCCAACTGAACATGTAACCGATAAACTCTGAAAAATCAAGTGAATAAATGGAGCCACTCACTTTGTCTCTACCGGTGCCCAGAGCAGAGTGATGTTACATCGATGTCACAAGTCATTATAAACAGGGTGGTTCGAGCCCTGAATGCTGATTGGCTTATAGCTGTGGTATATCAGACCGTATACTACGGGTACGACAAAACATTTATTTGATTTTCTTCGGGATCGGTGTCCCTTCCACGGGACGGTTGAGCTAACGTAGGCTAATGCGATTAGCATGAGGTTGTAAGTAACAGGAACATTTCCCAGGACATAGACATATCTGATATTGGCAGAAAGCTTAAATTCTTGTTAATCTAACTGCACTGTCCAATTTACAGTAGCTACTACAGTGAAAGAATACCATGCTATTGTTTGAGGAGAGTGCACAATTTTGAACATGAAAAGTTATTAATAAACAAATTAGGCACATTTGGGCAGTCTTGATACAACATTTGAACAGAAATGCAATGGATCATTGGATCAGTCTAAAACTTTGCACATATACTGATGCCATCTAGTGGCCAAAATCTAAATAGCACCTGAGCTGGAATAATACATTATGGCATTTCTCTTGCATTTCAAAGATGGTACAAAAAAATACAAAAGAATGGTTGGTTATTTCTTTGTAACATCAATTAACCAGATCTATTATGTTACATTCTACTACATTCCTTTCACATTTCCATAAACTTCAAAGTGTTTCCTTTCAAATGGTACCAAGAATATGCATATCCTTGCTTTAGGGCCTGAGCTACAGGCAGTTAGATTTGGGTATGACATTTTAGGCGAAAATTGAAAAAAAGGGGCTAATCCTTAAGTTAGCTGCTCTAATTACCTTGGTAACCAGTTTATAATAGCAATAAGGCACCTCAGGGGCTTGTGATATAAGGCCAATATACCACGGCTAAGGGTTGTGTCCAGACACTCTGCATTACGTCGCCATAGGAAGAGCCCTTAGCTGAGGTATATTGGCCATATACCACCCCCCCCCTTATTGCTTAATTATAACATCCCACTCTTAGTGATCTGCCCTCTCTGTCCTCGGTGGGTCAAGAGAGTGCGCCCCACCTGGTTGCGTGCAGTACAATGGAACTGTAGGCTACTCCAGGGGTTTATAAGCCTGCATCTGTTTTCATTTATTTTATTGGATAATTTTATGGAAAGTTAAACATAATTTGCTCTTTAATGTACTATAATGATGCCTAATACCTAAATAATCAAATTAACTTTATTCTCAATTAACACAGTGTTGGCAAGTGCTTTTTATGTTATTTTTCTCTTGTTATTGACCCTGAGAGCGATAACCTATTCCTCTCCTTTGACTTAAAAAAACAAAAAAAACAAGAGGTAGGCCTGTCACGCTGGCCAGGACAAATGATTCATGTATACTATAGAAGTGTCTCATCTATCTCTGAGCACTCGACGGTCCCGTTATGTGAGCTTGTGTGGCCTACCACTTCACGGCTGAGCCATTGTTGCTCCTAGACATTTCCACTTTACAATAACAGTTGACAACTTACAGTTAAAACATTTTTTTATATGGGTAGAAACATTACCCCAGGTAAATTGTTGGAAGCCATCAATCTACAAATGAGAAATCCTCTGGTAATGATGGATTCCCAGTGGAATTTTCTAGATGCTTTGGTCCCAAATTATTAAAGCCTGTTACTCATTCTCACAGTAGCTCTAGAGAAAAATGTGCTTCCCCAGTCACTATGTTTGTATACAATCATACTACTTAAAATGATGATCTATTGTGTGGGTCCGTTCACCCAGTATCACTCTTGAATGTACATTACAAAATCATTGCTAAGTATTGGCTTTTCGCATAGAAACAGTAATACAAAAGTTGATTTCACTGAGATCTAACAGGGTTTATACTGGGCAGAATGTCTTCTGACAATATCCGCCATTTTTAGATCGAATCCCCGAGCTGACAAGGTTAAAATCTGTCGTTCTCCCCCTGAACAAGGCAGTTAACCCACTGTTCCTAGGCTGTCATTGTAAATAAGAATTTGTTCTTAACTGACTTGCATAGTTAAATAAAAGGTACAATAAAATACCAAGAACTTGAATGCTCCAAAAGTGGCAGTGTCAATAGATCCTGAAAAATCATTTGATTGGGTGGAATGGGCATATTTGGTGGCTGTCTTAAAAAAAGTGTGGCTTTGGTTGAGTGTTTATTTCCTGGATTGAGCTATTATACAAATCCACCAACGCATCTATACAAATAAATGGACAGATCTCTGAACCATTTAAGAGGATTAGAGTTTCCATAATCCTTCGGTGGATCATATCTATGGCCACATTCAATGAGCTGCTCTATATTTGGTGCACGTGCTTCCCAAATTGCAGCCTTCTGACTAAGTGCTTCTGATAAAACCTAATCCACAGCTATTTTTTTTTAGAAGCTATTGATCATCTGTAGCTACATTTTGCTCTCTGGTGTAGTATTTTGAATTTATTTAGGAGTAATATAATATTTGGGTAAATATATACTGTTTATATATTTTTTGCCTAATTTTGACAAAATTATTTCAATTTATAAGGGGGTTCTGCAGCACCCCCAATACCCCTACTTCCAACAGCTCCAAGAGGCAGGCTTTGCATTGTTAAGATAGTGTTCTTTTACAGTCTTCAGATTTTATGATTTTTTTTGAGGGAACAGATGCCAGGCCATAATATACTATCTTCGTCCTCACTGGGTTCCGTCCCTGACACTGTTGCATGCTGCCATCTGCACTAATATCCTCCAACTTGAAAGATTCATGCTTGTCAGAGCAGCAAGGAGGGGTCGGGTGCTGCCGACTAGGTGAAAAATCTGTCGATGTGCCCTTGAGCAAGGCACTTAACCCTAGTCGCTCTGGATAACAGCGTCTGCTAAATGACAAAAAAAACAACACAGAACAGTTTTTTCCCCTTGGACATCATTGCACATGCGATAGAAGAGCACAATATGTACTGCAATTTTGTTTTACCATGCTGCTCAGCTCGGCAACAAAAATAAGGGCCGGTCAGTGATGCTATTTCCCCCACTGCTGATTCCATCTTTAAAGAAAAAGTACGAGGTTTGGCAGTCAGAAATGACATTCTATTTCCCCTGGGGATGTTTTTGTGTGTGGCTTTTGTTGATTAACTTGCATCCTAGCCATACAGCAACTACTGTAAGTCAAAATGTGTGAATAGGAAGCACACACATCATACCTCTGATGTGAGATGATTCTGCATGTCTGTCACCCCCATGGAAATATCTGGGTTAGTTTAGATTGGCGCCGCTATATATAGGCCTCCCTAAAAGCTAAAAAACACTAGCCACTATCGATGATCTGTCAACACATGTTACTCATCACACATTACTCAGCGAAGCTGCGCTGGTGGTGTGCGTGCACAGAGGGAATTGACAAAAAGGGTTCTACGTGGAACTAAAAATGGTTCTCCTTGGAACCAAGAAGGGTTCTCCTATGGGGACAGCCGAAGAACCCTTTTGGAGAAAAAAAATTCTAAGAGTGTACAGCATTGTGGGAGCTCAGTATGATCCAGCAGCACAGAGGACACAGACAGGTGATCAAACCACAGGACTGTTAGGAGGAGGAGAGGAAGTTTAAAGAGGAGGGGAAGGAAAGATGGTCCTTGTAAAGGTATCTCTGAGAACTGCATCTCCACAGTTGTCTGATCAAGGTGAACACCACTAAATCATCTGCACATTTCACTGGTAAACATAAACAGAATGCTTCACATCGTAAAATCCCCATGCATAAATCATTGGGAGATAACTTGTGGAAATTCTGCAGAACGTCAAAGTCCAAATGATAATTTGTTGATTTCAATGACACACTTGCGTTCTCCTAATGCTCATACATACCGCCTATCTCGATCTCTGACTCTATCTCTTTTGTCATCAATTGATGAGGCCTGTTGAGTGAGTGAATTTGTGTTGTACTCTGTGGCTTTAAATAGGACTGTAGGCTCAGGTGACTGTCGATGCAACAGATTAAACCCACAGCTATGGTTCACTTCCCACTATCTGCAATACCTGAGGACTTTCAAGTCTTCTCTCCTCCGGATGAGAAAATAGATCATTTGATCCACGTCATGGATGGGTCGGCTGTGTATGCTTGTTTGACTACCAACACTGGTTGTGATGCTTCCTGTGTATGCTGACACTGATGACTCTATTTTAGTCAATGACAAGAGCTTCAAATTGAGATAAATGCACTCAGGCATTCTTCTAACACATGTCCAAACAACACTAATGATTGTACACTGATAATTTTTGCATTAAATAGAAATTCAGTGTAGTTAGTTAAATTTCTTTATTTGCATGAATGAATCATAAACTCAGAGTACAGAGACTAATATTAACCAGAGAATCGAATTGAAAATATGTGTTTGCAAAATTAAATTGTGACCTCTTTTTCACATTCCTTTAATGTGGAGGTCCCTATAGGAATTAGGGGGGGAATTATATCTTCAAATCAACTGAATTACAAGAATTCAATATATACTATATAGAGAGAGCAAATTGAATTAGCTTAAATGGGAAATCTGCAGTTGAAACAGTCTCGGCCACTGTTTCGGAAAAAAGCTGAGGGATGGGGCTGGAGAAATGTAACAACTCTCAAATTCATAGACAGAGCTGTAAAGGTTGCATTCTGCGCATGTGACTAATACAATTGGATTTTGATTTGATTTGGGATGCAAGGACATTCTATGATATCAAAATTATAGTTTTAATCATAAAACTTAGGTAAAAAGTATTTTTACTTCACTACTTCCTAAAGGAAATAATGTACTTTCTACTCCATACATGTCCCCTGACACCCAAAAGTACTAATTACATTTTGAATGCTTAGCAGGACTGGAAAATTGTCTAATTCATGCACTTAAAGAGAAAATCCCTGGTCATCCCTACTGCCTCTGATCTGGCAGACTCACTAAACACAAATGCTTTGTTTGTAAATTATGTCTGAGTGTTGGAGTGTGCCCCTGTCTATTCGTACATTTTTTATGTCTGATTTGCTTATTATAAGGACACTTTTTTTAATACTTTTAATTTTACTTTTTATACTTAAGTATATTTAAAACCAAATGCTTTTCTTACTTTTACTCAAGTAGGATTTTACTGGGTGACTTTCACTTAAGTCATTTTCTATTAAGGTATCTTTACTTTTACTCAAGCATGAAAATTGAGTATTTTTTCCACCACTGCTTATTTTTTAGGTTCTGACCTTAGTTGATTAGGCATTTATAATTGATATTCTTCAAGAATCAATGTGTACATATCCGTAATTTATTCATCCAAAAATGGATGTAGCTACTGCAGATTGCCCCTTTAAAGCTACTTGAACACAGAGCATATGTCATGGGGCTAATATGGTATAGGCTCTACAGGCATAAGAAAGACTTGATTTATGTTCCAAAATGAACTAGCCAAAAAAGACAATTAAACACAGCTATGTTCCATTAAGATTAAATCAACCAAACCACAGGGTATAACAATACTACTAGTTTGGCCACGCAGAAAATAATCAAACTGTCATGGTTTTAATGAGACTCTGTAACAGACTGGCTCATTGACCCTAACAGAAGTGATGTCATCACTGTGTTGTCCATAGAAAAAAAATAGCAGAACTTCCACATTCAAGTCAATGATGGCATATTACAGTATGTGGACTGGCAGCCATTGTGAGTGTACCCATAGATGTGGTCAAGAGATCAATGGAACTTGACCAAAATAATGTAAATGCCATGGAAACGTTTGGGGGAAAGATGCCGTGGGGGAAAGATCCAAAATCTCCTAATTGCCACCCGGCAAAATGTGCCTACTTATAGGTTATTGATTATATGTGTATTTCACACTATGTTGAGATAACAATCAGAGTATAATGCTTGTATGGATGTCAACCCCAATACATGTTCACGTCATCAACTGCATCACAGTTAAAAACTACTTTCACTACCACCACCGATTTCTGTATGCTAGCTATGCTACCAGCTCATACGAACAGGAGTTAGCATTTAGCAGTCACTTCTTCTAAACCTGAAAAGGGACTACTCCTAAATGTTATGCAGCGAAAACAGACAAATATATCCAAATCAGACTTTAGTAACCACACTGTGGGACTGTTGCAATAAATCAACCATGATGGATTCGACGAATATCCACTGTTAGATCAAATTTGTTGAATGTGCGCCAATCCCCCACGGTCTGTGTTCCATTGGCCTCTTTACCACATCTATAGGAGCAAAGCATTCCATTGCATGAGCCACATCAGTAAATCTAATTTTAATGAGCATTCTACATTACCATGGAAATTATTGCAATCACAATACCAGGCAGCCATTGCGAGTGTACCCATGAGTTTACCAGTCAAATTGCCAGGATTACAGGTTCCGAGCCCATTATTTTCATTCTATTTATATGGTGCTGCCGTGCAAAATGAACAATCACCAAGAAGACCCCCAGGTTTACCAAGCAAAATAATCTCTTGAGGTGTGCAGGAGAGTTGAGAGCAGGGGCGCAGGCACGGGTGGGCTTGGGTGGGCCCAAAAATGTAAAGCTCTAATTGTCAGTGATCCAAACAGGACATTATTTGTATTTTTTACCTAAACACAGTACTGTGTACCGGCACCTCAAATTCTCTTCTGCTTGAGTTCTTGCACCTAGTATTGAATATTAGTTCAAAAGTATTGATGAGTTCCTGCACCTAAATATAAAATGGTATCGGCACCCAAATTGAGTGCTGACACCTTTTTCAGTCCAAGTCAAGCACTGGCTTAAACATGCATACACCATCAGATAGAATTAAAAGCAAGCAGTAGGGAGGGGTGGGAAAGGAAAATGGATATACAGTGCATTTTGGAAAGCATTCAGACACAATGACTTTTTCCAGATTTTCTTATGTTACAGCCTTATTCTAAAATGAATTAAATGCATTTTATTCCTCATCAATCTACACACAATACCCAATAATGACAGTGAAAACAGGTTAAGAACTTCTTGCAAATGTATTAAAAAAACCCTGAAACATCATATTTACATAAGTATTCAGACCCTTTACTCAGTACTTTGTTGAAGCTCCTTTGGCAGAAATTACAGCATTGAGTCATCTTGGTCATGACTCTAAAATCTTGGAACATCTGTACTGGGGAGTTTCTCCCTTTGTTCTCTGCAGATCCTCTCAAGTTCTGTCAGGTTGGATGGGGAGTGTTGCTTCACAGCTATTTTCAGGTCTCTCCATAGATGTTAGATTGGGTTCAAGTCTGGGCTCTGGCTGGGCCAATCAAGGACATTCAGAGATTTGTCCCGAAGCCACTCCTGCGTTCTGTTGGCTGTGTGCTTAGGGACTTTGTACTGTTTTTTGTCCTGTCTTTGTCCTGAAGGTGAACCTTTGTCCCAGTCTGAGGTCCTGAGCGCTCTGGTGCAGGATTTCATCAAGGATCTCGCTGTACTGAGTCCTACATGTATTTTTTTGTCTGTTATTTTGGCATTAATACGTATCACATATCAGTTTGCAAACAAAAAATTATAATCATTGGGTTAATAAAGCCGCTTAATTAATAAAGCCGCATACAAACATGGTCTCTTTTTTTGCTTTCTTGAGTAAGGCAGCTTCAAAACTGGCATCTTCAATTAAATAGTACCCACAAAACACCAGTCTCAACGTCAACAGTGAAGAGGCGACTCCGGGATGCAAAGAAAAAGCCATATCTCAGACAGGCAAATGAAAAAAAAAAGATTATGATGGGCAAAAGAACACAGACACTGGACAGAGGATCTTTGCCTAGAAGGCCAGCATCCCATAGTCTCCTCTTCACTGTTGACATTGAGACTGGTGTTTTGCGGGTACTATTTAATGAAGCTGCCAGTTGAGGACTTGTGAGTTGTCTGTTTCTCAAACTAGACACTCTAATGTACTTGTCCTCTTGCTCAGTTGTGCACCGGGGCCTCCCACTCCTCTTTCTATTCTGGTTAGAGCCAGTTTGAGCTGTTCTGTGAGTAGTACACAGCGTTGTACCAGATCTTCAGTTTCTTGGCAATTTCTCGCATGGAAGAGCCTTCATTTCTCAGAACAAGAATAGACTGACGAGTTTCAGAAGAAAGTTCTTTGTTTCTGGCCATTTTGAGCTTGTAAATCGAACCCATAAATGCTGATGCTCCAGATACTCAACTAGTCTGATGGACAGTTTTATTGCTTCTTTTATCAGCACTACAGTTTGCAAAAGGGTTTTCTAATGATCAATTAGCCTTTTAAAATTATAAATATGGATTAGCTAACACAATGTGCCATTAGAACACAGGAGTGGCGCAGTGGCCTCCCGGGTGGCGCAGTGGTCTAGGGCACTGCATCGCAGCGCTAGCTGTGCCACCAGAGACTCTGGGTTCGCGCCCAGGCTCTGTCGCAGCCGGCCGCGACCGGGAGGTCCGTGGGGCAATGCACAATTGGCCTAGCGTCGTCCGGGCAAGGGAGGGTTTGGCCGGTAGGGATATCCTTGTCTCATTGCGCACCAGCGACTCCTGTGGCGGGCCGGGCGCAGTGCGCGCTAACCAAGGTGGCCAGGTGCACGGTGTTTCCTCCAACACATTGGTGCGGCTGGCTTCCGGGTTGGAGGCGCGCTGTGTTAAGAAGCAGTGCGGCTTGGTTGGGTTGTGTTTCGGAGGACGCATGGCTTTCGATCTTCGTCTCTCCCGAGCCCGTACGGGAGTTGTAGCGATGAGACAAGATAGTAATTACTAACAATCGGATACCACGAAATTGGGGAGAAAAGGGAATAAAAAATAATTATTATTATAAAATAAAAATTAATGTAAAAAAAGAAATGGAACACAGGAGTGATGGTTGTTGATAATGGGCCTCTGTACACCTACAGTGGGGAGAACAAGTATTTGATACACTGCCGATTTTGCAGGTTTTCCTACTTACAAAGCATGTAGAGGTCTGTAATTTTTATCATAGGTACACTTCAACTGTGAGAGACGGAATCTAAAACAAAAATCCAGAAAATCACATTGTATGATTTTTAAGTAATTAATTAGCATTTTATTGCATGACATAAGTATTTGATACATCAGAAAAGCAGAACTTAATATTTGGTACAGAAACCTTTGTTTGCAATTACAGAGATCATACGTTTCCTGTAGTTCTTGACCAGGTTTGTACACACTGCAGCAGGGATTTTGGCCCACTCCTCCTCCATACAGACCTTCTCCAGATCCTTCAGGTTTCGGGGCTGTCGCTGGGCAATACGGACTTTCAGCTCCCTCCAAAGATTTTCTATTGGGTTCAGGTCTGGAGACTGGCTAGGCCACTCCAGGACCTTGAGATGCTTCTTACGGAGCCACTCCTTAGTTGCCCTGGCTGTGTGTTTCGGGTCGTTGTCATGCTGGAAGACCCAGCCATGACCCATCTTCAATGCTCTTACTTAGGGAAGGAGGTTGTTGGCCAAGATCTCGCGATACATGGCCCCATCCATCCTCCCCTCAATACGGTGCAGTCGTCCTGTCCCCTTTGCAGAAAAGCATCCCCAAAGAATGATGTTTCCACCTCCATGCTTCACGGTTGGGATGGTGTTCTTGGGGTTGTACTCATCCTTCTTCTTCCTCCAAACACGGCGAGTGGAGTTTAGACCAAAAAACTCTATTTTTGTCTCATCAGACCACATGACCTTCTCCCATTCCTCCTCTGGATAATCCAGATGGTCATTGGCAAACTTCAGACGGTCCTGGACATGCGCTGGCTTGAGCAGAGGGACCTTGCGTGCACTGCAGGATTTTAATCCATGACAGCGTAGTGTGTTACTATTGGTTTTCTTTGAGACTGTGGTCCCAGCTCTCTTCAGGTCATTGACCAGGTCCTGCCGTGTAGTTCTGGGCTGATCCCTCACCTTCCTCATGATCATTGATGCCCCACGAGGTGAGATCTTGCATGGAGCCCCAGACCGAGGGTGATTGACCGTCATCTTGAACTTCTTCCATTTTCTAATAATTGCGCCAACAGTTGTTGCCTTCTCACCAAGCTGCTTGCCTATTGTCCTGTAGCCCATCCCAGCCTTGTGCAGGTCTACAATTTGATCCCTGATGTCCTTACACAGCTCTCTGGTCTTGGCCATTGTGGAGAGGTTGGAGTCTGTTTGATTGAGTGTGTGGACAGGTGTCTTTTATACAGGTAACGAGTTCAAACAGGTGCAGTTAATACAGGTAATGAGTGGAGAACAGGAGGGCTTCTTAAAGAAAAACGAACAGGTCTGTGAGAGCCGGAATTCTTACTGGTTGGTAGGTGATCAAATACTTATGTCATGCAATAAAATGCAAATGAATTACTTAAAAATCATACAATGTGATTTTCTGGATTTTTCTTTTAGATTCCGTCTCTCACAGTTGAAGTGTACCTATGATAAAAATTACAGACCTCTACATGCTTTGTAAGTAGGAAAACCTGCAAAATCGGCAGTGTATCAAATACTTGTTCTCCCCACTGTATGTACAGTTGAAGTCGGAAGTTTACAAACACTTAGGTTGGAGTCATTAAACTCGTTTTTCAAACACTTCACAAATGTCTTGTTAACAAACTATAGTTTTGGCAAGTCGGTTAGTCAATTTTTCCAAAAATTGTTTACAGACAGACTATTTAATTTATAATTCACTGTATCACAATATCAGTGGGTCAGAAGTTTACATACACTAAGTTGACTGTGCCTTTAAACAGCTTGGAAAATTCCAGAAAATGATGTCATGGCTTTAGAAGCTTCTGATATGCTAATTGACATCATTTGAGTCAATTGGAGGTGTACCTGTGGATGTATTTCAAGGCCTACCTTCAAACTCAGTGCCTCTTTGCTTGACATCATGGGAAAATCAAAATAAATCAGCCAAGACGTCAGAAATAAATTGTAGTCCTTGACAAGTCTGATTCATCCATGGGAGCAATTTCCAAACGGCTGAAGGTACCACATTTATCTGTACAAACAATAGTACGTAAGTATAAACACCATGGGACCATGCAGCCATCATACTGCTCAGGAAGGAGATGCGTCCGGTCTCCTAGAGATTAACGTACTTTGGTGCGAAAAGTGCAAATCAATCCCAGAACAACATCAAAGGGCCCTGTGAAGATGCTGGAGGAAACAGGTACAAAAGTTTCTTTACCCACAGTAAAACAACTTCTATATTGACATAACCTGAAAGGCTGCTCAGCAAGGAAGAAGCCACTTCTCCAAAACCGTCATAAAAGAGCCAGACTACGGTTTGCAACTGCACATGGGGACAAAGATTGTACTTTTTGGAGAAATGTCCTCTGGTCTGATGAAAGAAAAATATTTGGCCATAATGACCATCGTTATGTTTGGAGGAAAAAGGGAGAGGCTTGCAAGCCAAAGAACACCATCCCAACCATGAAGCACGGGGGTGGCAGCATCACGTTGTGGGGGTGCTTTGCTGCAGGAGGGACTGGTGCACTTCACAAAATAGATGGCGTCATGAAGGAAAATGTTGTGGATATATTGAAGCAACATCTCAAGACATAAGTCAGGGGGTTGAAGCTTGGTTGCAAATGGGTCTTCCAAATGGACAATGACCCCAAGCATACTTCCAAAGTTGGGGCAAAATGGCTTAAGGACAACAAAGTCAAGGTATTGGAGTGGCCATCACAAAGCCCTGACCTCAACCCTATAGAACATTTGTGAGCAGAACTGAACAAGCGTGTGCGAGCAAGGAGGCCTATAAACCGGACTCAGGTACACCACTTCTGTCAGGAGGAATGGGCAAAAATTCACCCAACTTATTGTGGGAAGCTTGTGGAAGGCTACCCAAAACGTTTGACCCAAGTTATACAATTTAAAGGCAATGCTACCAAATACTAATTGAGTGTATGTAATCTTCTGACCCACTGGGAATGTGATGAAAGAAATAAAAGCTGAAATTAATCACTCTCTACTATTATTCTGACATTTCACATTCTTAAAATAACGTGGTGATCCTAACTGACCTAAGACGTGCAGACAGCAAATTTTTACTCGGATTAAAATGTCAGGAATTGTGAAAAACGGAGTTTAAATGTATTTGGCTAAGGTGTATGTAAACTTCCGACTTCAACTGTAGATATTCCATTAAAAACAATCAGCCGTTTCCAGCTACAATAGTCATTTACAACATAAAAAATGTCTACACTGTATTTCTGATAAATTTGATGTTATTTTAATTGACAAAAACTGTGCTTTGCTTTAAAAAAAAATGACATTTCTAAGTTACCCCAAACTTTTGAACGGTAGTGTACATCAAACACATGGTTTCCATGTGTTTGATGCCATTCCATTTTATCTGTTCCAACCATTATTATGAGCAGTCCTTCCCTCAGTAGCCTCAACTGAAATATGAAATACACAATAATGTAAGTAAGCATACTACTATATACAAAAAATATTTAAAAAGTCAGTTCCAATACCATGTTTACTTATGCAGGGATACTGGAGTGATGGAGGTAGATATGTATAGGGGTAAGGGGACTAGGCAACGGGATATAAGATACAGAGAGCAGCAGCAGCTTGTATGTGAGTGTCATGTGTGTAGAGTCAGTATAAATGTATGTGTATATTATGTTTGAGTCAGCAGATGATGGAGTGAGGGTTTGTGTATGTGTTGGAGTGGCAATGTATGTAAGTGTGCATAAAGACAGAGGAAATATTGAAATAAAAGTTAAATAAAGATACAAGGTTAACTCAGATTGACTGGTACTGTAGCTGCACAGACTTTGGAGTAAGGTTTGGACACACCTATTCATTCAAGGGTTTTTCTTTTCTTTTACTATTTTCTACATCAAAACTATGAATTAACACATATGGAATCATGTAGTAACCAAGAAAGTGTTAAACAAATCGAAATAGATTTTAGATTCTTCCAAGTAACCACCCTTTGTCTTGATGACAGCTTTGCACACTCTTAGCATTCTCTCAACCAGCTTACATTTACATTTACATTTAAGTCATTTAGCAGACGCTCTTATCCAGAGCGACTTACAAATTGGTGCATTCACCTTATGATATCCAGTGGAACAACCACTTTACAATAGTGCATCTAACTCTTTTAAGGGGGGGGGGGGTTAGAAGGATTACTTTATCCTATCCTAGGTATTCCTTAAAGAGGTGGGGTTTCAGGTGTCTCCGGAAGGTGGTGATTGACTCCGCTGACCTGGCGTCGTGAGGGAGTTTGTTCCACCATTGGGGTGGAACAAATTGAGCGGGAACTGTACTTCCACCATTGAGCGGGAACTGTACTTCCTCAGAGGTAGGGAGGCGAGCAGGCCAGAGGTGGATGAACGCAGTGCCCTTGTTTGGGTGTAGGGCCTGATCAGAGCCTGAAGGTACGGAGGTGCCGTTCCCCTCACAGCTCCGTAGGCAAGCACCATGGTCTTGTAGCGGATGCGAGCTTCAACTGGAAGCCAGTGGAGAGAGCGGAGGAGCGGGGTGACGTGAGAGAACTTGGGAAAGTTGAACACCAGACGGGCTGCGGCGTTCTGGATGAGTTGTAGGGGTTTAATGGCACAGGCAGGGAGCCCAGCCAACAGCGAGTTGCAGTAATCCAGACGGGAGATGACAAGTGCCTGGATTAGGACCTGCGCCGCTTCCTGCGTGAGGCAGGGTCGTACTCTGCGAATGTTGTAGAGCATGAACCTACAGGAACGGGTCACCGCCTTGATGTTAGTTGAGAACGACAGGGTGTTGTCCAGGATCACGCCAAGGTTCTTAGCACTCTGGGAGGAGGACACAATGGAGTTGTCAACCGTGATGGCGAGATCATGGAACGGGCAGTCCTTCCCCGGGAGGAAGAGCAGCTCCGTCTTGCCGAGGTTCAGCTTGAGGTGGTGATCCGTCATCCACACTGATATGTCTGCCAGACATGCAGAGATGCGATTCACCACCTGGTTATCAGAGGGGGGAAAGGAGAAGATTAATTGTGTGTCGTCTGCATAGCAATGATAGGAGAGACCATGTGAGGATATGACAGAGCCAAGTGACTTGGTGTATAGCGAGAATAGGAGAGGGCCTAGAACAGAGCCCTGGGGGACACCAGTGGTGAGAGCACGTGGTGCGGAGACAGATTCTCGCCACGCCACCTGGTAGGAGCGACCTGTCAGGTAGGACGCAATCCAAGCGTGGGCCGCGCCGGAGATGCCCAGCTCGGAGAGGGTGGAGAGGAGGATCTGATGGTTCACAGTATCAAAGGCAGCCGATAGGTCTAGAAGGATGAGAGCAGAGGAGAGAGAGTTAGCTTTAGCAGTGCGGAGCGCCTCCGTGACACAGAGAAGAGCAGTCTCAGTTGAATGACTAGTCTTGAAACCTGACTGATTTGGATCAAGAAGGTCATTCTGAGAGAGATAGCAGGAGAGCTGGCCAAGGACGGCACGTTCAAGAGTTTTGGAGAGAAAAGAAAGAAGGGATACTGGTCTGTAGTTGTTGACATCGGAGGGATCGAGTGTAGGTTTTTTCAGAAGGGGTGCAACTCTCGCTCTCTTGAAGACGGAAGGGACGTAGCCAGCGGTCAAGGATGAGTTGATGAGCAAGGTGAGGTAAGGGAGAAGGTCTCCGGAAATGGTCTGGAGAAGAGAGGAGGGTGATTAATGAGGAATGCTTTTCCAACAGTCTTGAAGGAATTCCCACATATGCTGAGCACTTGTTGGCTGCTTTCCTTCACTCTGCGGTCCAACTCATCACACACCATCTCAATTGGGTTGAGGTCGGGTGAATGTGGAAGCCAGGTCATCTGATGCAGCGCTCCATCACTCTCCTTATTGGTCAAATAGCCCTTACACAGCCTGAAAGTGTGTTTTGGGTCATTGTCCTGTTGAAAAACAAATGATAGTCCCACATGGGATGGCATATCGCTGCAGAATGCGGTGGAAGCCATTCTGGTTAAGTGTACCTTGAATTCTAAATAAATCACAGACAGTGTTGCCAGCAAAGCACCCCCACACCATCACACCTCCGCCTCCATGATTCCCGGTGGGAACCACACATCGGGAGATCATCCAGACACCGGATTTCCACTGATCTAATGTCCATTGCTTGTGTTTCTTGGCCCAAGCAAGTCTCTTCTTATTATTGGTGTCCTAGTAGGGGTTTCTTTGACCTCCTCCCTGTATGGTGACTCATCGTTGCCGGTGATCAGGCTTTCCACCGTCGTGTCGTCAGCGAACTTGATAATGGTGTTGGAGTCATGCGTGGCCACACAGTCGTGTGTGAACAGGGAGTATGTTGGGCGATTAGGCCTGGCTCGCAGTCGGCGTTCCAATTCATCCCAAAGGTGTTCAATGTGGTTGAGGTCAGGGCACTGTGCAGGCCAGTCAAGTTCTTCCACACCGATCTCTGTATGGGCCTCGCTTTGTGTACGGGGGCATTGTAATGCTGAAACAGGAAAGGGTCTTCTCCAAACTGTTGCCACTAAGTAGGAAGCACAGAAACGTATAGAATGTCATTGTATGCTGTAACATTAAGATTTCCCTTCACTGGAACTAAGGGGCCTAAGCCGAACTATAAAAAACAGGCCCAGACCATTGTTCCTCGTCCACCAAACTTTACAGTTGGCACTATACATTGGGGCAGGTAGCGTTCTCCTGGCATCTGCCAAACCCAGATTCTTCCATTGGACTGCCAGGTCGTGAATAATGTATCATCACTCCAGAGAACGCATTTCCACTGCTCCAGAGTCCAATGGCGGCGAGCTTTACACCAATCCAGCCGACGCTTGGCATTGCACATGGTGAACTTAGGCTTGTGTGCGGTTGCTCGGCCATGGAAACCCATTTTATGAAGCTGTCAACAAATAGCGACGTTGAAAGTCACTGAGCTCTTCATTAAGGCCATTCTACAGCCAATGTTCATTTATGGAGATTACATGGCTATTTGCTCGATTTAATACACCTGTCAGCAACAGGTGTGGCTGAAATAGACAAATCCAAGGGGTGTCCACATACTTTTGCATAGCGTAATTGAGAAAAAAATGGCTGCGTAATTAAATAATAAAAAAGAAAATTTGTTGAGTCAATATGATGCTCTCAGCTTTCCTAGTTTTAAAGTTACATTGGTGGCTGCCTAGCCTAGCCTACAATCTCCTTGTTTCTGAGCCAGTGATCTGAGAGGCGTATTGTGATTGTTAATGTCATATTACTGCATTATGTTTTAGTCTCATAGTCTATAAATTAAGCTATAGGCCTTAGGTGTATCATGTGTAGGTCTATGTGAGTTGCATGTTAAATGCAAGAGTCATTGATTTACGTAGCCCTAAAAGACTATTTGGTATGTAATGCGAAATCACGTTAGATCAAATCAAATCAAATTTTATTGGCAACATACACATGTTTAGCAGATGTTAATTTTGAGTGTAGTGAAATGCTTGTGCTTCTAGTTCTGACAGTGCAGTAATATCTAACAAGTAATCTAACAATTCCACAACAACTACTTTATTCACACAAACATAAGGGGATGGAATATGTTCATATAAATATATGGATGAGCGATGACCGAACAGCATAGGCAAGATGCAATAGATGGTATAAGATACTACTGTCCCATCGATGTGGATAGGGGGGTGCTTCCTCTGCTGTTTCCTGAAATCCACGATCATCTCCTTTGTTTTGTTGATGTTGAGTGAAGGTTTTCCTGACACCACACTCCGAGTGCCCTCACCTCCTCCCTTTAGACTGTCTCGTCATTATTGGTAATCAAGCCCACTACTGTTGTGTCGTCTGCAAACTTGATAATTGAGTTGGAAGCATGCATGGCCACACAGTGATGGGTGAACAGGGAGTACAGGAGGGGGCTGAGCACACACCCTTGTGGGGCTCCAGTGTTGAGGATCAGCGAAGTGGACATGTTGTTTCCTACCTTTAGCACCTGGGGGCGGCCGTCAGAAAGTCCAGGACCCAATTTCACAGGGTGGGGTTGAGACCCAGGGCCTTAAGCTTAATGATGAGTTTGGAGGGTACTATGGTGCTGAATGCTGAACTGCAGTCAATGAACAGCATTCTTACATAGGTACAGTATTCCTCTTGTCCAGATGAGATAGGGCAGTGTGCAGTGTGATGGCGATTGCATCGTCTGTGTACCTGTTGGGGCGGTATGCAAACTGAAGTTGGTCTAGGGTGGCAGGTAAGGTGGAGGTGATGTGATCCTTGACTAGTCTCTCAACACACTTCATAATGACAGAAGTGAGAGCTACAGGGCGGTAGGCATTTAGTTCAGTTATCTTTGCCTTCTTTGGTACAGGAACAGCGGTGGCCATCTTGAAGCATCTGGGGACAGCAGACTGGGATAGGGAGCGATTAAATATGTCCGTAAACACACTAGCCTGCTGGTCTGCGCATGCGGCTAGGGATGCCATCTGGGCCAGCAGTCTTGCCAGGGTTAACATGTTTAAAGGTCTAACTCACGTCGGCCACAGAGAAGGAGAGATGGGCCCCGCAGTCCTTGGTAGCTGGTCGTGTCAGTGGCACTGTATTATCCTCAAAGTGGGCAAAGAAGGTGTTAAGTTTGTCTGGAAACAAGATGTCGGTGTCCGTGACGTAGCTGGTTTTCTTTTTGTAGTCCGTAATTGCCTGTAGACCCTGCCACATACGTCTCGTGTCTGAGCCGTTGAATTGCGGTGGTTTGTTGTGTGCAATCGATTACAGTAGGGTATATATTGGGTAGGCTTTTATGACAATTTAATGATTTGTGTGCCAACATTTTGCCGCCCCTACATTTTTGCTGGCCCTGGCAACACAGATTTCTGCCTATTCCACTGGTTGAGAGTTGTAGTATTGCCTCATAGACGAACGATTGTGTTTTTGGCACAGGTCCAGCATGCTTTAGACCAGGCTAGAGTTAAACTGTAGTGGTAGACACAGCAAAGCGAATCATCTAGACATCCACCACCATCATTAAATATGAATAGGTCAACCTCCTACTCAATCTGCCCTCCAATCTGCCCTCCAGGACACCTACAGCAACCGATGTCACAGGAAGTCCAAAAAGATCAAGGACAACAACCACCCGAGCCACTGCATGTTCACCCCGCTACCATCCAGAAGGCGAGGTCAGTATAGGTGCATCAAAGCTGGGACCGAGAGACTGAAAAACAGTTTCTATCTCAAGGCCATCAGACTGTTAAACAGCAATCACTAACTCAGAGGCTGCTGCCTACATACAGACAGAAATCATTGGCCACTTTAATAAATGGATCACTAGTCACTTTAAATAATGCCACTTTAACAATGTTTACATGTCTTATATTAATATTACTCATCTCATATGTACAGTATATCTGTTGCATCTTGCCTATGCTGCTCGACCATCGCTCATCCATATATTTATATGTACATATTCTTATTCCATCCCTTTAGATTTGTGTGTATTAGGTAGTTGTTGTGGAATAGTTAGATTACTTGTTAAATATTACTGCACTGTCGGAACTAGAAGCACAAGCATTTCGCTACATTGGCATTAACATCTGCTAACCATGTGTATGTGACCAATAAAATTAAATTTCTCATAACCCATGAGGAATTTACACAGAGTGAAACTCCACGACAGCTGAAATCTCTACGCTATTAACTGAAATAATACTTTCACCTGTTGCTAAATTTGTTCAGCCCTTAGCTGTCTTTCTTTTTTTTTTTTTTACATATTTGATGACTTGTCAATCTGTAAGCCAACATAACTTCTGTCAAAAATAAGATTTAAAACTGGACCAACACTAATGTGCTTCTGAAGGCTCACATGCTCTTCTAATGTGCTTTAAAACAGTTAAAAGTAACTAAATGTCATTTAAAAAAATCTAATCTACATAATTCCAAAAAGTAATTACTTATCATGAGATAAACAATAACAAGTAATGCTACATAATACAAAAAAGGTTAAAATCTCACCTTTCAGAGAATTCTTTTTAAATACTTTGCTGAGGTTTAGTCCCTTTTGAGGACACAAGCTCAAGTACACAGTACAAATAAAATCTTCCTTATAACTGTAAAATACATATTTGTATGTTTAGTGTTCGAGAATATGTGCATATTTTATAAAGGTCTCTCTTGGACAAAACGTCTGCTGCCCCCATCGCTATGATCGTCACAGAGCTCTAGCTTGGCTTCCTGAACTTGTTAGCAACACCTTTCATAATAATAGTGTCTGTCTTTGACAAACAAAGTGTTTTTTGTTTAAAATCTTTGAATTATTTTAGATTAATGGTTATAAAAATGATGTGCTACAGTGATGAAACCACTCTCTCCTAATACGCTATGTTGTAAGGATTGCAGTCTTGTGCTTTCAGTGGCTGTGATGTAGTGTTCAGCCAGGAGTGGATGGACAGTCAGAAGAGCGAATTAAATGGTAGGAGGGATATCCCAGCTTCAAGTGGTTTCAGATTTCACATCCTACAGGCTCAGAACATATACTATTGTGTCTGTGGGAACCAGGGCTATTGCTCAATTCAATACGATGTCCACAGATCAATTTATAAGCAAACATGTCAGTCGGAACTGGTACCAGAACCACGCAGGTCCCCTAAACAGGGGACTTTACATTTAAGAGGATTTATTGTGACGTGGTAATGTTGAACCCAAGAGAAGAGAATGAACCAGACCAGGAAACAGCGACTTGAGAAGACGTAAAGAATTTACTTCAAAAAAAAATGGAGAACTGAACAGTACAGGAAACTCCAAAACAAACACTAGTACTTGAAAGCTACATGGGGGAGACATACAGGAAACTAAATCCATGAGCTAACAAAAGGGAACAGAAAACACACCTCTGTCAAAAGGGGAAACAATAATGAAATGATAAGAGACACCTGGGTAACAAACAAAGTCTCTAGGCCGGTCTCTGACGCCCTCTGGTGCCCGGAGGAACCATGACAAGACTTTCTTTGGGCACAGATGGAACAGGCCCGAAACAAAGGATCTCACATCCTCCATCACGGTGGGCCACCAGAATTTCCGCCTCAGGAACTCCAGTGTCCGACTAACCCCTGGATGCCCGGTTCATTTAGAGGAGTGTCCCCATTGTAGTACTCGGGACCGGGCTGATCGATGAACATAAAGTCTGTTAGTGGGTCCCCCATCGGGGTCAGGTTCTCTGGTCTGGGCTTGTTGGACCGTGGTCTCAATACTCCAAATCTCAAGGGGCCACAATGTGTGAGTTGGGGTGGATGGGTTCGGGGTCCCTCTCCTCATTAGAGACATTGTGTTGGGGGGACAGGGCGTCTGCCTTCTGATTCTTGGATCATCTGACCAGAGGACCTTCTTCCATATGTTTGGGGAGTCTCCCACATGCCTTTTGGCGAACACCAAACGTGTTTGGTTATTTTTTTTCATTAAGCAATGCCTTTTTTTCTGGCCACTCTCCCGTAAAGCCCAGCTCTGTGGAGTGTACGGCTTAAAGTGGTCCTACGGACAGATACTCCAAGCTCCGCTGTGGAGCTTTGCAACTCCTTCAGGGTTATCTTCGGTCTCTTTGTTGCCTCTGATTAATGCCCTCCTTGCCTGGTTTTGAGAGTGAGTTTTGGTGGGCGCCAGTCTCTTGGCAGGTGTGTTGTGGTTCCATTTTCTTTCCATTTTTTAATAATGGATTTAATGGTGCTCTGTGGGACGTTCAAAGTTTCAAATATTTTTTTATAACCCAACCCTGATCTGTACTTCTCTACAACTTTGTCCCTGACCTGTTTGGAAAGCTCCTTAGTCTTTATGGTGCTACTTGCTTGGTGGTGCCCCTTGCAGACTCTGGGGCCTTTCAGAACAGGTGTATATATACTGAGATCATGTGACAGATCATGTGAGATTTAGATTGCACACAGGTGGACTTTATTTAACTAATTGTGTGACTTCTGAAGGTAATTGGTTGCACCAGATCTTATTTGGAGGCTTCATAGTAAAGGGTGAATGCATACATATGCATGCACCAATTATCAATTTTTTACTTTTTTGAAACAAGTAATTTTTTAAATTTCACTTCATTTCACCAATTTCGTCTATTTTGTGTATGTCCATTACATGAAATCCAAATAAAAATCTATTTAAATTACAGGTTGTAATGCAACAAAATAGGAAAAACGCTAAGGGGGGTGTATACTTTTGCAAGGCACTGTATAAAGCAATGCACATGCAGACCGTACTCGCTACAAAGTTACAGAAAGCTAAACCAACAACCACACAAACTGATATTGGACACATTGTAAACACAGGTCCAACGAGGAACAGCTTAGCTAGCCAGGTAGCTTATATTAATTTGTTTTTGCTGGGACAAATGACCTTAACGTGGTGAGCGATGGGATGAACATGAATTTCTCCGGTCCTTCAATGTTGCAGTCATGATACAAGTGGCGCTATGCTGTCAAATCCTTCCACGTGTTTCTAGTTTGACCAGCTGTTTTTAGCAACTGATAATGATGAATTTGGTTGTCATATTGGCATGTTTGCTAGCAAAAAAATATTTAGCGATCTATTCATAATGGACAGCTATAATCATGATTCTAACATGTTGATTCAAGATGATTCTGAGAGGTGTGAATACTTATGAGATATTTCTGTATTTCATTTTCAATAACTTTGCAAAAATTTATTGGAAAAAAACAACACATTTTCGCTTTGTCATTATGAGGTATTGTCTGAAATCTGAATCTATGAGCATCATAGCACCTGACGAGAAGGCAAACCTTTTCATGCCGTGCAAAACCACCAACCATGCCGTGCATCATCAGCTCATTGTTATGGATGAATCCAAATGAATGTTATTAGAAAACAACTGAAATGAATTCAAATGCAGCTACTTCTCACTGGGCACAGATGACAATTCAACATCTATTCCATTCCATCTACACTACCGCTCAAAAGTTTGGGGTCAGTTAGAAATGTCCTTGTTTACCATGAAAACATACATAAATGAGTTGCAAAATGAATAGGAAATATAGTCAAGACAATGACAAGGTTATAAATAAGGATTTTTAATTGAAATAATAATTGTGTCAAAGAATCCTCCATTTACAGCAATTACAGCCTTGCAGACCTTTGGCATTCTAGTTGTCAATTTGTTGAGGTAATCTGAAGAGATTTCACCCCGTGCTTTCTGAAGCATCTCCCACAAGTTGGATTGGCTTGATGGGCACTTCTTCCATACCATACGGTCAAGCTGCTCCCACAGCAGCTCAATAGAGTTGAGATCCAGTGACTGTGCTGGCCACTCCATTATAGAGAGAATACCAGCTGACTGCTTCTTCCCTAAATAGTTCTTGCATAGTTTGGAGCTGTGCTTTGGGTCATTGTCCTGTTGGATCCAATTAAGCTCCGTCCACAGGGTATGGCATGGCGTTGCAAAATGGAGTGATAGCCTTCATTCTTCAAGATCCCTTTTACCCTGTACAAATCTCCCACTTTACCACCACCAAAGTACCCCAGACCATCACATTGCCTCCACCATGCTTGACAGACGGCATCAAGCACTCCTCCAGCATCTTTCAATTTTTTCTGCGTCTCACAAATGTTCTTCTTTGTGATCCGAACACCTCAAACTTAGATTCATCTGTCCAATAGACTTTTTTCCAATCTTCCTCTTTTCAGTGTCTGTGTTCTTTTGCCCATCTTAATATTTTATTTTTATTGGCCAGTCTGAGATATGGCTTTTTCTTTGCAACTCTGCCTAGAAAGCCAGCATCCCGGAGTCGCCTCTTCACTTTTGACAGTGAGACTGATGATTTGCGGGTACTATTTAATGAAGCTGCCAGTTGAGGACTTATGAGGCATCTGTTTCTGAAACTAGACACTCTAATGTACTTGTCCTCTGGCTCAGTTGTGCACCAGGGCCTCCCACTCCTCTTTCTATTCTGGTTAGAGACAGTTTCAGTTTCTTGGCAAATTCCCACATCGATTAGCCTTCATTTCTCAGAACAAGAATAGACTGTCAAGTTTCAGAAGAAAGGTCTCTGTTTCTGGCCATTTTGACCCTGTAATCGAATCCACAAATGCTGATGCTCCAGATACTCAATTTATCACAAATCAAGGTAAGACCCAAGTGCAGACCGTGTTTGTTGTAACACCAATGTTTGTTGTAACACCAGGGGCAGAAAACGACAGTCAGGGTCAGGCAGAGCTCAGTAATCCAGAGGTGGGACAAAGGTACAGGACAGCAGGCAGGCTCAGGGTCCAGGACAGGCAGAGTGGTCAGTCGGGCGGGTACAAGATCAGGACAGGCAAGGGTCAAAAACCAGGAGGACGAGAGAAAGAGAGGCAGGGAAAAAGACAGGAGCTGACAGGACAAACTGGCAACCGATAGACAGACAGCACAGGTATAAATACACCGGGGATAATGGGGAAGATGGGCGACACCTGGATGGGGGGTGGAGACAATCACAAGGACAGGTGAAACAGGTCAGGGCATGACACAACCAGTCTAAAGATGGCCAGTTTTATTGCTTCTTCAATCAGAAGAACTGTTTTCAGCTGTGCTAACATAATTGCAAAAGGGTTTTCTAATGATCAATTAGCCTTTTAAAATGATAAACTTGGATTAGCTAACACAATGTGCCTTTAGAACACAGGAATGATGGTTGCTGATAATGGGCCTATGTACGCCTATGTAGATGTTCTATAAAATCTGCAGTTTCCAGCTACAATAGTCATTTACAACATTAACAATGTCTACACTGTATTTCTGATCAAGTTGATGTTATTTGAATGGACAAAAGAAAATGTTTTCTTTCAAAAACAAGGACATTTCTAAGTGACCCATTTCATAAAAATGACGGGGAAACAACATTGATTCAAACAGTGTGTGCCCAGTGGGTTTGCTGTTATTTTGGCTGCAGAGGTTGACATGACTGTGTTAGCCGTAATTGGCTAGCTAGCAAGCAACCAAATAAAAAGAAGGACCAACTCGGGTCTCACCTCTGGCAACTGACTAACAATTGGGATTTGTACGATTAGTCTCATAGGCTAAATGTAACATACAAAAAGTTAATCCAGGATACTCAAATGAGTATATGATATGTTACGTTTGGTATGGTTACGTAAGACGGAAGGTTACTTAAGGCAAAAATGCAACCCAAAGGTTGTGTGTTCGAATCTCATCATGGACAACATAAACACTTGACCTAATTAGTATCTTTGCAACTACTTAACAGGTTAGCTAACCCTTCCCCTAACATTTTAACCTAATTTCTAAGCCTAACTTAACCCAAAACTTAACCCTAACCCTTAGCCTAGCTATTGTTAGTCACCTAGCTAACATTAGCATTAGTCACCTAGCTAGCCGAATCAAATAAAAAATATTGGTCACATACACATGGTTAGCAGATGTGATTGCGAGTGTAGCAAAATGCTTGTGTTTCTAGTTTCGACAGTGCAGCAATATCTAATAAGTAATATCTAACAATTCCACAACAAATACCTAATAAACACAAATCTAAGAAAAGCAATGGAATAAGAATATACATTTGAAGTTGAAAGTTTACATACACCTTAGCCAACTACATTTAAACTTCGTTTTTCACAATTCCTGATATTTAATACTAGTAAAAAGTCCCTGTCTTAGGTCAGTTAGGATCACCACTTTATTTTAACAATGTGAAATGTCAGAATAATAGAGAGAATTATTTATTTCAGCTTTTATTTCTTTCATCACATTCCCAGTGGGTCAGAAGTTTACATACACTCAATTAGCATTTAGTAGCTTTGCCTTTAAATGGTTGAACTTCGGGTAGCCTTCCACAAGCTTCCCACAATAAGTTGGGTGAATTTTGGCCCATTCCTCCTGACTGAGCTGGTGTAACTGAGTCAGGTTTGTAGGCCTCCTTGCTCATTCTCGCTTTTTCAGTTCTGCCCACAAATTTTACATAAGATTGAGGTCAGGACTTTGTGATGGCCACTCCAATACCTTGACTTTGTTGTCCTTAAGGCATTTTGCCACAACTTTGAAAGTATGCTTGGGGTCATTGTCCATTTGGAATACCCATTTGCGACAAAGCTTTAACTTCCTGACTGATGTCTTGAAATGTTTTCCTTATTCATGATGCCATCTATTTTGTGAAGTGCACCAGGCCCTCCTGCAGCAAAGCACCCCCACAACATGATGCTGCCGTGCTTCACGGTTGGGATGGTGTTCTTCAACTTGCAAGCATCCTCCTTTTTCCTCCAAACTTAACGATGGTAATTATGGCCAAACAGTTCTATTTTTGTTTCATCAGACCAGAGGACATTTCTACAAAAAGTACAATCTTTGTCCCCAAACCGTAGTCTGGCTTTTTTTATGGTGGTTTTGGAGCAGTAGTGTCTTCCTTGCTGAGCGGCCTTTCAGGTTATGTCGATATAGGACTCGTTTTACTGTGGATATAGATACTTTTGTACCTTTTCGTTCCAGCATCTTCACAAGGTCCTTTGCTGTTGTTCTGGGATTGATTTGCACTTTTCGCACCAAAGTACGTTCATCTCTAGGAGACAGAACACGTCTCCTTCCTGAGCGGTATGATGGCTGCGTGGTCCCATGGTTCTTATACTTGCGTACTATTGTTTTATACAGATGAATGTGGTACCTTCTGGCGTTTGGAAATTTCTCCCAATAATGAACCAGACTTGTGGAGTTTTACAATTTTTATTCTGAGGTCTTGGCTGATATCGTTTGATTTTCCCATGATGTCAAGCAAAGAGGCACTGAGTTTGAAGGTAGACATTGAAATACATCCACAGGTACACCTCCAATTCACTCAAATTATGTAAATTAGTCTATCAGAAGCTTCTAAAACCATGACATAATTTTCTGGAATTTTCAAAGCTGTTTAAAGGCACAGTCAACTTATGTATGTAAACTTCTGAACCAGTAGAATTGTGATACAGTGAATTATAAGTGAAATAATCTGTCTGTAAACAGTTGTTGGAAAAATGACTTGTGTCATGCACAAAGTAGATGTCCTAACCGACTTGCCAAAACTATAGTTTGTTAACAAGAAATTTGTGGAGTGGTTGAAAAACGAGTTTTAATGACTCCAACATAAGTGTATGTAAACTTCCGACTTCAACTGTATAAATATAAATATATGGATGAGCAATGTTAGAGCAGCATAGGCTAAGATGCAATAGATAGTATAGAATACAATATATACATATGAGATGAGTAATGCAAGATATGTAAACATTATTAAAGTGGCATTATTAAAGTGACTAGTGTTCCATTTATAAAAGTGGCCAATGATTTCAAGTCTGTATGTAGGCAGCAGTCTCTCTGTGTTAGTGATGGCTGTTTAATAGTCTGATGGCCTTGAGGTAGAAGCTGTTTTTCAGTCACTCAGTTTTAGCTTTGATGCACCTGTACTGACCTCTCCTTCTAAACTCTGCAAAAAAAGAAACGTCCCATTTTCAGGACCCTGTCTTTCAAAGATAATTCGTAAAAATCCAAATAACTTCACAGATCTTCATTGTAAAGGGTGTAAACACTGTTTCCCAGGCTTGTTCAATGAACCATAAACAATTAATGAACATGCACCTGTGGAATGGTCGTTAAGACACTAACAGCTTACAGACGGTAGGCAATTAAAGTCACAGTTATGAAAACTTAGGACACTAAAGAGGCCTTTCTACTGACTCTGAAAAACACCAAAAGAAAGATGCCCAGGGTCCCTGCTCATCAGCATGAGCGTGCCTTAGGCATGCTGCAAGGAGGCATGAGGACTGCAGATGTGGCCATCGCAATAAATTGCAATGTCCGTACTTTGAGAAGCCTAAGACAGCGCTACAGGGAGACAGGACGAACAGCTGATTGTCCTCGCAGTGGCAGACCACGTGTGACAACACCTGCACAGGATCGGTACATCCGAACATCACACCTGCGGAACAGGTACAGGATGGCAACAACAACTGCCCGAGTTACACCAGGAATGCACAATCCCTCCATCAGTGCCCAAACAGTCCGCAATAGGCTGAGAGAGGCTGGACTGAGGGCTTGTAGGCCTGTTGTAAGGCAGGTCCTCACCAGACAGCACCGGCAACAACGTCTCCTATGGGCACAAATCCACCGTTGCTGGACCAGGCATGACTGGCAAAAAGTGCTCATCACTGACGAGTTTTGGTTTTGTCTCACCAGGGTCGATGGTCGGATTCACGTTTATCGTCGAAGGAATGAGCGTTACACCGAGGCCTGTACTCTGGAGTGGGATCGATTTGGAGGTGTAGGGTCCGTCATGGTCTGGGGCGGTGTGTCACAACATCATCGGACTGAGCTTGGTGTCATTGCAGGCAATCTCAACGTTGTGTATTACAGGGAAGACATTCTCCTCCCTCAGTTGGTACACTTCCTGCAGTCTCATCCTGACATGACCCTCCAGCATGACAATGCCACCAACCATACTGCTCGTTCTGTGTGTGATTTCTTGCAAGACAGGAATGCCAGTGTTCTGCCATGGTCAGCGAAGAGCCCGGATCTCAATCGCATTGAGCACGTCTGGGACCTGTTGGATCGGAGGGTGAGGGCTAGGGCCATTCCGCCCAGAATTGTCTGGAATCTTGCAGGTTCCTTGGTGGAAGAGTGGGGTAACATCTCACAGCAAGAACTGGTGCAGTCCATGAGGAGGAGACAGGATGCTCTCAATTGTACTGTCTGGGTGGACCAATTCAGTTTGTAAGTGATATGTATGCAAATGATACTTAAAAATGTCGACCTTCTCCACTGCTGTCCCGTCAATGTGGATAAGGGGGTGCTCCCTCTGCTGTTTCCTGATGTCCCCGATCATCTCCTTTGTTTTGTTGATGTTGAGTGAGAGGTTATTTTCCTGACACCACACTCTGAGAGCCCTCACCTCCTTTCTGTAGGCTGTCTCGTCGTTGTTGGTAATTAAGCCTACTACTGTTGTATCGTCTGCAAACTTGATGATGGAGGCGCGCACGGCCGTACAGTCATGGGTGAACAGGGAGTACAGGAGGGGGCTGAGCACACACCTTTGTGTGGCCTCAGTGTTGAGTGGCTTTCAGAAATCTGCATTTTAAACCATTTCTCCTGCATTTTATATATAAAGTCAACAGTGTTTTTTGCTTCAATAGAGTGATAAGGGGTCCTGTAACTATAGTTTTTCTTCACACAAAATACATTAGTGCAACACATTCGGCAGATTATTGTTTCATTAGATGACAACAGAAGTGCAACGCAATTTGGCTAGCAGCCATACATAAGTCAATTAGAAAGAATGCAGCCAGATATATTTCCTAATGTTTTGCTTGAACTTAATCTTGCATTTTAACTTACTACCAGAGGAAAACTGCACCAGAGTAAAGTACCAGAGAAAAGTAGCCTATAAATCAGTCAGAATGCTGTCTGATGATACAATGACAAGAGCAAAGATTTAAGTGGAGAAGTGCAAGTGAAGCGCAAAATTTTGGAGCGAGCCCTGACTGAAGCCGAGCAGTAACACAACTCATCGTCCAGCCCTGATCAGATGTCAAGGTAGCCTACATAAAGCCAACCTCACTCTAAATTGACTTTCACATACAGTTTGTGTAAGAAAAGTTAGAGGAGTTTCTTTAAACTATTCAACGTTATTCAGGTAGTCTACGCAAATAAGTATGGAAGCTGATCAATTGCTAAATGTGTTGACATGATAGCTCAGCTAAAATGAACAGCTTGTTTCCAAAGCTATGCAGGGTACATAAAGGTAGAGAGACTTGTTCTCACTGAAGTACTTTAATCCTCATGTAGCAGTCACTGTTCAGGCTGAAATCATTGGATTGTGGCTTCAGATTTAATTTCAATATACCTCTTTATTTAGATTGATAGCATGACGTTTAACTTCTTATGGTTGCAGGGGCAGTATTGAGTAGCATGGATGAAAGGTGCCCAGAGGTGCCCATAGTAAACTGCCTGCTCCTCAGTCCCAGTTGCTAATATATGCATATTATTATTTGTATTGGATAGAAAACACTCTGAAGTTTCTAAAACTGTTTGAATGATGTCTGTGAGTATAACAGAACTCATATGGCAGGCAAAAACCTGAGAAGAAATCCAAACAGGAAGTGGGAATTCTGAGGCTGGTCGATTTTCAACCAAGATCCTATTGAATACACAGTGAGATATGGATGAGTTTGCACTTCCTACGGCTTCCACTAGAACAGTCTGTAGAACCTTGTCTGATGCCTCTAATGTGAAGTGGGGCCGAAGGAGACAGGAATTAGTCAGGTCTATCATGACCTGACCATGCTCTGACCTTGCGCAATTCACATGAGAGGGAGCTATGTTCCATTGCACATCTGAAGTCATTGTAATTCTCCGGTTGGAACGTTATTCAAGATTTATGTTAAAAACATTCTAAAGATTGATTCAATACATCGTTTGACATGTTTCTACTGACTTTTACGGAACTTTTGGACATTTTGTCTGCTTTTTGTGAACACGCTTCCTGACGTTGGATTTGTTTACCGAACACGCTAACAAAAATAGCTATTTGGACATAAATGATGGACATTACCGAACAAAACAAACATTTCTTGTGGGAGTCCTGGGAGTGCATTCCGACGAAGATCAGCAAAGGATAAGTGAAGATTTATAATGCTTTTTATGAGTTTTGTTGACTGCACAATTTGGCGGGTAACTGTATGGCTTGCTTTTGTGGCTGAACGCTGTTCACAGATTATTGAATATTGTGCTTTTGCCGTAAAGCTTTTTGAAATCTGACACAGCGGTTGCATTAAGAACAAGTGTATCTTTAATTCTATGTAAAACATGTATCTTTCATCAAAGTTTATGATGAGTATTTATGTTATTTGACGTGGCTCTCCGCAATTTCTCCGGATATTTTGGAGGCATTTCTGAACATGGCGCCAATGTAAACTGAGGTTTTTGGATATAAATATTAACTTTATTGAACAAAACATATATGTATTGTGTAACATGAAGTCCTATGAGTGATCATCAAAGGTTAGTGATTCATTTTATCTCTATTTCTGCTTTTTGTGACTCCTGTCTTTGGCTGGAAAAATGACTGTGTTTGTCTGTGATTTTGCGGTGACCTAACATAATCGTTTGTGGTGCTTTCGCTGAAAAGCCTATTTGAAATCGGACACTTTGGTGGGATTAACAACAAGATTACCTTTAAAATGGTATAAGATGCATGTATGTTTGAGGAATTTTAATTATGAGATTTCTGTTTGAATTTGGCGCCCTGCACTTTCACTGGCTGTTGTCATATCATCCCGTTAACGGGATTGCAGCCATAAGACGTTTTAAACAGCGACGTTGATTCAAACATACCATTTTACTTAATAAAGAGCAGTGATAGTAGCAAGAGCAGTGTGTGGGTTTCTTCTTTTTTCTCACTATCAACATTGAAACAAGGTCAAATAAAGTATGACTAATCAAATCTAAAATTCAACATAATTTCAATCACCCAATACAGTGCTCAGTTTATTGGGTACACCCATCTAGTATTGGGTCAGACACTACTTTGTTTACAGAACAGCCTGAATTCTTCGGGGCATGGATTCTACAATGTGTCGGAAATGTTCCACAGGGATGTTGCCTTTGCCTAGTTAAATAAAGTTTAAATTAAAGAAAATGTGGTCCATGCTGACGCAATGAAACACATAGTTGCTGCAGATTGGACAGCAGTACATACATGCAGCGCACAACCCATTCCATCTCATCCCAAAGATGCTCAATTGGGTTTGGTCAGCAACAATGTTCATATACGCTGTGGCGTTCAATCTTTGCTCAAATGGTATCAAGGGATGTAATGTGTACCATGAAAACATTCCCCACACCAGTACACCACCGCCACCAGTCTGTATTGTTGTCAACAGGCAGGTGGGTCCATGGACTCATGCTGCTTATGCCAAATCCTGACTCTGCCATCAGCATGACGCATCAGGAACCAGGATTCGTCGGACCAGGCTATGTTTTTCCACTCCTCAATTGTCCAGTGGTGGTGATCGTGTGCCCACTGGAGCCACTTCTTGTTTTTAGATGATAGGAATGGAACCCGATGTGGTCATCTGCTGCAATAGTCCATCCGTAACAAGGATCAACGAGTTGTGTGTTCCAAGATTAAGTTCTGCACACAACTGTTGTACTGCGCCGTTATTTGTCTGTTTGTGGCCCTCCTGTTAGCTTGCACAATTCTTGCCATTCTCCTTCGACCTCTCTCCAACAAGTGGTTTTCGCCCACAGGACTGCCACTGACTAGATGTTTTTTTGTTTGTCGCAACATTCATGGTAAACCCTAGACACTGTTGCGTGTGAAAAGTCCAGGAGGGTGGACGTTTCTGAGATTTGGCGCACCTGGCACTGACGATCATACCATGCTCAAAGTCGCTTACGTCCCTCGTTTGGTCCATTCTAACGTTCAATCAGACAGTAACTGAATGCCTCGATGCTTGTCATCTCCTTTATTTTAAGTGGGTATACGGTGTATAGAAAATTCGTCATTGACTTTGATACTCTGATTGGTTAGAGATGATACAATCGCTAATGACTGTTTTGTACAACACCCCTCATTTCGACGTCACCACAAACAACTTCTATCATGGCAGTCTCAGACTGAAGGACTGTATGTAGCAAACATAGAGCAGCGGAAGAATTCAGTTTGAGTCGTCAGGCAAACATTGCAAACCAATGAAAAGCATGCATATGCACTGCATATAGTTGCTGAGAGATTCTGCTAAATATCGTAGTAATTTAGGCCCAAAAATATTTTTAACTATCTTGTTTCATTAGCCCTGTCACGCCCTGACCTTAGAGATCCTTATTCATTCTCTATGTTTGGTTAGGTCAGGGTGTGACTCGGGTGGGAAAATCTATGTTTTCTATTTCTTTGTTGTTTTGCCTTGCGTGTGGTTCCCAATCAGAGGCAGCTGTCTATCGTTGTCTCTGATTGGGGATCATATATAAGTTGTCATTTTTCGTTTGGGTTTTGTGGGGTGTTGTCTTCTGTTTAGGTTGTTTCCCTGACAGAACTGTGCGCTTTCGTTTTCTCCTTTTGTTTGAGTGTTTTTGTGAACATTAAATTATGAACACTTTCCTCACTGCGCTTTGGTCTCATTCCGACGACGAACGTTACAAGCCCAGCTTAATGCAATTCAATGCATTTGTCCCTAAGTAATAGACAAACCTTTGTTGTTTGAACTTTTTTTTTTACAACATTGAGTTCAATAATTGCCGTGCTAGCAACTGTGCTTTTTCAATTATTTACAAATTGCGAAATAATCTACTTTAACTAGCTTGTTGGATTGGACCAGATTCAGGGTCCAACGTTAACTATTTGGCCAAGTCAGGCAAGTTGGCCAAAATAAATCTACTAGCCCGAACATAATCTACTGTGCCGGACATGGGGTAGTTTATAAATGCATAAAGGTCATGCAAGGCCTAAGCTGACATGCTTTCTTTATAAATATTCAGCTAGTATGTCACGCCCTGACCATAGAGAGCTGTTTATTCTCTATGTTGGTTAGGTCGGGGTGTGATTAAGGGTGTGTTATCTAGGGGAATTATATGTCTGTTGGCCTGGTATGGTTCCCAATCAGAGGCAGCTGTTTATCGTTGTCTCTGATTGGGGATCATATTTAGGTAGCCATTTCCATTTTTGTGATTTTGTGGGTTCTTGTCTAGGTATAGTTGCCTGCGAGCACTACTCTGAGCATCACGTTTCGTTTATTCGCTTTATTATTTTTGTTCTTTAAGTTTCTCTTCCAAATAAAAGGATGGAAACATACCACGCTGCATCTCGGTCCAGTTATTATGACAAACGTGACATAGTAATTGTACCGTGCACAACAATATGAAGAGTGTGCCATGCATATGCACAGCATTTAGCTGCTGAAAGGTTCTGCAAGATATCCTAGTTATGCACTGTGCAATGTATGCAATATGAAGAGTGTTCATGCATATGGACAGCATTTAGCTTCTGAGCGATTCTGCTAAATATCATAGTTATCTCAGTGAAGTAATCTACTTTAACTAGCTTGTTTCATTGGGCCAGCTTAATGTAACTCAATGGTCACGAAGACAAACTTTATTATCTTTTTTTTATTAATTTTTTACAACGGCTGAGTTGAGATGCAATTGCAATGTTAGCAACTATTTTTTGGGTGATACGAAATACAAGAAAACAAATCAAACATTGATTGTCTACCATAACCTAATCTTCCCTTCTGATTTGTAACTTTGTGTTTGCGACACAGATATATTTTGAAATTAATTACTGATGTTTTGTACAAAAAAAATGCTGTACGCGTGTTGCTCGCTGACTTCAAGTTGTGAAAAGAGGTAGAAGGCGTATTTCCCCTATCAAGGAGGGGAGATCTGGAGAAAGGGCACCACACCAGAGGGCCGCATTCCATTCCAGAGATACTGAAATGGAACGAGGCCGGCCTGACTGCTAGGCAAGTGCTGGCTGAGGCTGCTGAGCAGCACACTGAAATGAGTGCGGGAGGGGCGCAAATAGACAGTGTAGCTGTCGACAGCGTGGCTGAGCGGAGGAGGCGCAGTGCGTCCGAATGACTTTTATTGATTTTAAATACATTTTGGGGGGGGACAGATCGACCTGTTATGAATATTGTGGGGGACATGTCTACTCATCCCCATGCCAATTTAGCCTGTACCATTGGGGGATTATTGAAGCTGTCATATATGACTGAGACTTATAAATGTGTGCTTTAAACAATGTACATTTGTTGATTGCTAGGCATACAAATAACATTATTTCTTGATACATTTGAAACGAGGTGTACTTCTGGCCGCAACCTGGGCTAGATTGAGAGCGACTCTTGGCGGAATGCATTGCTTGACTGCCATGAGGGTGATAAGCACAATATAGTTCTTGAACTGCAGCCCCCCCCAAACGATTAGTTCTCGAGTTCGAGTTTGTTGAACAGAGGCTGTGTATGTTTTGGCTCTACAAAGCTGTGTCCATAACATTCAATAATCAATTAATTGTATTCATTCGTGCACCATGTGATCAAATATTAGTGATATCGGTTCTGTCGCATTTATGACAGACCGGTTTTGGTCGGGGGAGCACGTCTCTGGAGCCGTTGAGCCGTGTATCAATCCTGCTGTAGGATTTATTGTGGCCAGCAGGTCAAACGAATTACAAAAATGAACGAGTCACTCAGAAAAACTAAACATAACTCGAGTCAGTAAAAAGAGTTGTTCTCGAACTGCATATCACTGCAGGAAAGTGCCCCACAGAAACAATAATGTACAGAAAACCCTAGACTATAAATCTGAGGAACCCACCTGGCAGACTGTGATGTATGTGAGGAGCCACAGATCATCAAAATATAGAGGCTCACACGTCTCCTTATGATTCATGACGCTACGCCCTTCATAGCATGCGAGGGAGGGAGGGAGGAAGATGGAAAGGAGAACACACCACCTAGCCTAAAATAATTGCCGTGCTGTTGGGGGTATATCACTCACCTAGGTTTAGTAGCAGTAGCACCATAGAACTCCTACATGCCTAATTTGAAAGCTAATTAGAAGAGGGTGATTAGGTGTTGGAACTTTCTTCGGCGAAGAAGCTGTGATTTTTGCTAGTTTGGAATGCATTAAGAATGAGGCTGTAGGCATGCATACTGGACATACCATACTGTATGAATCAGAATTCAATATTATTTTACCTCATGCTTAAATGTACAGTCGTGGCCTCCCGGGTGGCGCAGTGGTCTAGAGCACTGCATCGCAGTGCTAGCTGCGCCACCAGAGTCTCTGGGTTCGCGCCCAGGCTCTGTCGCAGCCGGCCGCGACCGGGAGGTCCGTGGGGCGACGCACAATTGGCATAGCGTCGTCCGGGTTATGGAGGGTTTGGCCGGTAGGGATATCCTTGTCTCATCGCGCTCCAGCGACTCCTGTGGCGGGCCGGGCGCAGTGCGCGCTAACCGAGGGGGGCGGGTACACGGTGTTTCCTCCGACACATTGGTGCGGCTGGCTTCCGGGTTGGAGGCGCGCTGTGTTAAGAAGCAGTGCGGCTTGGTTGGGTTGTGCTTCGGAGGACGCATGACTTTCGACCTTCGTCTCTCCCGAGCCCGTACGGGAGTTGTAGCGATGAGACAAGATAGTAATTACTAGCGATTGGATACCACGAAAATTGTGGAGAAAAGGGGATAAAATAAAAATAAAAAAATAAAAAAAAGTACAGTCGTGGCCAAGTTTTGAGAATGACAAATATTAATTTTCACAAAGTTTGCTGCTTCAGTGTCTTTAGATATTTTTGTCAGATGTTACTATGGGATACTGAAGTATAACCACAAGCATTTCATAAGTGTCAAAGGCTTTTATTGACAATTACACAAAGTTGATGCAAAGAGTCAATATTTGCAGTGTTGACCCTTCTTTTTCAAGACCTCTGCAATCCGCCCTGGCATGCTGCCAATTAACTTCTGGGCCACACCCTGACTGATGGCAGCCCATTCTTGCATAATCAATGCTTGGAGTTTGTCAGAATTTGTGGGTTTTTGTTTGTCCACCTTCCTCTTGAGGATTGACCACAAGTTCTCATTGGGATTAAGGTCTGGGGTGTTTCATGGCCATTGACCCAAAATATCGATGTTTTGTTCCCCGAGCCACTTAGTTATCACTTTTGCCTTATGGCAAGGTGCTCCATCATGCTGGAAAAGGCATTGTTCGTCACCAAACTGTTCCTGGATGGTTGGGAGAAGTTGCTCTCGGAGGATGTGTTGGTACCATTCTTTATTCATTGCTGTGTTCTTAGGCAAAACTGTGAGTGAGCCCACTCCCATGGCTGAGAAGCAACCCCACACATGAATGGTCTCAGGATGCTTTACTGTTGGCATGACACAGGACTGATGGTAGCGCTCACCTTGTCTTCTCCGAACAAGCTTTTTTACGGATGCCCCAAACAATCGGAAAGTGGATTCATCAGAGAAAATGACTTTACCCCAGTCCTCAGCAGTCCGATCTTTGTACCTTTTGTAGAATATCAGTCTGTCCCTGATGTTTTTCCTGGAGAGAAGTGGCTTCTTTGCTGCCCTTCTTGACACCAGGCCATCCTCCAAAAGTCTTCGCCTCACTGCAGTGCAGATGCACTCACACCAGCCTGCTGCCATTCCTGAGCAAGCTCTGTACTGGTGGTGCCCCGATCCCGCAGCTGAATCAACTTTAGGAGACGGTCCTGGCTGGACTTTCTTTGGCGCCCTGAAGCCTTCTTCACAACAATTGAACCGCTCTCCTTGAAGTTCTTGATGATCCGATAAACAGTTGATTTAGGTGCAATCTTACTGGCAGCAATATCCCTGCCTGTTAAGCCCTTTTTGTGCAAAGCAATGATGACGGCACGTGTTTCCTTGGAGGTAACCATGATTGACAGAGGAAGAACAATGATTCCAAGCACCACCCTCCTTTTGAACCTTCCAGTCTGTTATTCGAACTCAATCAACATGACAAAGTGATCTCCAGCCTTGTCCTCGTCAACACTCACACCTGTGTTAATGAGAGAATCACTGACATGATGTCAGCTGGTCCTTTTGTGGCAGGGCTGAAATGTATTGGAAATGTTTTTTTGTGATTCAGTTTAATTGCAATTCATCTGATCACTCTTCATAACATTCTGGAGTATATGCAAATTGCCATCATACCAACTGAGGCAGCAGACTTTGTGAAAATTAATATTTGTGCCATTCTGAAAACTTTTGGCCCTGACTGTACATAGCAATCTCAGTGTAACGACACACCCTTGCAGGCCACCAAACATCAGGGGCAACGGGCTCCCACTACAGGGTTGTCAAACAAACGGCCCGTTCAATCCGGCCGGCAGGTGGTTTATGTAAAAACACTTTATATATACACAGTACCAGTAAAAAGTTTGGACATGCCTACTCATTCAAGGGTTTTTCTTTATTTTTACTATTTTCTATATTGTAGAATAATATTGAAGACATCAAATCTATGAAATAACACATATGTAATCATTTAATAACCAAAAAAAGTGTTAAACAAATTTTATATTTGAGATTCTTCTAAGATTCTTCAAACTTCTTCAAAGTAGCCACCCTTTGCCTTGATGACAGCTTTGCACACTCTTGGCATTCTCTCAACCAGCTTCATGAGGTAGTTACCTGGAATGCATCTCAATTAACAGGTGTGTCTTGTTAAAAGTTAATTTGTGGAATTTCTTTCCTTCTTATTGTGTTTGAGCCAATCAGTTGTGTTGTGACAAGGTAGGCGGTATACAGAAGATAGCCCTATTTGGTAAAAGACCAAGTCCATATTATGGCAAGAACAGCTCAAATAAGCAAAGAGAAACGACAATCCATAATTTTACTTCACTACATTCCTAAAGAAAATTATGTATTTTTTTCTCCATACATTGTCCCTGACATCCATTAGTATTCGTTACATTTTGAATACTATGCGGGACAGGAACATTGTATAATTCACACACTTATCAAGACAACATCCCTGGTCATCCCTACTGCCTCTGATCTAGCTGACTCACTAAATATATGCTTTGTTTGTAAATGATGTCTGAGTGTTGGAGCGTGCCCCTGAATAAAAAACAAAAAAATGATGCCGTCTGGTTTGCTCATACTTTTACTTTTGATACTTGAGCATATTTTAGCAATTACATTTACTTTTGATACTTATGTATTTTTAAAACCAAATACTTTTATTCGTGTTGTATTTTACTGGGTGACTTTCACTTTTACTTGAGTCATTTTCTGTTAAGGTATCTTTACTTTTATTCAAGTATGACAATTTGGTACTTTCTCCACCACTGCAGTCAGGGAGCATTGAAAATTCCTAAAGCGATAGATTGCAATTTTGACAGTGAGGAAATATAATACATTTAAAGTGCGTCTCTCCGTACCTTGGTGAAGAGAGAATGAGTTTGACACCCCTGGCATAATGTATTGTTCATGCCAGAATATCTACAGTGTGCATGTATTGTATCACAAACCGTCTTGCCAGTACCATTTACAGTGCATTCGGAAAAGTAATCAGACCCCTTGACTTTTTCCACATTGTTACGTTACAGCCTAATTGTAAAATGTATTAAATTAAAAAACTCTCAATCTACACACAATACCCCATAATGATAAAGCAAAAACAGCTTTTTAGAAATGTTTGCAAATGTATAAAACATTTAAAACAGGAATACTTTGTCTACATAAGTATTCAGACCTTTTGCTATGAGACTCGAAATTGACCTCAGGTACATCCTGTTTCCATTGATCATCCTTGAGATGTTTCTACAACCTGATTGGAGTCCACCTGTGGTAAATTCAATGTATGTATTATGCTAATTTACTGTAACCGTCCCAACATGAGATTAGAAGATTAAAGCGATAATCAAAACTTGGGAGGGAAAAAGAGAAATTAATGAGGTTAAATTCAAAAATATATTTGACGTTTTAAAACTTAAACCAATACAGTATCTAAATATTTTGGAAATTGTTTTGTTTCACAATGGCAATGCAACAGTTGGTGCATCTTAATTTAGGAATTTTGTTCCAGTTACATAACACGACTCAGGATAAGACCCAGATACAAAATAGGGGGCATGCAAACGGCAGGTCAAGGGCAGGCAGAGGTTAGTAATCCAATGACATGACAACCATACTGTTTTGTGATACAGATATTTAGATACCGTCGCTTTCGGAAGAAAACATGTTCAAAACAGAAACTTTCACGAAATGAAACAAAAATCCATATTTTACCATTAAAGAACATACAATTATAAAACTTCAGAAGCTATTTTTAATACATTTGGTCCTAGAGTCATAAATGGTTCAGAGTACATTGAGGGGAGTTACTGCTTTCAATACATAAAAAAAAAACTAGAAAATTAGCAAACATTTAGTTACAAGATTCATCAGACAGTGAAAGTAGGTTTACATTTACATTACATTTAAGTCATTTAGCAGACGCTCTTATCCAGAGCGACTTACAAATTGGTGCATTCACCTTATGATATCCAGTGGAACAACCACTTTACAATAGTGCATCTAACTCTTTTAAGGGGGGGGGGGGGGTTAGAAGGATTACTTTATCCTATCCTAGGTATTCCTTAAAGAGGTGGGGTTTCAGGTGTCTCCGGAAGGTGGTGATTGACTCCGCTGACCTGGCGTCGTGAGGGAGTTTGTTCCACCATTGGGGTGCCAGAGCAGCGAACAGTTTTGACTGGGCTGAGCGGGAACTGTACTTCCTCAGAGGTAGGGAGGCGAGCAGGCCAGAGGTGGATGAACGCAGTGCCCTTGTTTGGGTGTAGGGCCTGATCAGAGCCTGAAGGTACGGAGGTGCCGTTCCCCTCACAGCTCCGTAGGCAAGCACCATGGTCTTGTAGCGGATGCGAGCTTCAACTGGAAGCCAGTGGAGAGAGCGGAGGAGCGGGGTGACGTGAGAGAACTTGGGAAAGTTGAACACCAGACGGGCTGCGGCGTTCTGGATGAGTTGTAGGGGTTTAATGGCACAGGCAGGGAGCCCAGCCAACAGCGAGTTGCAGTAATCCAGACGGGAGATGACAAGTGCCTGGATTAGGACCTGCGCCGCTTCCTGCGTGAGGCAGGGTCGTACTCTGCGAATGTTGTAGAGCATGAACCTACAGGAACGGGTCACCGCCTTGATGTTAGTTGAGAACGACAGGGTGTTGTCCAGGATCACGCCAAGGTTCTTAGCACTCTGGGAGGAGGACACAATGGAGTTGTCAACCGTGATGGCGAGATCATGGAACGGGCAGTCCTTCCCCGGGAGGAAGAGCAGCTCCGTCTTGCCGAGGTTCAGCTTGAGGTGGTGATCCGTCATCCACACTGATATGTCTGCCAGACATGCAGAGATGCGATTCACCACCTGGTTATCAGAGGGGGGAAAGGAGAAGATTAATTGTGTGTCGTCTGCATAGCAATGATAGGAGAGACCATGTGAGGATATGACAGAGCCAAGTGACTTGGTGTATAGCGAGAATAGGAGAGGGCCTAGAACAGAGCCCTGGGGGACACCAGTGGTGAGAGCACGTGGTGCGGAGACAGATTCTCGCCACGCCACCTGGTAGGAGCGACCTGTCAGGTAGGACGCAATCCAAGCGTGGGCCGCGCCGGAGATGCCCAGCTCGGAGAGGGTGGAGAGGAGGATCTGATGGTTCACAGTATCAAAGGCAGCCGATAGGTCTAGAAGGATGAGAGCAGAGGAGAGAGAGTTAGCTTTAGCAGTGCGGAGCGCCTCCGTGACACAGAGAAGAGCAGTCTCAGTTGAATGACTAGTCTTGAAACCTGACTGATTTGGATCAAGAAGGTCATTCTGAGAGAGATAGCAGGAGAGCTGGCCAAGGACGGCACGTTCAAGAGTTTTGGAGAGAAAAGAAAGAAGGGATACTGGTCTGTAGTTGTTGACATCGGAGGGATCGAGTGTAGGTTTTTTCAGAAGGGGTGCAACTCTCGCTCTCTTGAAGACGGAAGGGACGTAGCCAGCGGTCAAGGATGAGTTGATGAGCGAGGTGAGGTAAGGGAGAAGGTCTCCGGAAATGGTCTGGAGAAGAGAGGAGGGGATAGGGTCAAGCGGGCAGGTTGTTGGGCGGCCGGCCGTCACAAGACGCGAGATTTCATCTGGAGAGAGAGGGGAGAAAGAGGTCAAAGCACAGGGTAGGGCAGTGTGAGCAGAACCAGCGGTGTCGTTTGACTTAGCAAACGAGGATCGGATGTCGTCGACCTTCTTTTCAAAATGGTTGACGAAGTCATCAGCAGAGAGGGAGGAGGGGGGAGGAGGGGGAGGAGGATTCAGGAGGGAGGAGAAGGTGGCAAAGAGCTTCCTAGGGTTAGAGGCAGATGCTTGGAATTTAGAGTGGTAGAAATTGGCTTTAGCAGCAGAGACAGAAGAGGAGAATGTAGAGAGGAGGGAGTGAAAGGATGCCAGGTCCGCAGGGAGGCGAGTTTTCCTCCATTTCCGCTCGGCTGCCCGGAGCCCTGTTCTGTGAGCTCGCAATGAGTCGTCGAGCCACGGAGCAGGAGGGGAGGACCGAGCCGGCCTGGAGGATAGGGGACATAGAGAGTCAAAGGATGCAGAAAGGGAGGAGAGGAGGGTTGAGGAGGCAGAATCAGGAGATAGGTTGGAGAAGGTTTGAGCAGAGGGAAGAGATGATAGGATGGAAGAGGAGAGAGTAGCGGGGGAGAGAGAGCGAAGGTTGGGACGGCGCGATACCATCCGAGTAGGGGCAGTGTGGGAAGTGTTGGATGAGAGCGAGAGGGAAAAGGATACAAGGTAGTGGTCGGAGACTTGGAGGGGAGTTGCAATGAGATTAGTGGAAGAACAGCATCTAGTAAAGATGAGGTCAAGCGTATTGCCTGCCTTGTGAGTAGGGGGGGAAGGTGAGAGGGTGAGGTCAAAAGAGGAGAGGAGTGGAAAGAAGGAGGCAGAGAGGAATGAGTCAAAGGTAGACGTGGGGAGGTTAAAGTCACCCAGAACTGTGAGAGGTGAGCCATCCTCAGTTTAATAGTGAGCTTAATATTATTGTACGCAAAATCATTAAGATTTCAAAATGAATGTCCTATGTGGCTGTACCACATTTATACTGTACTACTTGCATTCCATTCTTGGAAGGAGGGGATGATATTTGAATGTGTGCATGTAATCCCAGCTTGGAATTGTTCAGAGAAAAACAACATCTAAATGGTACATCAAAACCTCAGAGGCTGATCCAAACTGCCTCCAAAGGCCGCCATGTGTTTCCTTTGGCACTCCCGCTCTCTCACTATATTTGGTCTATGGACATAAACAATTCACTATGAGTGATGTGCAGACCCTTGGGCAGACTGTGACTGATGTTGGCATGAGTAGAGGGCCCTATGTGTCCAGAGGAGTCACTGCGATGACAGAGCAGCATCCACACTGCATCCACACTTCACTGTGGCTGAAGACTGAGGCTCAGTGCTCACTTATGTAGTAAAAGAAAGCATCAGGAATGGAGGTTCAGATGTAGGAACTTAATTTGAGAACTTTCCTGCAATGCAGGACATGTATTTGAGGTTTAAAAATCATTCTGAAGTTTGTAATTTCCACTTAGAAATTTCAGACTTGATTCTCCCTTGTATCAACCCATATATAAATGTCCATTAATTATTCACATTTCCTGTTGCTGCAGGATAATTTTCCTGCTGTAGCAATCTGGCTCAAATTAAGATCCTACATCTGTACTCAACCCATCAATGGAACTTCACTTTAATTCCGTATGTTAGGTTAGTATATAGATATCATAGAAAACGGTTTAGACTCTAGAGGGTTAATAAAATCTATGGCCTGCTCTCCAACTTTATTTGGAATGGAAAGAACTCATGAGTCAAATTGACTGTTTTATACTTACCCTATAAATCTGGAGGGCTGGGACTACCTAATTTGTGACCGACCACCTCGATTCGATCTTATGTAGAAAAATTTGACATGGTGTTTTTTTACATTGGATAAAAGCAGAGAGCTACAAAATGGTATAGCATACGCTGCAACTGAGGAACAATGGAAAGTAATTATGCTTTGAAAGTTGGTAAACTTGTAACCCAACTTTTGAGAAAATGGCCCTTGAATGTTTTGGTACACCTACTGGAGAGCTCTTCTTTGTCTACACCTATTCAGCATCATGCACATCCTCTTAAGCCTTAGCCCCACCCATCTCTTTAAGTTTTCAAATGTGAAGCCATCTGCTAAACAGAGTGAGTAAGATAGTGTAGTAAACAACCTAAGATTTCAAGACTAAAAGTGGTAAAAGTAGTAGCCTACAATACGGAAAAACTCTAGGTAAAAATACACTTTATCTAGTCCTTGGCCTATATCCTAATCTGACTTTGGTGCAGGTCATGTTTTTCTTCACATTAACGTCTCTGGTAAACACACACTATATCAAATCTAAGTTTATTTGTCACATGCACAGGATACTGTCACGATCGTCTATAGTAGAGAGTGAGGACCAACATGCAGCGCGTGGAAAGTAAGTCATCTTCCTTTTATTTGAAGAGAACGAACACCAAACGAAACCACTTTACAAAATAACAAAACAGACGAACGTGAAGCTAAACATGAACTAGTGCCTACAAGCAACATAGAACATAGACATAGACAATACCCCACAAACAGCTAAAGCCTATGGTTACCTTAAATATGGCTCCCAATCAGAGACAACAATAACCAGCTGTCTCTAATTGAGAACCCATTCAGGCAACCATAGACTTCCCTAGACAACTACACACAACCATAGACACAGCTAGATACCTATACTAAACATAAACCCAACTACTCTAATAAACCCCCTAAACCTTACAACCACCCTAGACACTACAAAAACACATACACTCCCCATGTCACACCCTGACCTAACTAAAATAATAAATAAAACAAAGAATACTAAGGCCAGGGCGTGACATAACCCCCCCCTTAAGGTGCGAACTCCGGGCGCACCAGCACATAGTCTAGGGGAGGGTCTGGGTGGGCTTCCTTCCACGGCGGCGGCTCCGGCACAGGTCGTGGTCCCCACCCCACCATAGTCACTACCCGCTTACGTAGCCTCCTCCAAATGGCCACCCTCCACATTAACCCCACTGGATTAAGGGGCAGCACCGGACTAAGGGGCAGCACCGGACTAAGGGGCAGCACCGGACTAAGGGGCAGCACCGGACTAAGGGGCAGCACCGGGATAAGGGGCAGCACCGGGATAAGGGGCAGCACCGGGATAAGGGGCAGCTCCGGACTGAGGGACGGCAGCTCCGGACTGAGGGACGGATCCTGGCTGGACGGCTCTGGCGGATCCTGGCTGGACGGCTCATGGCTGGCTGACGGATCTGGCTGCTCATGGCTGGCTGACGGATCTGGCTACTCATGGCTGGCTGACGGATCTGGCTGCTCCTGGCTGGCTGACGGATCTGGCTGCTCATGGCTGGCTGACGGATCTGGCTGCTCATGGCTGGCTGACGGATCTGGCTGCTCATGGCTGGCTGACGGATCTGGCTGCTCATGGCTGGCTGACGGATCTGGCTGCTCATGGCTGGCTGACGGATCTGGCTGCTCATGGCTGGCTGACGGATCTGGCTGCTCATGGCTGGCTGGCGGATCTGGCTGCTCATGTCTGGCTGGCGGCTCTGGCAGATCCTGTCTGGTTGGCGGCTCTGGCAGATCCTGTCTGGTTGGCGGCTCTGGCAGATCCTGTCTGGTTGGCGGCTCTGGCAGATCCTGTCTGGTTGGCGGCTCTGGCAGATCCTGTCTGGTTGGCGGCTCTGGCAGATCCTGACTGACGAATGGCTCTAGCGGCTCCTGACTGACTAACGGCTCTGACGGCTCGGGACAGACGGGCGGCTCTAATGGCTCTGGGCAGACGGATGACACAGACGGCGCTGGGGAGACGGATGGCTCAGATGGCGCTGGAGAGACGGATGGCTCAGATGGTGCTGGGGAGACGGATGGCTCAGATGGCGCTGGGGAGACGGATGGCTCAGATGGCGCTGGGGAGACGGATGGCTCAGATGGCGCTGGGGAGACGGATGGCTCTGGCCGGATGAGGCGCACTGTAGGCCTGGTGCGTGGTGCCGGAACTGGAGGCACCGGGCTAAGGACACGCACTTTAAGGCTAGTGCGGGGAGAAGGAACAGGGCATACTGGACCCTGGGGACGCACATTAGGCCTCGTGCGTGGGGCCGGAACTGGTGGTACCGGACTGGGGACACGCATCTCAGGGCTAGTGCGGGGAGCAGCAACAGGATGCACAGGACTCTGGAGACGCACAGGAGGCTTAGTGCGTGGTGCCGGAATTGGTGGTACCGGGCTGGAGACACGCACCATAAGACGAGTGCGTGGAGGAGGAACAGGGCTATGGAGACACACTGGAAGCCTGTTACGTGGTGTAGGCACTGGTGGAACTGGACTGGGGCGGGGAGGTGGTGCCGGAAATACCGGACCGTGCAGGCGTACTGGTTCCCTTGAACACCGAGCCTGCCCAACCTTACCTGGTTGAATGCTCCCCGTCGCCCGACCAGTGCGGGGAGGTGGAATAACCCGCACCGGGCTATGTAGGCGAACCGGGGACACCATGCGTAAGGCTGGTGCCATGTATGCCGGCCCGAGAAGACGCACTGGAGACCAGACGCGTTGAGCCGGCATCATGGCACCTGGCTCAATGCCCAATCTAGCCCTACCAGTGCGGGGAGGTGGAATAACCCGCACCGGGCTATGAACACGTACAGGAGACACCGTGTGCTCTACTGACACCAGGTCAGCGGAGTCAATCACCACCTTCCGGAGACACCTGAAACCCCACCTCTTTAAGGAATACCTAGGATAGGATAAAGTAATCCTTCTAACCCCCCCCTTAAAAGAGTTAGATGCACTATTGTAAAGTGGTTGTTCCACTGGATATCATAAGGTGAATGCACCAATTTGTAAGTCGCTCTGGATAAGAGCGTCTGCTAAATGACTTAAATGTAATGTAAATGTACTGCGTAACACGGTGTTCGCCCGTACTCCCGCTCTCCACGGTTAGCCTGTGAAGTGGGCGCAGGTCTCCTACCTGCCCTCGGCCCATTACCTCTAAGCCACCCCCCCAATAATTTTTTTGGGCTGACTCACAGGCTTCCTACCGCGTCGTCGTGCTGCCTCCATTCGCCGGTATCCCTCCTCACACTGCTCCAGAGAATCCCAGGCTGGCTCCGGCACTCGCCCTGGGTCGATCGCCCACCTGTCGATCTCCTCCCACGTAGTGTAGTCCAGATTACGCTCCCATTTCCATTCCTCCTTGCGCTGCTCCTGTTGCCGCTTTTCGCGCTGCTTGATCCGCATTGGTGGGGTATTCTGTCACGATCGTCTATAGTAGAGAGTGAGGACCAACATGCAGCGCGTGGAAAGTAAGTCATCTTCCTTTTATTTGAAGAGAACGAACACCAAACGAAACCACTTTACAAAATAACAAAACAGACGAACGTGAAGCTAAACATGAACTAGTGCCTACAAGCAACATAGACATAGACAATACCCCACAAACAGCTAAAGCCTATGGTTACCTTAAATATGGCTCCCAATCAGAGACAACAATAACCAGCTGTCTCTAATTGAGAACCCATTCAGGCAACCATAGACTTCCCTAGACAACTACACACAACCATAGACACAGCTAGATACCTATACTAAACATAAACCCAACTACTCTAATAAACCCCCTAAACCTTACAACCACCCTAGACACTACAAAAACACATACACTCCCCATGTCACACCCTGACCTAACTAAAATAATAAATAAAACAAAGAATACTAAGGCCAGGGCGTGACAGATACAGAAGGTGTCAACGTTACAGTGAAATGGTTACATGCATATTTGCATAGTAGCAATATCAAAAATACAAAGTGTCCAGAAAAAATATTGTGTAAATACTTTATCATTTTTAGATGATGGTTACCCAGACACACTTGTCTAAATTGATGGGTCATGTGAAATAAATGCTATAACTGTCCCCCAGCCACATCTAGCTAAGTGGATGGGTCACTATTGTCTAGACATTGACACATGTTCATAAAATACAATAGATGGCCGTGATCCCCCCCAGATAGATAGCGAGCCGGAAAGCTAACGTTCGCAAGCTAGCTAACAGTAGTCTTTAACTTGCAATAAAAACAACTATCTGACAAAATTAGAAACGTATAATATCTGAAAATGTACCTAGACTCTTACCCGTCCGTATACATGGATGAACGCTTCATGGCATACTTGAACCACTTTAACTAAGTAAGACATCCTGTGTCGTTTCCGTTTTGTTTGTATCTACAGCTTGTTTGGCACGTTCTGTCAAGTCACTCCGGTTCACACTGACTGTGTGCAGAAAGGAGTTGTCCAGGTTTTGACCTTTCTGCCTGCCCTGACCCTGAATGCCGTTCAGTACCTTGTCACACCACACTGGATTATTGACCTCTGCCTGCCCTGACCCTGAGACTGCCTGCCATTCTGTACCTTTTGGCCTCTGATCTGGATTACTGACCTCTGCCTGCCCTTGACCTGTCGTTTTGCCTGCCCCTATTCTTGTAATAAACTTTTGTTACTTCGACACTGTCTGCATCTGGGTCTTCCCTGAAACGTGATAAGAGAGCAGTAGCAACATTTTTGCAGTTCTCCATTGCTAATGTTATATCTTTCAAAAAAGCCACGGTAGCAAGGATTATCTACACATTCTGAGCAGCTCATGTTATAGACAGAAGTGAGCTACATGGCAGACCAATCTGAACCTATCTCTCATCTCGCATGTCCAGCCCAGCCATTATCTAAGCCAATTATGGCTAGCGTGAAGGTTCCTGGCTTTTTCCGTGGCTAAACCAACTAGACTTGTAATTTAACAATGTTATTCATATTTACAGATGGCAAACACGTTTGTTATTAAGGCACATGAAAGTTCCCATGTTCCAGAAGTCATTTCTGCCCCCAAAATTATTTTGATCAAATTAAATAAATCTATGTTCAAATGCCTCTCCTGTGAAGTAGTGACGTGCGTCATACGCCTAGCTTCCAGAAATGGGTCACATCTGAAGATTATTACTGGGCTGCACAACTGCGTTAATAACTTAAACAATGGACAGCAGACTATCCTTGTGCATGGAGGAGTATAAAAGCCATAAATGTAATACCTTATGATCTAAAATATATTCACTACTTCGGGGTCCCGAGTGGCATAGCGGTCTAAGGCACTGAATCTCAGTGCTAGAGGTGTCACTACAGACCCTGGTTCAATTCCAGGCTGTATCACAACCGGCCGTGATTGAGAGTTCCATTGGCCCAGTGTCAATTGGTGTAACGATTGTCTATTTCGTCCTCCTCATCGGACGAGGAGAGGCGAGAAGGATCGGACCAATATGCAGAGTGGTTCGTGCTCATGATGATTTATTAAAACCGAAACTGAACACTGAAATACAAAACAATAAACGAAGTGCAGAAAACCAAAACAGTACCGTGTGGTGAAAACACTAACACGGTAGACAAACACCCACAAAACACACGTGAAACCCCGGCTGCCTAAGTATGATTCTCAATCAGGGACAACGATTGACAGCTGCCTCTGATTGAGAATCATACCAGGCCGAACACACAAAACCCCAACATAGAAAACAACACATAGACAACCCACCCAACTCACGCCCTGACCATACTAAATATATACAAAACAAGGGAAAACAGGTCAGGAACGTGACAGAACCCCCCCCTCAAGGTGCGAACTCCGGGCGCACCACCTAAAACTCTAGGGGAGGGTCTGGGTGGGCGTCTGTCCGCGGTGGCGGCTCTGGCGCGGGACGTGGACCCCACTTTAACAATGTTTTTGTCCGCCTCCTTAATCGCCCCCGTGGCCTCCTAACAACCACCCTCCATATCAACCCCACTGGACCAAGGGGCAGCACCGGACTGAGGGGCAGATCCTGGCTGGCGGGCGGTTCTGGCAGATCCTGGCTGGCGGGCGGCTCTGGCAGATCCTGGCTGACTGGCGGCTCTGGCAGCTCCTGGCTGGCTGGCTCTGGCAGCTCCTGGCTGGCTGGCTCTGGCAGCTCCTGGCTGGCTGGCTCTGGCAGCTCCTGGCTGGCTGACGGCTCTGGCTGGTCATGGCTGGCTGACGGCTCTGGCTGGTCATGGCTGGCTGACGGCTCTGGCTGGTCATGGCTGGCTGACGGCTCTGGCTGGTCATGGCTGGCTGACGGCTCTCGCTGGTCATGGCTGGCTGACGGCTCTGGCTGGTCATGGCTGGCTGACGGCTCTCGCTGGTCATGGCTGGCTGACGGCTCTGGCTGGTCATGGCTGGCTGACGGCTCTGGCTGGTCATGGCTGGCTGACGGCTCTGGCTGGTCATGGCTGGCTGACGGCTCTGGCTGGTCATGGCTGGCTGACGGCTCTGGCTGGTCATGGCTGGCTGACGGCTCTGGCTGGTCATGGCTGGCTGACGGCTCTGGCTGGTCATGGATGGCTGACGGCTCTGGCTGGTCATGGCTGGCTGACGGCTCTGGCTGGTCATGGCTGGCTGACGGCTCTGGCTGGTCATGGCTGGCGGACGGCTCTGGCTGCTCCTGTCTGGCGGACGGCTCTGGCTGCTCCTGTCTGGCGGACGGCTCTGGCTGCTCCTGTCTGGCGGACGGCTCTGGCTGCTCCTGTCTGGCGGACGGCTCGACGGGCAGCGCTGACGGCTCGGGACAGACGGGCAGCTCTGACGGCTCGGGACAGACGGGCAGCTCTAACGGCTCGGGACAGATGGGCGGCTCTGACGGCTCTGGACAGACAGGCGGCTCAGACGACGCTGGGCAGGCGGGCGGCTCAGACGGCGCTCGGCAGGCGGGCAGCTCAGACGGCGCTGGGCAGGCAGGCAGCTCAGACGGCGCTGGGCAGGCAGGCAGCTCAGACGGCGCTGCGCAGGCAGGCAGCTCAGACGGCGCTGGGCAGGCAGGCAGCTCAGACGGCGCTGGGCAGGCAGGCAGCTCAGACGGCGCTGGGCAGGCAGGCAGCTCAGACGGCGCTGGGCAGGCAGGCAGCTCAGACAGCGCTGGGCAGGCAGGCAGCTCAGACTCTGGCTGCGCTGGAGAGGAGGAAGGCTCTGACAGCGCTGGACAGGTGGGCAGCTCAGACAGCGCTGGGCAGGCAGGCAGCTCAGACTCTGGCTGCGCTGGAGATGAGGAAGGCTCTGGCAGCGCTGGACAGGTGGGAGCAACTGGAGAGAGAACCCCGGAGAGACAGCCTGGTGCGGGGGGCTGCCACCGGAGGACTGGTACGTGGAGGTGGCACCGGATATACCGGACCGTGAAGGAGTACACGCGCTCTTGAGCACCGAGCCTGCCCAACCTTACCAGGTTGAATGGTCCCCGTAGCCCTGCCAGTGCGGCGAGGTGGAATAGTTTTGGACCAGAACAGCCCGGTGAAAACTAACATTGTCCATAAAACCACAAATCTAGCAGGCCGGTGAAAACTAACATTGTCCATAAAACCACAAATCTAGCAGGCTCCTGATCTGGATCAGGGACAAGCATTGTGTAAATTGCATCCAGAAAAGCACATCAACGTAGCGGCACCGGATATACCGGACCGTGAGGGAGTACACGCGCTCTTGAGCACCGAGCCTGCCCAACCTTACCAGGTTGAATGGTCCCCGTAGCCCTGCCAGTGCGGCGAGGTGGAATAGCCCGCACTGGGCTATGCTGGCGAACCGGGGACACCATTTGTAAGGCTGGTGCCATGTACGCCGGCCCGAGGAGACGCACTGGAGACAAGATGCGTTGGGCCGGCTTCATGACACCCGGCTCGATGCCCAACCTAGCCCTACCAGTGCGGCGAGGTGGAATAGCCCGCACTGGGCTAAGCACGCATACTGGGGACACCGTGCGCTCCACCGCATAACACGGTGTCTGACCAGTACGACGCCCTCTCACTCCACGGTAAGCACGGGGAGTTGGCTCAGGTCTCCTACCCGGCTTTGCCACACTCCGCGTGTGCCCCCCAAGAAATGTTTGGGTCTGACTCTCGGGTTCCGTGCTAGCTGCGTACCTTCATAACGCCGGTTCCTCTCTCCGGTTGCCTCTGCTCTCCTAGCTGCCTCCAGCTGTTCCCATGGGAGGCGATCCTTTCCAGCCAGGATCTCCTCCCATGTGTAGCAACCCTTGCCGTCCAAAACGTCTTCCCATGTCCATGAGTCCTGGGTTTCTATCCGCTGCTGCTGCTGCTGTCGCTGCCCTTTTCCACTCTGCTTGGTCCTTTGTTGGTGGGTATTTCTGTAACGATTGTCTATTTCATCCTCCTCATCGGACGAGGAGAGGCGAGAAGGATCGGACCAATATGCAGAGTGGTTCGTGCTCATGATGATTTATTAAAACCGAAACTGAACACTGAAATACAAAACAATAAACGAAGTGCAGAAAACCGAAACAGTACCGTGTGGTGAAAACACTAACACGGTAGACAAACACCCACAAAACACACGTGAAACCCCGGCTGCCTAAGTATGATTCTCAATCAGGGACAACGATTGACAGCTGCCACTGATTGAGAATCATACCAGGCCGAACACACAAAACCCCAACATAGAAAACAACACAGACAACCCACCCAACTCACGCCCTGACCATACTAAATATATACAAAACAAGGGAAAACAGGTCAGGAACGTGACAATTGACCCAGCTTCATTAGGGTTTGGCCGGGGTAGGCCATCATTGTAAATAAGAATCTGTTCTTATCTGACTTGCCTAGATAAAGGTTAAATAAATACAAAAACTTCAGGTCCAAGGCGTTGAAGAAAAAAAGTATACAATCCAATAATTCTCAGTTCCAGTTCTGTTTGGGGAAATGTACATTAATTCATGAAGTGGACAGAACCAATATTGCCAAGCACCCCTATTTGGAATAACGCCACCTTACCTCCAGTGTTTAATGACAACACCAAAGTGGCATCATGAGTTTTGAACATGTGTACTATGATGGATGTCTACTGCAGTAGCGGTGCGTGGGTAAAATCACTGGAGTAAGCCAAGCCAGGGGGAAAAAAAATCTTATTACACATAATTGCGTTATTTGCTCAAAAACCTGTTAGTTCATATGCCTTGCCACTGTGATATATAGTCCTAAGGCCGAGACAATAAAACAGAGTGTCAGAATACACTTTTGTTTCATCACAAAGCCGGAGAGCAACATCTGTCCACAAAGCACATTGCATGTAACAAACAGTAGTCTGACATTATCGTACTACTTAACAACTATTGATTTAGAACCTCGGAGAGTTACCGCAAGTCCCAAAGAAAACACGGGCTGCCTCCACTTTTCCAGAACCATTTCAACTTCCACATTGCTTAATCTTATACAGTGACAATTAAAATATACCAAGAACTATTTAGTCCAATCAACGTAAGCTAAATGTGATGTGTCTGTCCATGGTACTGATTCCTGTGTGTGTGTTTGCAAGTAGAAAAATAAACATTTTGACTCACCCTACTTATAGAGAAACGCCAATGCCATCCTCCTCTCTTTCATGTCGCGGAAACGGTCTATGACTTTGTCATACAATACTCTGCCTAGAACACACTTAGTTCGTTTCTAGCTTATACTGACGGATTTTGATGGGGATTTTAAAAATTATGTTACTTAGATTGGCGCACGGGTCAATAGACTCTTAAGAAATACATTTTTTTTAAACTTTAAAATGTATTATGATTTGACTGTGTGGTTGTCACACCCTGATCTGTTTCACCTGTCTTGTGATTGTCTCCACCCCCTCCAGGTGTCGCTTATTATCCCTGGTGAATATATCCCTGTGTTTCCTGTCTCTCTGTGCCAGTTCGTCTTGTATGTTTTTCAAGTCAACCAGAGTTTTTCCCCATACTCCTGCTTCTATTCTCTTTTGCTAGTCCTCCCGGTTTTTGACCCTTGCCTGTTTTCTGGACTCCGTACCCGCCTGCCTGACCATTCTGCCTCCTTTGACTTCGAGCCTGCCTGCCAATCTGTACCTCCTGGACTCTGAACTGGTTTTGACCTTTTGACTGTCCATGACCATTCTCTTGCCTACCCCTTTTGGATGGTTTAATAAATATCAAGAGTCAAACCATCTGCATCTGATCTGGGTCTCGCCTAGTGGTTTTAATGACCTGATTTCTCTAGGTAAATTGTTCCAGTCAGTTGGGCCTCTGTGGCTGAAAGATCTTACTCCAGCCTCATGATGTACTCTTGGGATTTTTTATTGTTGTTGTCGAAAGGAGTAGTGAACTATATCAACCAGTGATTAGATGCATCAGCCAATAAAGTCGTTTTCCGATGAGGTCTCGTAACATCTGCTTCCAACTCACACTCTCAAACATGTAGATCCCCTGAACACAGCTCACTTTCCAGCTCAAACACATAATTGTGATCCCCTGAATGCAGCTTACTCTCTGGATCCCAATCACCTGAATTCTGATAACCTGTTCACACCTGTATGTCTTTTACACACTATTTAGTTCAGTTCTTTGCACCCTATCTTTCTGAGATATTGTTTGTTTTGAGACACATTTCTATCCGGAGCTCTGTTTTTCTTCCGTATTACAGTTTTTTCCAACTGCTTTTACGCACGTTTTCAAAACTGTCTCCTTTTTTCAAAACTCTACACACAATTCCCAAAACTGCACACACAAAATGCAAAATGCCTCACATCTCCTTCAAAATGTAACACTGCATTCAAAATGCCATAAACACATGTCAGAATGAAGCATTTGCATCAAATGGCAAACACTGCTTTCATAATAGTACATTTTTGGATATACCATGTAAACACTGTTGTTCTAAATCTAAAGCTCTTTAGTCTTTCATAGGCTTATATCTACATTTCAATACAATGTTCTACAGTGAAAGTAATCTGCTGAGAGGGGTAACAAGTACACTGTAAACACCAATGCAATGTAGAAACAGAACATATTTATTAGGCCAAACATTACTGTTGTATACAGTAGCATACAACAAAACCATAAACATATGTAAACCAAAAGTATATTCTTTAGAATACAGTAAAGAACACAATTGTGTGTGTGGGGTCCCGGGGTGGCAGTCCAGGAATTGGTAGGGGGGGCAGTCACCATCTCTTCTCCGGCCTGGGTCTGGCCACAATGCTTCGTCCACATCACAAGATACGTTTTCTCTTGCCAAACATCGAGGGAAGTATCTCCTAGCATGGCGTATCCAACCTTGGACAGAGGCAACCTCTATGTCCCCACATGCGTCCTCCATTGCCTGGAGAAGCGGCATGCGGGCATAGGGTTGGCGATCATACACTTTCCAGCGCCAGGATGAGAATAATTCCTCTATGGGATTTAGAAAAGGTGAATATGGGGGTAGGTACAAAACTACAAATTGTGGATGGGTGGCAAACCAGTTTTGGACCAGAACAGTCCGGTGAAAACTAACATTGTCAATAAAACCACAAATCTAGCAGGCTCCTGATCTGGATCAGGGACAAGCATTGTGTAAATTGCATCCAGAAAAGTGAGCATATGGCCGGTGTTGTACGGACCCAGTGTGGCATTGTGATGGAGGACCCCGTTTTGAGTGATGGCAGCACACATAGTTATATTACCCCCACGCTGTCCAGGGACATTGGTAATTGCCCTCTGTCCTATTACATTTCTTCCGTGGTGCCTGGTTTTTGTGAGGTTGAAGCCAACCTCATCCACATAAATAAATTCATGGCGAATTACATGGGCATCCAGCTCCAATACTCTCTGTAACAGACAAAAGGATATACAGATGAGTAAATATGGTATGTCTGAAGTACTGGAAGTAGTGTTGCATACATACCTCTACAAAGTCATGTCGCATATTCTTGACTCTGTCAGAGTTTCTCTCAAATGGCACCTTGTAAAGTTGTTTCATCGTCACTCGGTGCCGTTGGAGGATGCGTTGTATGGTCGACAAGCTTACAGCATTGATGTTGTTAAATATGGTGTCATTATTCAAGATATGCTCTCTTATCTCTCGAATCCTAATTGCATTGTTGGCCAAAACCATATTTATAGTTGCAGTCTCTTGTACATCTGTAAACAAGCCTCCTCGTCCTCCATGATGTCTTTGCCTTTCCACTCTGTACAGAATTCAAACACAGTATGTGTTCAGCATAGGAACTGTAAACAATGTACAAATAAATGTAGTACAGCATGATAACCAACCTCATTCATTCAATGCAGTGCAGTAAATGGATGGCTTAGAGTTACAAATGTTTATGCAATACTATGCAGTCATACCTATTTTACAGTACATTACTGTAATGCTAAAATAGTCATTATATAGTTGTATACCTGTTCTCATTTCTGAAAGTTTGAATTATGGACGCCACTGTAAATCGACTTAAGTTGGGCTGGACTCTCAGTCCAGCCTCTCTCATGGTCAAACCGTGGTTAATCACATGATCAACAAGTGTTGCCCTAATCTCATCAGAGATGGCTCTCCTTCCTTCTCTTCTTTGCCCTCATCCTCTTCTTCCTCTTCCTCTCCCTCCTACTCCTCTTGCTCTCTGTCCATTGTTCAAAACAGGTAATCTGACCTTTGAGCTATTTATAGGCCTATACTACAGTAAAGCAGTGATTGGTTAGTGATCAGTTAAGCTATTAGTGTTTGCACATGTGAGGAGTGTGTGTGTGACCTGGTGAATATGTGTAGCATTTTGATTGGTTGTGTTTGGAAAAGGAAAGCAAGTCCCTTCCTGTTAGATTTTTGTGTTTTAGGTAGAGAATTGTGTGTAGTGTTTTGAAAAAAGTGTTTTATGCAATTGACAACTGAGTCAAAGGCTGAGAAGTAGCTTATGGTTTTGGATATTTGGTGTGTAGTTTTGCACTTTGAGTGAGAGGTTTCAAAAATCGTGTGACATGAAAATATTTTGTGTGTAAGCAGTTGGAAAAAACTGTAGTCCTCCTGTGTATCATAGTTTTGGCCATCCACACTAATGATGCCTTTTTGCCTTTTCCCTGCCTGTATTGTTGCCTTTTTGGACCCATGTGTATGACCTTCTGCCTGCCCCTGGACCCAGCTACCTGCCGCCTCCTGTGGTCCTTTACAAATAAACACCTGCTGCGCCCTGCGCTTGAAACCAGCTCTTTCTCCCATCGTATTCATTACAGGTCTAGAGTCTAGAAACTAATGCTTAGTCTCTCTACACGTAGTATACAATTTGGTCATCAGGCATTAGAATTTTGAAACAGATAGATATGACAGTCACTTGCAACAGAGATGATTAAATGTGACAAATGAAATAAAAAGAGCCTCCCTCTCCATAATATTTAGAAACTCAAAAAGCATTTTAAGCTGTACAGCCAGACATGCAATATTATACAATGCAACATCGTATTATGCAAGTCACCACCCATAGTTAGTGACATGTTATCCATCTAGCCTGCTGTTTTCATCCATTTTAATTTCCTCCTACAATGTGGTGCAAAAGAGATTTCTTCAATTTGAATATATTTCTCATGGAATGTGTGTATCCATATGCTGAATGGATACATGTTACAGTATGCGTGTGCCTTCATATCCAGATCCATATGTTGAATGCTTTATCAGAATAGACATATTGCCTGTTACAGTAAACATGAAGCACTACACACACACACACACACACACACACACACACACACACACACACACACACACACATAAATATTGTACAATGACACACACACACACACACACATAAATATTGTACAATGACACACACACACACACACACACACACACACACACACACACACACACATAAATATTGTACAATCACACACACACACACACACACACACACACACACACACACACACACACACACACACACACACACACACACACACACACACACACATAAATATTGTACAATCACACACACACACACACACATAAATATTGTACAATCACACACACACACACACACACATAAAAGTATTGTACAATGACACACACAAAACACACAACTACACAATTGTTCCCCTTTCCTGAACACTTTGGCCCTCTAGTCAATGGCAACTGTATCCAGGCAGCCAAAGGCGACAAGCGTTCACTTCACATCTAATCAAATGGCACGGAATCTAATTTGTGAAATGTCAATATGATATCTGGCACAATGGCAAGCGAGAAACAGCCATTGACCATAGCAAACCACTGACTTTATGTTGCAATGTATCCTTCAATTGGAGAGGTGATGGAATTCTGCCTGGGTGCTAGGCCCAGGGAGATATGGGGGATATAGCCTAAAGCATTGTAGGCCTATGTGATGATGAGTTAGCTTTTAGATGTATGGCTTCTGTCTATTTATAGAAGTTCTAGGGAGCCATCCTGGGCACCATTTAAATGTTTCAATAAATACACCTGTTTTTTTTCTCTGACACTGGATGCTCTGTCTATGTAGCCTATGTATCATTCACTTCACTGGTTCTGTGGCAAGATGCCAGCGTCTGCATTGTACTCTCTGGCTGTGTTTGCATGTGTCAGATAATGATGAAAGAAAAATGATGGTCCATTTGTCTCCCCCATCTGTCCACAGTGATCATCTAATATACCCCCATGTGATCTTGTTTTCATCAGATGTTCAGTTGTGTACATCAGATGTAGATGTTCAGAACAGTCCAATGAACTCCAATGAGTGGATTACTTAGAATGCAAAGACCGTGATCACTAGTTAACGTTAAAGGACAGACATTGTTGACAACAAAGACTGGATTTCCTATCTAATGATATTGGTTGCTGTCACTTCCAGTTTAGTCATTCTTACAGGGATGACAGGAAGTTGAGGTGGGGGGGAAGCCAGGAATACATACAGGGAGCATGTGGTTGACACATGCATCAACAGGATTTACAGTGGTGGAAAAAGTACCGAATTGTCATACTTGAGTAAAAGTAAAGATACCTTAACAGAAAATGACTTAAGTAAAAGTGAAAGAAATACTACTTCAGTAAAAATCTAAAAGTATTTGTTTTTAAATATACTTAAGCATCAAAAGTAAATGTAATATGAAAAATATACTTTGTAATATGAAAAATATACTATCAAATGTAAAAGTAATAGTAAATTCCTTATGTAGTTATTATAATTTTTTACAGAAAGCCAGGGGCATACTCCAACACTCAGACTTAATTTACAAACGAAGCATGTGTTTAGTCAGTCTGCCAGATCAGAGGCAGTAGGGATGACCAGGGATGTTCTCTTTATAAGTGCGTGAATTGGACTCTTTCCTGTCCTGCTTAGCATTCAAAATGTAACAAGTATTTTGGGGTGTCAGGGAAAATGTATGGAGTAAAAAGTACATTATTTTATTTTGGGATGTAGTGAAGTAAAAGTTGTACAAATTATAAATAGTCAAGTAAAGTACAGATACCAAAAAAACTACTTAAATAGTACTTTAATAAAGTATTATTACTTAAGTACTTTACATCACTGTCATCACCATCTATGCACCTACGTTACAAACTGTTATTCATAGGCTAAGATGTAGCAACCTCATGATGGGTATAGGGAAAATGTGAGTATCATGTACAGTGCCTTGCAAACGTTTTCACCCTCTTGCCGTTTTCCCTATTTTGTTTCATTACAACCTGTAATTTAACTTTATTTTTATTTTTATTTCATGTAATGGACATAAAAAATTGTCCAAATTGGTGAAGTGAAATGAAAAAAATGACTTGTTTAAAAAAATTCGATATAATTAATAACGGAAAAGTGGTGCGTTCATATATATTCAATCCCTTTGCAAAGGGATTGAATATTGAAGCCCCTAAATAAGATCTGGTGCAACCAATTACCTTCAGAAGTCACATATGTCAGAAGTCACGCACCTATGTGCAATCTAAGTGTCACATGATCTCAGTATATATACACCTGTTCTGAAAGGCCCCAGAGTCTGCAACACCACTAAGCAAGGGGTGCCACCAAGCAAGCGGCACCATGAAGACCAAGGAGCTCTCCAAACAGGTCAGGGACAAAATTGTGGAGAAGTACAGATCAGGGTTGGGTTATAAAAAAATATCCGAAACTTTGAACATCCCACAGAGCACCATCAAATCCATTATTACAAAATGGAAAGAATATGGCACCACAACAAACCTGCCAAGAGAGGGCCGCACACCATAGGACCACTTTAATCTGTACACTCCACAGAGCTGGGCTTTACGGAAGAGTGGCCAGAAAATAGCCATTGCTTAAAGAGAAAAAACAAGCAAACACATTTGGTGTTCGCCAAAAGGCATGTGGGAGACTCCCCAAACATATGGAAGAGAACACGATCCCCACAGTGAAGCATGGTGGTGGCCGCATCATGCTGTGGGTATGTTTTTCATCGGCATGGACTGTGAAACTGGTCAGAATTGAAGGAATGATGGATGGCGCTAAATACAGGGAAAGTCTTGAGGGAAACCTTTTTCAGTCTTCAAGAGATTTGAGACTGGGACGGAGGTCCACCTTCCAGCAGGACAATGATTCTAATCATACTGCTAAAGCAACACTCGAGTGGTTTAAGGGGAAACATTTCAATATCTTGGAATGGCCTAGTCAAAGCCCTGACCTCAAACCAATTGAGAATCTGTGGTATGACTTAAAGATTTTTGTACACCAGCGGAACCCATCCAACTTGAAGGAGCTGGAGCAGTTTTGCCTTGAAGAATGGGCAAAAATCCCAGTGGCTAGATGTGCCAAGCTTATAAAGACATTTCATTTTCAGTTTTTTTCTTATTTCTTGTTTGTTTCACAATAAAAAATATTTTGCATCTTCAAAGGGTGTGGTGTCAATCAAATGATACAAACTCCCCAAAAATCTATTTTAATTCCCGGTTGTAAGGCAACAAAATAGGAAAAATTCCAAGGAGGGTGAATACTTTCGTATTGTGTCATGATGTCACGTTCCTGACCTGTTTTCTGTTGTTTTGTATGTGTTTAGTTGGTCAGGACGTGAGCTGGGTGGGAATTCTATGTTGTGTGTCTAGTTTGTCTGTTTCTATGTCCAGCCTAATATGGTTCTCAATCAGAGGCAGATGGTAATCGTTTTCCCTGATTGAGAATCATATATAGGAGGCTTGTTTTGTGTTGGGATTTTGTGGGTGTTTGTTTCCTGTCTCTGTGATTGTCTGCACCAGATAGGTCTGTCTCGGTTTTTGCACATTTGTTATTTTGTATTGTTGTTTGTAGTGTTTTACTTGTTCTTTATTAAACATGTTTAACACTAGCCGCGCTGCACTTTGGTCCTCTCCTTCACCCCTGGAAGAAAACCGTTACACATGATTAGGTGTCCTTCAGAACGTTTTCATACCCCTTGACTTATTCCACATTTCGTTGTGTTACAGCCTGAATTCAAAATTGATTAAATATTTTTTCTCTCATCTACAGACAATACCCCAAAATGACAAAGTGAAAACACGTTTTTAGAAATGTGTGCAAATGTATTGAAAAAAAAAATAATACAGAAATATGTCATTTACATAAGTATTCGCACCCCTGAGTCAATACATGTTAGAATCACCTTTGGCAGCAATTACAGCTGTGATTATTTATGTGTAAGTCTCTAAGAGCTTTGCACAACTGGATTGTACAGTATTTGCACATTATTCCTTAAAACATTCTTCAAGCTCTGTCATGTTGGATGTTGACCATTGCAAGATAGACATTTTTAAGTCTTGCCATAGATTTTCAAGCCGATTTGAGTCAAAACTGTAACTAGGCCACTCAGGAACATTCAATGTCATTTGATAAGCAACTCCAGTGTATATTTGGCCTTATGTTTTAGATTATTGTGCTGCTGAAAGGTAAATTTTTCTCCCAGTGTCTGTTTAAAAAAAAAAAAAAAAGGTTTTCCTCGAGGATTTTGCCTGTGCTTAGCGCCATTGAATTTATTTGTATCCTAAAAAACTCCCATCCTTGCCAATGACAAGCATACCCATAACATGATGCAGCCACCACCATGCTTGAAAATATGAAGAGTGGTACTCAGTTATGTGTTGGATTTGCCCCGAACATAACGTTTTGTATTCAGGACATAAAGGTAATTTCTTGCCACATTTTTTTTAGCAGTTTTACTTTATTGCAAACAGGATGCATGTTTAGGTATATTTTTATTCTGTACAGGCTTCCTTTTTTTCACTCTGTCATTGTACAGGCTTAATTCTTTTCACTCTGTCATTTAGGTTAGTATTGTGGAATAACTATAATGTCGTTGATCCAGCCTCAGTTTTCTCCTATCACTGCCATTAAACGCCTGTATCATTGTATTGACTGTGGGTGTATTTACAGTGGGGCAAAAAAGTATTTAGTCAGCCACCAATTGTGCAAGTTCTCCCACTTAAAAAGATGAGAGAGGCCTGTAATTTTCATCATAGGTACACTTCAACTATGACAGACAAAATGAGGGAAAAAAATCCAGAAAATCACATTGTAGGATTTTTTATGAATTTATTTGCAAATTATGGTGGAAAATAAGTATTTGATCACCTACAAACAAGCAAGATTTCTGTCTCTCACAGACCTGTAACTTCTTCTTTAAGAGGCTCCTCTGTCCTCCACTCGTTACCTGTATTAATGGCACCTGTTTGAACTTGTTATCAGTATAAAAGACACCTGTCCACAACCTCAAACAGTCACACTCCAAACTCCACTATGGCCAAGACCAAAGAGCTGTCAAAGGACACCAGAAACAAAATTGTAGACCTGCACTAGGCTGGGAAGACTGAATCTGCAATAGGTAAGCAGCTTGGTTTGAAGAAATTAACTATGGGAGCAATTATTAGGAAATGGAAGACATACAAGACCACTGATAATCTCCCTCGATCTGGGGCTCCACGCAAGATCTCACCCCGTGGGGTCAAAATTATCACAAGAACGGTGAGCAAAAATCCAAGAACCACATGGGGGGACCTAGTGAATGACCTGCAGAGAGCTGGGACCAAAGTAACAAAGCCTACCATCAGTAACACACTACGCCGCCAGGCACTCAAATCCTGCAGTGCCAGACGTGTCCCCCTGCTTAAGCCAGTACATGTCCAGGCCCGTCTGAAGTTTGCTAGAGAGCATTTGGATGATCCAGAAGAAGATTGGGAGAATGTCATATGGTCAGATGAAACCAAAATATAACTTTTTTGGTAAAAACTCAACTCGTCGTGTTTGGAGGACAAAGAATGCTGAGTTGCATCCAAAGAACACCATACCTACTGTAAAGCATGGGGGTGGAAACATCATGCATTGGGGCTGTTTTTCTGCAAAGGGACCAGGACGACTGATCCGTGTAAAGGAAAGAATGAATGGGGCCATGTATCGTGAGATTTTGAGTGAAAACGTCCTTCCATCAGCAAGGACATTGAAGATGAAACGTGGCTGGGTCTTTCAGCATGACAATGATCCCAAACACACCGCTTGGGCAACGAAGGAGTGGCTTCGTAAGAAGCATTTCAAGGTCCTGGAGTGGCCTAGCCAGTCTCCAGATCTCAACCCCATAGAAAATCTTTGGAGGGAGTTGAAAGTCCGTGTTGCCCAGCAACAGACCCAAAACATCACTGCTCTAGAGGAGATCTGCATGGAGGAATGGGCCAAAATACCAGCAACAGTGTGTGAAAACCTTGTGAAGACTTACAGAAAACGTTTGACCTCTGTCATTGCCAACAAAGGGTATATAACAAAGTATTGAGATAAACTTTTGTTATTGACTAAATACTTATTTTCCACCATAATTTGAAAATAAATTCATAAAAAATCCTACAATGTGATTTTCTGGATTTTTCTTTCTCATTTTGTCTGTCATAGTTGAAGTGTACCTATGATGAAGATTACAGGCCTCTCTCATCTTTTTAAGTGGGAGAACTTGCACAATTGGTGGCTGACTAAATACTTTTTTGCCCCACTGTATACACATTCCAAAGTGTAATTAATAACTTCAATATACTCAAAGGGATTTTCAGTGTCTACTCATTTTATTTTTACCCATCTATCAATAGGTGCCCTTCTTTGTGAGGCATTGGCAAACCTACCTGGTCTTTGTGGTTGAATCTGTGTTTGAAATTCACTGCTCAACTGAGGGACCTTACAGATAATTGTATGTGAGGGGTACAGAGATTAGGTAGTTAAACACTGTTATTGCACATAGTCAATCCAATTTATTTAGCAATTTTTTTGGCTTTTTTAGGCTTGTCATAACAAAGGGGTTGAATACTTATTGACTCAATATATTTCAGCTTTTAATTTCTTATTAATTTGTAAGAATGTCTAAAAACATAATTCCACTTAGACATTACGGGGTATCGTGTGTAGGCTAGGGACACAAAATTTAAATTTAATCGATTTCTTTATTCAGGCTCTAACACAACAAAATGTAGAAAAAGTCAAGGAGAGGTTTGAAAACTTTCTGAAGGCACTGTATCTGTCCCAGAGACATCCAAATGTCACAAATAACAGTCTTTAATGCCTTTCTAGCCAATCAGAAACAAGTTTTCAACCATGCTGTGGTATAATGTATTGTATTTGAAGGATGATTAGATGATTTAAAATGTAATCTAGAAGTTATTAATATGTTGGATTCATGTCTCCATCTCAACAAAAAATCTAAGTAAAAAAAATAGGACGAAATCAAATCAAACTTTATTTGAAGTGCATTTAAAGTTTGATTTGATTTAATGCTATTCTTTAACTTAGATTTTTGGTTGAGATGGAGACGTGAATCCAACATATCAATCATTAATTTGTAGACAAACTGGATATTGAATTGTGAACGCAATCAAATATCAACATTTAAAGGTGAAGTATCTTCTACTTGGAGAGTATATGGAATGTATATTATGAATAACATATACTGTATAAAACTCAAAAGTTAAAGGTTTATTATTAATATCATGAATTTGGCATCCTATTTGTGTGGCTAATAGTAAACTACTTCTAAACTTCCAAAGATCCATTCGACCATGGACGAATGGTAGTATACCTAGCCAGAGGAAGTGTTTTTTATGTATATGCATGCATTTTGAAGGAAGTTGCTAACTAACATTAGCGCAATTGCTAACTAGCATTAGCGCAATGACTGGTTGTCTGTGGAAACAACTAGCATTCTAGCTGTTCCTGTTGACTTCTAGTAATTGCGCTAACGCTAGTAAGCCTTGGCTAGTGAAACTACCTCTTACTTCCATACTGGACACAGATATATAAAAATGATATCCACGAGTTCATCTGACTGGGGAAAGTAGACAAAGGGCCTCATTGTCAAAATCCCTTTGAGCACAAACTATCCATTTGAGCACAATTTGGTACCTTTTTTTCTGAGAGTGTATGGTCTTCTGTTCTGTGAGAACTGGAGGGAGGGGCAGAGAAATAATGTACATCAAAACAACTGGACACCATAATGCATACAAGTACACATGTCCGGACTACTTGGCAACAGAACATCTATTCTAAGTTGATTGTTAAATCAAGTATCCATTATGTCTTATACATCCAAGCAACCAGAGCTTGGTGCCCTTGAAAATATCAATATGCTGTAGGACCCAAACTCACAGAGGAGCAGAAAGTATAGTGAGAATAACACACATTAACATTAGTAATTCTATAGGGTGTTTACACACAAAGACATGAGTCATTTTATAGGATGTTTTCCAGGGAGCTTTCTATTTCTGTAGCAATACATACATACATCAATGTACATATGTAGGATCTTAATTTGAGCCAGTTTGCTACAGCAGGAAAATAATTGTGCAGCAACAGGAAATGTCAATTATTATGTTGACATTTTTGTAAGAGTTGATAAAAAAAAATTGTAAGGGAAAATCAAGTGGACATTACATATTTTAGAAGCCTTTTGAAGCCTAAACTATACTACATGTTTTAAATGTCCTGCATTGTAGAAAAGTTATCCTGCAAACAGGGAATCAAATTAAGACCCTACATCTGTACTCTATACAGCAGGTTATTTGTGTGGAAATGTTTCCCTTCTGTTGGAGCAGAAACACTCTACTCTGTGGGTGTAATGCATGGGGCTGGTTTACTCTGTGATGTTGTAACTGGTCGTGATTGCGTATCATCATGTATCTTAATTTAAATGGTCAGCATGGGCCTCTGATTCGTGCGTGGCTTTGGAATGTCCTCCAGCAAGAGCTGGCTAGATAGTGTCACTTTCTATTAGCCCCATCTCTGCTCTTCTAAAATTAGAGGGGACGGTTTTGTAAACATTTCAGGGAACTACGACAGACTGTTGCCAAGTTGCCAGCAGGCACCACTTTCACAAATACATATTAGAGTAGAAAGACATTTCAGCCAAATTAATAATAAAATAATAACAACACGCTTCATTCTATCAGCTTGACCTTGAGTATCTACAAACAGAGCCCTCAAGTAAGTAAGAAAGTCCAAAGTGGCTTAATTGTAAAGGTTTATTTTCCAATAGCTAAGGTGCATAAAGATGGCGGCCTCCATGCACTTACCACAAATGCCTGGTTTGCTATGTTTGCCCTATTGTACATTGCTCTTCGTTATCCTTTTCTTGTATCTGCATTAGCACAGCATACATGATCCCAATTTTCGCTCCAAGAAAAAACGCCAGAAAAACAAAAAAGTAGATTGTGCTGGTTTGGAGCTTTGAACCATGTCGCGCCCCGTAGTTTAAAAACTCTATGGATACTGCTAAAACAATGACTTCATATTTGAATTCTGACATCTTTATGCACCTTTGCCATTGGATTCAATGCTAAATCCATTCCTTGTCTGATGGGCCAAGTAGCAGCATTGGGCTGGACTGGAGCTAACTCCATTTGAGATTCAGGGGTCCAAAACACAGTAGCTTTTAATTAGCCTACTCCATAACAGAGCTCTTAAAAGGAACTGATACACGGCTCACTGATAGCACCGACCCAGCCAGGCTGTATCGTATTTGCCATGCCTGGGAGTGATGGAAAGTGAAGTTAAGCGAACTGCCACAGTGAAAAAGTCTGCTGGGATACCGATACCCCCCCCCCTCCCCAACGGGAATCAATGACTAACAGGAATCAATGTCCTGGCTGGGTATTTGTGGAATCACATCCTGTGCTGTGATGTTCATGTCCAGGGAGTTTCAAGGTCACCTCATGCTGCACTTTGGGTTACATTGTTTCCCCATATAACATGACGGATGGATCTCTGATAATCATACAAGGTTGTCTTGGGCGATGGAGTCTCCTTAGGGACCTGTTTCTGCCAGGGTTACTAATTATTCTGCCAAAAACTGTTACAGCGAAATATGTTGGTATTCAAGTCATTAATATGGAGGCAGACAACATACACTCAAGGGGTGCCAAGTGGACCAGTGTGGAGAATGCTAATGCTTTAGGACGCTAGGAGTATTTTTGAGGATTAGTATTTTACTTTGGCTGAATCACAATTCTCAAAATCTCAGCCTTATGGGAAGACTCAGGACATGCAGGAACACAGCTAATAATATTCAACCTTTCTGTACTATGCCTTTCGGTTGGGGGAATAGAAAAACATTGCAAATTCAAAGGTTCAAACTGATGTTTGAATAGATCTGAGTGTCAATGTTGCGTCTTGTCGGTGCTTGTAGCATTCGCTCTCATGCAGAGGATTGTTACCTACAAACATAATACTCCTCATAGGAAACTCCACGAGCGTGTGAGGTTTTAGAAGGGTTGGAGCTAAATGGAACGTGGTTTTTGAAGATAATAATCATCTTTAGCCCTTTGAGCCTATAGCTAACATGCAACAAAAGCTTATAGCTAGCGATACGGTGAATGCTTGTTGTGTCAGGTTGACGACATTACAGTCAGTCCATTCCCCAAGCTGTTTCAGAGACATGGTAAATAAACACACAGCCCTGTTGGTATTGGATTACTCCATGCATCTATTTTACACTTTACAGCAAGTATTTTCCCTTACTGACAAAAAAGTTTTTCTCTACACCAAAAGTACCAACGTTTTGTCTCGTTAGCCTAACTCACTACACTATACGTTTTGTATAATCACTTCCACTATTATCTAGTAATTAAGATGTTGTATGTTAGGTAAAGCCGAGAGTTAAAATAAAATATTGGTGAGATTATTTGTAACTCTGCTATTTTTGTCAGAGCTTCAGGGACAAAGTGAGCTAGAGCACAAGCTACTTTGCCACATATATTTAGGGGAATATGAGAGTATGCTATAATTTCTCTATGAATCAAGTTTCCCTCTCTGCCCCAATCTGCTGTGTAATAACCCGAACCCTCCAATGATAGCTGTTTTGGAATGGGGAAGATAACCTTATTTGCAAAGTGATTTTTAAATCCCCCACAATGACCATTTAATAAACAATCAAGGAAGCTTTATGAAATATTATGAAGACTGTTGACTCCCGAGTCTCACCAAGTCTCCTCTGCTTGGCAAAAAGTTGTGTCTGCCTGGATATAATGAATTATTTTCAAACGTTCCACCAAGACAGTATATCCTCCCTGAATTTTATGTTTTTCACCTTCTGCCATTGTTTGTGGTAGGTTATGGCCTAGGAAGAATACAATAACAATGTTTTCCAATCTTTCCTTGAGTGCATCATCCCAAATTCAACACAACATTTTCCCCAGTATAGGCCCTTTTCACATCAAATCAAAATCAAATCAAATTATATTGGTCACATACACGTGTTTAGCAGATGTTATTGCGGGTGTAACGAAATGCTTGTGCTTCTAGCTCCGACAGTGCAGTAATATCTAACAAGTAATATCTAACAGTTTCACAACATATACAATTGAAGTCGGAAGTTTACATACACCTTAGCCAAATACATTTAAACTCAGTTTTTCACAATTCCTGACATTTAATCCTAGTAAAATTCCCTGTATTAGGTCTGTTAGGATCACCACTTTATTTTAAGAATGTGAAATGTCAGAATAATAGTAGAAAGAATGATTTATTTCAGCTTTTATTTCTTTCATCACATTCCCAGTGGGTGTCAGAAGTTTACATACACTCAATTAGTATTTGGTAGCATTGCCTTTAAATTGTAAAACTTGGGCCAAACGTTTTGGGTAGCCTTCCACAAGCTTCCCACAATAAGTTGGGTGAATTTTGGCCCATTCCTCCTGACAGAGCTGGTGTAACTGAGTCAGGTTTGTAGGCCTCCTTGCTTGCACACGCTTTTTCAGTTCTGCCCACAAATGTTCTATAGGATTGAGGTCAGGACTTTGTGATGGCCACTCCAATACCTTGACTTTGTTGTCCTTAAGGCATTTTTCCACAACTTTAGAAGTATGCTTGGGGTCAATATCCATTTGGAAGACTTGCGACCAAGTTGTAACTTCCTGACTGATGTCTTGAGATTTTGCTTCAATATATCCACATACTTTTCCTTCCTCATGATGACATTTATTTTGTGAAGTGCACCAGTCCCTCCTGCAGCAAAGCACCCTCACAACACGATGCTGCCACCCCTGTGCTTCACGGTTGGGATGGTGTTCTTCGGCTTACAAGCCTCCCCCTTTTTCCTCCAAACATAACGATGGTCATTATTGTCAAACAGTTCTATTTTTGTTTCATTAGACCAGAGGACATTTCTCCAAAAAGTACGATCTTAGTCCCCATGTGCAGTTGTAAACCGTAAAACCGTAGTCTGGCTTTTTTATGGCCGTTTTGGAGCAGTGGCTTCTTCCTTGCTGAGCGGCCTTTCAGGTTATGTCAATATAGGACTCGTTTTACTGTGGATATAGATACTTTTGTACCTTTTTCTTCCAGCATCTTCACAACGTCATTTGCTGTTGTTCTGGGATTGATTTGCACTTTTCGCACCAAAGTACGTTCATCTCTAGGAGACAGAACGCGTCTCCTTCCTGAGCAGTATGACGGCTGTGCGGTCCCATGGTGTTTATACTTGCATACTATTGTTTATCCAGATGAATGTGGTACCTTCTGGCATTTGGAAATTGCTCTCAAGGATGAACCAGACTTGTGGAGGTCTACAATTTTTCTTCAGAGGTCTTGGCTGATTTCTTTTGATTTTCCCATGATGTCAAGCAAAGAGGCACTGAGTTTGAAAGTAGGCCTTGAAATAGATCCACAGGTACACCTCCAATTCACTCAAATTATGTCAATTAGCCTATCAGAAGCTTCTAAAGCCATGACATCATTTTATGGAATTTTCCAAGCTGTTTAAAGGCACAGTCAACTTAGTGTATGTAAACTTCTGAACCACTGGAATTGTGATACAGTGAATTATAAGTGAAATAATCTGTCTGTAAACAATTGTTGGAAAAATGTCTTGTGCACAAAGTAGGACAAAGTAGGACTTGCCAAAACTATAATTTGTTTAACAATACATTTGGGGAGTGGTTGAAAAACGACGTTTAATGAGTCCAGCCTAAGTTTATGTAAACTTCGAACTTCAACTGTACCCAAAATACACATAAATCTAAGTAAGGAATAGATTAAGAATATATATACATATACGTCAGAGCAGCATTGGACTAAGATACAGTACAGTATATACATATGAGATGGGTGATGCAATATATACAAACAATTAATGTGACTAGAATAGTATAGAGTACAGTTTACACATATGAGATGAGTAATGGAAGATACAAAGACAATATTAAAGTGGCTAGTCTTAATGGCAAGTGATTCCTAATCTATGTATATTGGCAGCAGCCTCTGGTGTGCTGGAGATGGCTGTTTAACAGTCAGTGGTGTAGTATAGAATACAATACAGTATATTTAATTTTTTACCTTTATTTAACTAGGCAAGTCAGTTAAGAAAAAAATCTTATTTTCAATGACAGCCTAGGAACAGTGGGTTAACTGCCTTGTTCAGGGGCAGAACGACAGTTTTTTACCTTGTCAGCTCGGGGATTGATCTTGAAACCTTTCAGTTACAAGTCCGATGCTTTAACCACTAGGCTACCTGCCGCCCCCATATAAACATATGAAATGGGTGATGCAATATGTAAATACAATTTAAAAGTGACTAAGATACCGTAGAATAGTGTGGAGTGCAGTTTATAGACAGTATTTGATTAGTCAAGTATGTTTTTCCAATACTGAAACGACACCTACCACTAACCTCTATCAAAACATCTCCATCCATCCAGAACAATGATTATTCTGAGGAGGCAGATAGGCAATTAAAAACTTGAAACTGCAGATTACAGATTTTCGCATTTAGAACTGCTAAATTTAACATTTGGCGTAAAAAAAAGTAGATGTAATTACATGATAATGATAAACATAAATGGCTTAATAAAATGGGAAAGGGCTGCGGAAGACTATGGAATAATAAATTTAAAAACATCTTAAATCAGGATGTTTCTCCTCCTGACTACCCATATCCATGCAAAAACAAAGGAGATTTAAGTTAAATGGAACATCGAGTGTCCCAGGTTATAGCAAGTACCCACTGAGCTGTGTCTTATGCACATGAGCGATATGAAATTAACTGACCTCGAGACCTCTCTACTTCCCTCCCCCGCCTCCCTCCTCATATATCAGCCCCATCAGGGACGCATCACTGGCCAGGCTGGTCACTGCAGCCCAGCCGTCCTGCTGATAGGGAGGGGGATGTCTGGGGGCCAGGCGGCCAGGAAAGGGTAACGTGCTCTGGAGGAAGATGGAGGAGAGGTCTCCGGACCAGCGAGAGGTCAAGCGAGCGGCACGGCCCTGGGCCTGGTAGTGCTCACATTGCGCAGCATCACAGACATCTATGTTTAGGCATGGGAAATTTGCACTCACAGGTCACAGCACTTTAATGTCACTAGATTGGTTTCAGACTGCACAGCAGCAACATCATCTATCCTCTCCCTGTCCTTCTCCCCACCCCACCCCCTCCCCTCTTGCTCACATCCCAAAAAACATCTATCATGTTTTGACAACTTTCATTCGTTACATGTTTAATTAACTTGCACTTCTCGACTCATTTAAATTTGCATAATTATTATTTGTATGCATGCATTATATTGCTAGTGATATGTTACCGTTGGCAACACGACAACGACAATGTTTTCCTTGACATCATGTGACATCATTTGATAGTCAGGATGCATTCTATCTGGTGCTGCAGGGCTGCTGGGTAACACTCATTACCTGTGATACGTGATGTTACAACCTAACGCAACCAACAGACTGCTACAGTATTATACTTATTATGTAGCCTAGTACTTAACAAATGTTGATGGAGGGCATGCAGAAAATAACCATGGGAAATGCATATGAGATTTCTTACCGTATGTAGAATGCAGAGAAAATAACGCTTCATGATATGATTATTTTTTTGTATCATGAAAATGAACAGACCTCTCCAGCATCTGGATTACATTTTAACTTGAGCCCCCCAACAAAATGTCCAGGACATGCAATATCAACATATATAGTTTACTGGCAACCAGGTGTGATTGCAGGTCACTAAGTTTCTTGCAGACATTTTGTAACTGTACTGTACCAAGTCTCCACAGTATATCTAACAGTTTAACTGTTTTCAATCTAAGTATTTCTACAGCAGGAAAATAATCCTGCAGCCACAGGAAATGTGAATTATTATGTTGATTATAATGAATGGACATTTCTGTAGGGGTTGATAAATGTTTTGTAAGGGAAACTCAAGTCTGAAATTTCAAAGTGGAAATTAAAAACTTCAGAAGGCTTTTTAAACATGAAATACTACACTACCCGTTTTAAATGTCTTGGATTGCAGGAAAGTTCTCCTACAACAGGGTGATCAAATGAAGATCCTACATCTGTATCTATTTATGGATGATTCTACAGAAGTGGCGCAAATGGCAGTCCCACCCCCAAAAAACGAAACAGTTAAGTCTACAAACTTAGCACATTTATTTACATCATGTTACACAAATGGTGGGTCTAATCATGGATGCTGATTGGTTAAAACCGCATTCCAGCCAGTGTTTATTCCACAAGTTACCACCAGCTAAAGCTATGATGTTGAAATGCCTATTTACTATGTTCCATTTCACTACGCAATCCATTGTCTCATCAGCCCAGCCAGGTCATTTATAAACTTGATCTCCACTATAAAAAGCATCTAGACATCATATCCCAGTTCTTTTAGACTAGCATTTGGTTTTCAACCGCGTAGATTTGTATAAACCTTGCTGTCTGTCTCTCCGACATGTTTCAATATTGAAATTCGATCTTCAGCTGTCCCATAGTAATGAACGTGTCGGGAGTTTGGACGAGACAGACAGGCAGACAGCTTTTCTCAAGCAGTCTAAATCATGAATCAGCTGGCATCATTTTATGGATATATATAAAGAAATGTCAATAACAGGTTGAAACTAATCGAAATGCAGCTAGTTTGCAGTCTTTCCATCTTCTGTTTGAAGTGATTGTGTTAGCTGTGTTGTTGGCTAGCTCATATGAACAACAGTGTCCTGACGAGTGAGCACATTTTCTATGCCAGGCGATATCGCGCATCATTAGCGCATTGTTATGGATGTATCCAAATAAATGTCACTAAAAAACAGCTTAAACAAACGCAAATGCAGATTCTTTGCTCTTCTTCTGGCTGCACTGTTTGACGTAACTGTAAGTTAGCCGTAGTTGGCTAGCTAGCAAGCAAGGGATAAGAACTGGCAATGGAACATTTAGAACGAACAACCGGTTCACATCCATAGATACAGAACAAAAAGACTTAACAACTGTATCGCGTCTCTGCCAACCGAACCGATAGAACCAACGACCAGCCGGCTTGGGTAGCAAATCAGCCAATCATTATTTGAATACGTTGGTAACCCGTTGTATAAAAGTGATAATGCCCCCGAAGCAGGTGTTTGGAGGATATCCTCTACAGGATCGGTGTCCCCCCTGCAGGACGGTTTAGCTAATGTGCGCTAATGTGATTAGCATGACATTGTAAGTAACAAGAACATTTCCCAGGACATAAACATATCTGATATGGGCAGAAGCTTAAATTCTTGTTAATCTGTCCAATCTACAGTAGCTATTACAGTGAAATAATATCATGCTATTGTTTGAGGAGAGTGCAATGGTTTATTGGATCAGTCTAAAACTTTGCACATACACTGCTGCCATTTAGTGGCCAAAATCTAAATTGTGCCTAAACTGGATTAATACATTGTGGCCTTTCTCTTGCATTTCAAGATAAATAAATATTGCAGATCGAATGTGTTATATTCTCCTACAATAATTTCACATTTCCACAAACTTCGAAATGTTTCCTTTCAAATGGTATCAAGAATGTGCATATCCTTACTTCAGGTCCTGAGCTACAGGCAGTTAGATTTGGGTATGTCATTTTAGATGATTTTTTTTTTTTAAAGGGTCCGATCCTAAAGAGGACTTTGTCGCGGGCCTAACAACACCCATACCAATATATCCTTCAAACACCGGCTTTGAGGGCATTATCCCTTAAATGTATTCTAATTCAATCCAAGGCAATAACAAACATATTGCTACATTAATATAGTACCCAGTTATTGTATATACACACATTTCCATTGAGAGGTGGCTTTCCCAAAACATGACTCATAAACTTAATGTTTGAAAATAAATAATAACCAGGTGAGTGGATTGCACCCCTCTCCAGCATGGCCACATGGAGAGTAGTCTGGCTGCAAACATTTTGGAGAAAATTAGTGAACAAGTTGGCTGATCTTCTGATCTTCATGTATTTTTAAGAATTGTCGCTACACCTAATATATCAAGAAATATGTAAAGTACGGTTTTCAGACTTAAATATATGTTTGCAGGGATGTACATCTGTCCAAATAAAAGATCGCCAGCCATATGTTAGCTATGGGGATTATTTCAAGCTAAAATAATAAAAAATTGTCCAAACTGAAATGTACATAACCAAAACAATTGACACCATAGAGATATAGAGGCCTCATTTTTTGTATCTATGCCATTATGGCGTCTGTGACAACATGTGCAGCGCTATTGAGGCTATCTCAATTGTAAAGTATGCTCTGCCAATTGAGCTACAGAGGACCACCATGTGGGTAGTGGACAAGTACACACTTCAGGAAAGTTTTGGGAGTATTGAGATTTTATAGCCAACCCAACAAAAGCCCAAACACTGACATCCATTGGGCCAAAACATTGATGTTTAATGTACCCTGCTCTACTGTACTCAAATGTACTCTACTGTAATGTACCCTACTGTATTGTGCTCTAATGTACTGTACCATACTCTACTTGAGTGTCTTACAATTGAAAAAAATCGGTATTTAACTTGTCATTGTCTCAACTCACTGGGTCTGGATCTTCGGACCTGTCCTGTTATAAAAATATAGTTTGGGCTCCCGAGTGGCGCAGCGGTCTAAGGCAGTGCATCTCAGTGCTAGAGGCGTCACTAGAGACTCTGGTTCGATTCCTGGCTGTATCACAACCCACCTTGATTGGGAGTCCCATAAGTCTGTGCACAATTGGCCCAGCGTTGTCCTGGTTAGGGTTTGGCCGGGGTAGGCCACCATTGTAAATAAGAATGTGTTCTTAACTGACTTGCCTAGTTAAAAAAAGGTTAAACAACAATCTTGGTCTTGGCTCCTGGATATTAATTTGGTTCACAAACCTTCAGCAACCAAATTTAAAGAAGACAATGCTCTTTGATCATTGGCTGATCACCTGACTCACTTGACTACTTTTAAATGATGGAAGCCCTCAATGGCAATGTTTATACTACAACGAGTTATTTGCATCTAGAGTCCTCCATTTACCTCTATGATTGACACCGAAACGCCTTTTATTTTGCTGAAATAAAGATAGGCAAAGTGATAATTTAAACATCTAACAACATAATTAATTAGATGCAAGTTTCAGATTCATGCAATCAACATTAAACATTTTACAGAGAACAATAGAGATGATTTTTCTCAAAATTAAATTTAAAGGGTGACTGCACTTCCTGATTTGGCATCATTTTAGATTTGGTTCATTAAGAAATGCTAGTGGCCATGACTGAATTCAAAAGTGAGTTGATTTTGGGGTGTGGTTTGTTGTGGGTGTCTCTTGTGTCTCTTTGCAGGTGGGAAGAGTAGGACAAATTATTTTGCCAATTAGCTTTAGCCGTCTGGTGTGCGACTGTGGCAAAATTGGTTTGACTTTGGATATCCTATTTCCAGGGCTAGTTAGGGACCGTTAATAAATTACACAATGTAAATTAGACAATATTTTCATGTTGCACATCTTTTAGTTTTCTCATTAAATGCTTTAAATATTTGTATGTGAATTTTTACAAATTATAGTTGGTTTGAGGTTTTTAAGTCACTGAAATGTTGTTGTGTTACAGCCTGAATTTAAAATGGATTAAACTGAGATGTTGTGTCACTGGCCTACAGAAAATGCCTCATAATGTCAGAGATTATGTTTGTAGAAATGTATTAAAAATGAAAAGCTGAAATGCATTGAGTCAATAAGTATTCAACCCCTTTGTTATGGCAAGCCTAAATAAGTTCAGGAGTAAAAAAAGAAGTCACATAATACATTGCATGGACTCAATCTGTGTGCAATAATAGTGTTTAACATAAGGTCCCTCAGTCGAGCAGTAAATTTCAAACACAGATTCAACCACAAAGACCAGGTAGGTTTTCCAATGCCTCGCAAAGAACAGCACCTATATATAGATGGGTAAAAAATACACTTTGAATGGTGTATCAATACACTCAGTCACTACAATGATACTAGGCGTCCTTCCTAACTCAGCTGCCGAAGAGTGAGGAAACCGCTCAGGGATTTCACCATGAAGCCAATGGTGACTTTAAAATAGTAACAGAGTTTAAAGGCTGTGATAGGAGAACTCATTGTAGTTATTCCACATACTAACCTTAATGACAGAGTGAAAAGAAGGAAGCTTGTGTAGAATACAAATATTCCAAAACATTCATCCTGTTTGCAATAAGGCACTAAAGTAAAACTGCAAAAAATGTGGCAAAGAAATTACCTTTGTGTCCTGAATACAAAGCTCTATGTTTGGGGCAAATCCAACACGACGACTGAGTATCACACTTCATATTTTCAAGCATGGTGGTGGCTGCATCATGTTATGGGTATGCTTGTGATCGGCAAGGACCAGGGTTTTTTTTAGGATAAAGAAAATATGACTTACCCAGAAAGACTCACAGCTGTAATTGCTGCCGAAGGTGATTCTAACATGTATTGACACAGGGGTGTGAATACTTATGTAAATGAGATATTTCTGTATTATAATTTTTTTCAATACATTTTCAAACATTTCTAAAAACATGTCATTATGGGGTATTGTGTGTAGATCGGTGAGAAATAAAATATATTTAATCCATTTTGAATTCAAGCTGTAACACAATAAAATGTGGAATAAGTCAATAGGTATTAATACTTTCTGAAGGCACTGTATATTGGACACCTAATCATGACGCAATATAAAGCAATGCACATGCATATCGTACTCGCTAGAAAGTTACAGAAAGCTTAACCATCAAGCACACAAACTAATAGTGGACACATGGTAAATGCAAGTCTAATGAGGAACAACTTAGCTAGCTAGCATTAATTTGTTTTTGCAGGGACATGTGATGACCTAACGCGGTGAGTGATGGGATGAAAATGAATTTCTCTGGTCCTTCAATGTGGCAGTCATGACGCAAGGGGCGTTATGTTGTCAAATCTTGCCACATGTTTCTAGTTTGACCAACTGTTTTCAGCAACTGATATTGTTGAATTCGGTTGTCATATTAGCATGTTTGCTAGCAACAAAATATTTAGTTAGCTTCTAGCCTAGTGTTTGATATAATGCGATATCCTCATAATGGACAGTGTCCTGACAGGCTGTAATCATGATTCTAACGTGTTGATTCAAGGTGATTCTAACATGTATCGACTCACAGGTGTGAATACTTACGTAAATTAGATATTTCTGTATTTCATGTTCAATACATTTAAACAAACACAACCTTAATTTACATTGTGATGCAGTCATGACTATAAATCTTACAAAACTTGAAAGATTAACTGAGCAAAGTAGAGAAAGATCCTTGATGAAAACCTGCTCCAGAGCACTCAGGATCTCAGGCTGGAACAAAATTTCACCTTCCAACAGGAAAACGACCCTAAGCACACAGCCAAGACAACGTAGGAGTGGTTACGGGACAAGTCTCTGAATGTCTTTGAGTGGCCCAGCCAGAGCCCAGACTTGAACCAGATCGGACATCTCTGGAGAGACCTGAAATAGTTTTGCAGCGATGCTCCCCATCCAACCTGACAGAGCTTGAGAGAATCTGCAGAAAAGAATGAGAGAAACTCCCCAAATACAGGTGTGCCAAGCTTGTAGCGTCATACCCAAGAAGTCTCGAGGCTATAATCGCTGCCAATGGTGCTTCAACAAAGTACTGAGTAAAGGGTCTGAATACTTATGTAAATTAAATATTTCCTTTTTTTCTTTTTTTCTTTATAAATGTGCCTTTTTTATGTTTTTGCTTTGTCATTATGAGGTAATGTGTGTAGATTGAGGAGGAGAAAAAACGATTTAATCAATTTCATATTAAGGCTGTAACGTAACAAAATGTGGAGAAAGTGAAGGGGTCTGAATACTTTCAGAATGCACTGTATATATAGTATAGGATACAGTAGGCTACAAAATAAACTTTCCAGTGACACTGACTCACCCAATGAAGAAGATGAAGCATAGGCTACTCACCAGTGATGGCAAATATCTCAAGATAAGCTACTTAGAAAAACAGTGCTGTTCGCTCAGAATCGCTCAAAAGTTGTTGAGAATTTTGTTTGGGGCTTCCACAGACAGAAAGCATTTGCTTTCCAAACGGTAGGACTCCGTTTTTCTCGTGATTCTAATTAGAAATTGGTGAAAGGCAAACTGACAGCCGCAGACAACCATAGAAACATAATCCATACTGTAAATGGCAGTTCCCATTCGAATCAGGACTGGCAGCCGTGTGTTTAACAGTCAAAGTGCCGTAAGTGTACCCGTTAGGGCAAGGTGAAAAATATTTTTCAATTGTTTTCAGGCCAAAGTACCCTCATTTAAAAAATTCATGGAATGAGCTTGGTCACAGGATTTTCCTTATCTCTCCAAGATGTTTATTTTCTTCCTGACTTTCTTTTTTTCCCTCTGACTCACCTTGTGGGTGGCCTTGGACACAGACAAAAGAGCAAGAGATGCACTGCTGTTGCCACAACACCACACCACAACATGTCGTGACACTCCGAGAGTTTTTTTTGTTTGGAAGGTCCCGTCATAGGATTAGAATGTCATTCAATTTCTACAGGGTTCCATAATTATGGTGACAATGCTCTTCTGACTGTCATTGATGGAGGCTCTTGTGCAGTTTGTTCCCAAAATCAACACCAGAGGGAGAGTGCAACAGCAGATAACTCTTATCTCATTAAAGTCAAAAATAGAAACAAATAATTATAAACTGTCTTGACTTCCCATTGATATGTATATATTTGTTTGCGAGAACAATAACCCAGAGCTATATGACTGACAACACTCAGTATACAGTATGTACAGTAGACTCAATCCACATAAGGAAATATCTCCAGGAAATAATCCTGTGATTAACTCTGCATAATGCCTTGTATCCAAAACAGACCTACAGTATAATCTACTATATTTTCAGGAAGTCATTTTCAGTGTGCTTGGTAGTGTGTTTCTCTGGGGCTTGTTGCTGTGTGTGGCAGAGCAAATGTAGCTTGTTTACCCTCTCTGCCCCCTCCACTGCTAATAAATCTTACCCATGTTGTACCTTGAGTACAGGACACAAGGTCTTAGGTCGCACCTACAAGGTGCGCCTAGGGCTCCTACAGGACATTCTAAATACAATATGGGAAGAGGGAAGATTGGAAGGTTGATTAGATGCTGGGGTTGGGTTTGTTACAGTTAGGTTGATTAGATGCTGGGGTTAGATTTGTTACAGTTAGGTTGATTAGATGCTGGGGTTAGGTTTGTTAAGGTTAGTTTGATTAGATGCTGGGGTTAGGTTTGTTAGGGTTAGGTTGATTAGATGCTGAGGTTGGGTGTGTTAGGGTTAGGTTGATTAGATGCTGGTGTTAGTTTTGTTAGGGTTAGGTTGATTAGATGCTGGGGTTAGGTTTGTTACGGTTAGGTTGATTAGATGCTGGGGTTAGGTTTGTTAAGGTTAGGTTGATTAGATGCTGGGGTTGCGTTTATTTGGGTTAGGTTGATTAGATGCTGGTGTTAGTTTTGTTAGGGTTAGGTTGATTAGATGCTGGGGTTGGGTTTATTACGGTTAGGTTGATTAGATGCTGGGGTTGGGTTTGTTAGGGTTAGGTTGATTAGATGCTGGGGTTTGTTAGGGTTAGGTTGATTAGATGCTGGGGTTGGGTTTGTTAGGGTTAGGTTGATTAGATGCTGGGGTTGGGTTTGTTACGGTTAGGTTGATTAGATGCTGGTGTTAGTTTTGTTAGGGTTAGGTTGATTAGATGCTGGGGTTGGGTTTGTTACGGTTAGGTTGATTAGATGCTGGTGTTAGTTTTGTTAGGGTTAGGTTGATTAGATGCTGGTGTTAGTTTTGTTAGGGTTAGGTTGATTAGATGCTGGTGTTAGTTTTGTTACGGTTAGGTTGATTAGATGCTGGTGTTAGTTTTGTTAGGGTTAGGTTGATTAGATGCTGGGGTTGGGTTTGTTAGGGTTAGGTTGATTAGATGCTGGTGTTAGTTTTGTTAGGGTTAGGTTGATTAGATGCGGGTGTTAGTTTTGTTAGGGTTAGGTTGATTAGATGCTGGGGTTGGGTTTGTTACGGTTAGGTTGATTAGATGCTGGGGTTGGGTTTGTTAGGGTTAGGTTGATTAGATGCTGGGGTTAGGTTTGTTAGGGTTAGGTTGATTAGATGCTGGGGTTGGGTTTGTTACGGTTAGGTTGATTAGATGCTGGTGTTAGTTTTGTTAGGGTTAGGTTGATTAGATGCTGGGGTTAGGTTTGTTAGGGTTAGGTTGATTAAATGCTGGTGTTAGTTTTGTTAGGGTTAGGTTGATTAGATGCTGGGGTTGGGTTTGTTAGGGTTAGGTTGATTAGATGCTGGTGTTAGTTTTGTTAGGGTTAGGTTGGTTAGATGCTGTTTTTAGTTTTGTTAGGGTTAGGTTGATTAGATGCTGGGGTTGGGTTTGTTACGGTTAGGTTGATTAGATGCTGGGGTTGGGTTTGTTAGGGTTATGTTGATTAGATGCTGGGGTTAGTTTTGTTAGGGTTAGGTTGATTAGATGCTGGTGTTAGTTTTGTTAGGGTTAGGTTGATTAGATGCTGGTGTTAGTTTTGTTAGGGTTAGGTTGATTAGATGCTGGGGTTGGGTTTGTTACGGTTAGGTTGATTAGATGCTGGTGTTAGTTTTTTTAGGGTTAGGTTGGTTAGATGCTGGTGTTAGTTTTGTTAGGGTTAGGTTGATTAAATGCTGGTGTTAGTTTTGTTAGGGTTAGGTTGATTAGATGCTGGGGTTAGGTTTGTTAGGGTTAGGTTGATTAGATGCTGGGGTTGGGTTTGTTACGGTTAGGTTGATTAGATGCTGGTGTTAGTTTTGTTAGGGTTAGGTTGATTAGATGCTGGGGTCAGGTTTGTTAGGGTTAGGTTGATTAGATGCTGGGGTTAGGCTTGAGGTTATGATTCAGGTTGTGTTTTAATTTGATGTATTTATACCTCTTTATCTTACATCTGATAAATTGAACACTTGTACCTTGCTAAAAAAATCATGGGCCTATGGAATGTTAATGAGCTGAAAAGGTCCCACTGTGTTGCAGACTCAAATGTGTTTCCCATCTGGTGTCCGGAATATAGGCCAATCATAAGCAGGGATGTTTGCCAGAGCACTGGCCAATTTAATCATTTTTATTTGACCCTGAAAGACTCTCACTAAAGACACTTGATATCAGTCAAATAATACACTATGCGATTTCATTAATAATTGACAAGATGAGAAGATAAAGAAACAAACTGTAATATTACAGACTGGGCTTTTCACTGTGTAATTGTTTAACACCAAAACTGAGAGTCTTTCGTCATTCTGGGAACGGATATATCATAGACACAGTCCTATGTGCCACTTTCCACGTGATCTAAATAGAAACACAGTGAACTGCAGGTTACCTAATCACCCAATGAGGTACTGTGTACACATCAACAATGGCTATGTCCCATTCACTCAGTCACTCCCCAGAGCCTGCCTCTCTCTGATCCCTCTCCCTGCCGCAGTAGCAGATGCGATGAGAATCCAGCAGTAATATCTGAGAGGGCCTTCATTAGCAATGACTGCCATCATCCGTCTAGTGGTTATAATCATCTTATCTAATGCACAGAGAATGGCTGAATTGGTGATTTTCTAATGGTTTTGTCCTGGTGAGATAAAAGAGCCAGCAGCTGAGGTGTCCCAGATTCCAGGGCACATTCTCACCAGGTGTATTCTCACCCTGTGGCTTCTGGTTCACTAGCTACATTATATGGGCCCTATCTATGCATGAGAACAAGAATGGGGGATGGATGACAAGAATGGGGGATGGATGAGGACCCCTAGTGAATGGTGATGTCTGCAATGTTCATTTCCCATGATGTGCTCCTCTACCAAGGACATGATGCTATTTTATGATATCCTTGTGAGACCAGCCTGAAGTGAAACGAAAGTGCAGCGGTCAGTATGCTTGACCAGGCAATTTTTATGATGGTAACCTGCAAATGATGGGTGTGGTAGATGACCATCATACAGATGTAGGATCTTAATTGGATCACTCTTTTATTGCTGAGGATTTTCCTGCACCACAGGAAATGGAGATGAGATTCCTGATTTACATAAATTCACTGAAAACCCACAATTACACACCGTTAACATTATTTCAATTTTCATGTAGTCTAATTTTGGCCAACTAATAGCCTAAACACCGATCAAGCAACATCATGGACAAAACTTTAGAATCCTGTTGCCTCAGGATTATTTTCCTGTGGCAATACGGGTCAAATTAAAATCCTACATCTGTATCTGACAATGTCAGTGAGTTATCCTTTCTGAGATCTAATGCACATTTTTGAAATCCTTGTGAAATACATTACACCCTCTCCCCATCAACGTTGCCAGGGATGATTAACCATTTGGAAATAGATTTGACAAAGTTGGGTTAATGTTAAAAATAGTATCTGATGACTTAACTGTACTATATGCATTTGGCATATTATGCCAGTTGGAAAGAATGCAATATAAATCTTTCCACATAGATTGACATGAAGTGTTTCCTAGACAGCATGATCTCTGATGAGGACTCTGAGGATTGGCAACGCTGGATGGGCACAGACAGGATTAAATGAGGTTGAAAAACAAAGTTCAGTCACAAAATAAAAGTTAATCTTCTACATGTGAGAAATTACCCTTGGCACACATTTACGACAGGTTAATAAACAGAGCATCAGTTCCCCCTCACATCTACAGAATCAAAAATATCAAGGGGGATATTTTCATTTGCAATCGAGGGATGAAACATCAATACAAGCCACTCGTATTCATAGTAAACAACCTGGAGAAGTGTTTTCAGAGACACGCAATATCTCTTATGTACAGTATCTACTGTACAGTAACTCTACAGTGTAGCTGAAGCAATTGGAAGATCACGCAGTGGACAAATTTCACTAAAATGATCTGCCTGGGATTAGTTCATGTACCCGGGACTCCCACACTCAGTAATGAGGGTAGACGGGGCTCAACAAGAACCTGATTTCACCTGTCATAACAAAAGAGAGCCACACATTGTACTATTTTCAATTAGGGGTGAGATTATGTTAAACCACTGGCCCGTTGTTTGTTTTCCCACACAGTAGGGGAGGCCTCATGCTGCGTGGAGATTCATATCACATCTTGTCTTCTTGGAAAGGGCATCATTCACTGCTCTCCTCTCTCCTCCCCTAAGGCAGTGGCAGTACGACAAGGTAGTTATATCCACAGCAACACTAAGCCTGTTGGGAAATGTTTTCAGCTCATTCAGCTGTAAACACTAACACGTACATTTACAGATTTGCAAAAGAGGAATGTTCAACAGTTTATCCGCAGAATGGCTGGCGTAATACAATTGTTTGCTTAGCTGTGTGTTGTTAGTCATCGTATTTGTCATCTCCTGTCTCGAGGTTACAAGCAGTTATTTACAAGTAAATAACTGTCAGGTTTCGTGAAATTAGGGCATTACTGTGCACCGTTATTCTCAGCCAAGAATGGTAATCATGCCACACTTTGTGTGCATAAAGGTCTAGCTCGGCAGAAATCTGAGCTGAGACACCATTTCTAGAAGTGCTGAGGAGAGGGGAAATGGGAATACAAGTGTGTCATCTTCAACCACAGGAGGTTCGTGGCACCTTAATTGGGTAGAACAGGCTCGTGGTAATGGCTGGAGACAATGTTCCAGCCGTTATTATGAGTCATCCTCTCCTCAGCAGCCTCCACTGTCTTCAACCCACCATAAAAATGAAAACAACATTGTAAATCCACTTTCATAACGCTTTTAAATGAAATGCTGTTCACACGCTCCCCACACTTAAAGAGAATGCATTTCCAATGTCCTTGTCATAATCTACTATGCACATTCAGAAGCTCAATCTGATTTACACCTACAGTCTTATAGGCTAGTGGCCAATCCTCAAAAAGGGCTTTAGTTTTTGAGATAGGTATAAAAAACACAAGCATGTTTTTCCATATTTCTAAGGTCTCCCATATAAGCAAATATTTCACTGCGTAAGTGGTTACATTTATTTTCTGACATACCCCCTTAACTCAAACAGTGTAGAATAATTTCTGGCTGGAGAGGGTGGGCCACATAAGCTCATGTAACCCAACATTGCATGCTCTGATATTGCTAGACCTGTCACGGCCGTCGAAAGAAGTGGACCAAAGCACAGCGTGGTGAGCATACATGTTCCTTTTATTTTGAATGACGCCGACAAAAACAATAAATAATACAAAAACGACCGTGAAGCTTAAGGGCTATAGTGCCACAAACAAAGACAACTTCCCACACAGAAAGGAGGGAAAAGGGCAACCATACACCTAAGTATGGTTCCCAATCAGAGACAACGATAGACAGCTGTCCCTGATTGAGAACCATAACCAAAAACATAGAAAATAGAACATAGAATGCCCACCCAAATCACACCCTGACCAAACCCAAAATAGAGACATAAAAAGCTCTCTAAGGTCAGGGCGTGACAAGACCCATTGCTATGAGACTCGAAATTGAGCTCAGGTGCATCCTGTTTCCATTTATCATCCTTGAGATGTTTCTACAACTTGATTGGAGCCCACCTGTGGTAAAATGATTTGGAAAGGCACACATCTTTCTATATAAGGTCCCACAGTTGACACTGCGTGTCGGAGAAAAAACCAAGCCATGAGGTCGAAGGAATTGTCCATAGAGCTTCGAGACAGGATTGTGTCGAGGCACAGATCTGGGGAAGGGTACCAAAAAAATGTCTGCAGCATTTAAGATCCCCGGGAACACAGTGGCCTCCATCATTCTTAAATGGAAGAAGTTTGGAACCACCAAGACTCTTCCTAGAGCTGGCCGCCCGGCCAAACTGAGCAATTGGGGGAGAAGGGCCTTGGTCAGGGTGGTGACCAAGAACCCAATGGTCACTCTGACAGAGCTCTAGAGTTCCTCAGTGGAGATGGGAGAACCTTCCGGAAGGACAACCATCTCTGCAGCACTCCACCAATCAGGCCTTTATGGTGCCCAGATGGAAGTCACTCCTCAGTAAAAGGTGCATGACAGCCCACTTGGAGTTTACCAAAAGGCACCTAAAAACGTTCAGACCATGAGAATAAAGATTATCTGGTCTGATGAAACTAAGATTTAACTCTTTGGCCTGAATGCCAAGGGTCTATTGGAAACCTGACACCATCCCTAAGGTGAAGCTAGGTGGTGGCAGCATCATGCTGTGGGGAGGTTTTTCAGCAGCAGGGATTGTGAGACTTGTCAGGATCGAGGCAAAGATGAACAGAGCAAAGTACAGAGAGATCCTTGAAGAAAACCTGCTCCAGAGGGCCCAGGACCTCAGACTGGGGCGAAGGTTCACCATCCAACAGGGTAACGACCCTAAGCACATATCCAAGACAACGCAATAGTGGCTTCGGGATAAGTCTCTGAACGTCCTTGAGCAGCCCAGCCAGAGCCCGGACTTGAACCCGATCGAACGTCTCTGGAGAGACCTGAAAATAGTTGTGCTGTGACCCTCCTCATCTATCCTGACAGAGCTTGAGAGGATCTGCAAAGAAGGATGGAAAAAACTCCCCAAATACAGGTGTGCTAAGCTTGTAGCGTACTACCCAAGAAGACTCAATGCTGTAATCGCTGCCAAATGTGTTTCAACAAGTACTGAGTAAAGGGTCTGAATACTTATGTAAATGTGATATCAGTTTTTTATTTGTAATAAATTAGCAAACATTCCTAATAAACAGTTTGGGCTTTGTCATTATGGGGTATTGTGTGTAGATTGATGAGGGAAAAGTGTTTTTAATAAATTTTAGAATAAGGCCGTAACGTAACAATATGTGGAAAAAGTCAAGGGTTCTGAATACTTTCCGAAAGCACTGTACAATCAAACACCTTTGTCCGGATATATAAAAAGGCAGTAGACTGCCTGGCATGGCAACCCCAAGTATTCCAATTCACAAGCCTCTGAGCATCAATGAGGCAACTGAGAGGCTCCAACGAAAGGAAAGAGAATCCAACCCTGGACTCTGACACCCTCTCCCTAGCTCTACAACTTGCTCCCACTGTGGTACAATAAACCAACACAACTTGACACTTATTGACAAGAAAGGCCATCAACTTATTGGGCCTTCTTATGTCATAGGTATTGTACCTCTCCAATGTCAATGCCATCCTGAATCTACCAGAACTATCCTTGATAGGCCCACTCCACCTCAGTTCTCCCCGCAGGCAGTTACTAGAGACAGAGACACCATTGAACTGGACTGCCTCGTGCCAGGAGGTCATTCCATAGCCAAAATGCTGTCTGGAAATTGCTGCTGTATATTGTCCTCATATGTAACTATTTTGCCACCTACCATGGCTGGCCAGGCCATGTGACACCTGAACTGGACTCCCATGTGAAGTATGAGCTTTCATAATGGGGTGGCTCATGCAGTAATCCCAACATCCCTATAAGGACATATGCTATTTATGGCAAGCAATGCAATTTAGGATGGTAGCACTTACTGTATGTGATTGTTTATGGTGGTGAGGATTTCCTGTGAGATAGTAGTTTTTGTGCACCACGCTTGATCAGCTCCAACTCCCTGCAACCCTTTTACTGGCCATCAAAGCCCAGGGATCATCTTCAAATGTGTATGTGTGTAGAGCTGCGCAATGTCCTTCACAACCAAGACTTCTTAGTCATAGTATACTGTATGACCTAGCTACACTCTAACTAACCTATAAGTAACCTGAGGTCACCCTCACAGGTTCAGTCACTCTCCACATCTCCTGCTGGGCGTGCCCCAGTCGGTAATCAATGTCAACCACCCTCAGTTGATATCGGCCAAATTATCATCCTACCTAACTTCCAAAGGAATATAAATAAATACAGTACCAGTCAAAAGTTTGGACACACCTACTCATTCAAGGGTATTTCTTTATTTTTACAATTTCTACATTGTGGAAAAGGAAGTAAAGACATCAAAACTATGAAATAACACATATGGAATCATGTAGTAACCAAAAAAGTGTTAAACAAATCAAAATACATGTTATATTTGAGATTCCTCAAAGTAGCCACCCTTTGCCTTGATAACAGCTTTGCACGCTCTTGGCATTCTCTCAACCAACTTCACGAGGTAGTCAGCTGGAATGCATGTCAATTAATAACAGATGTGTCTTGTTAAAAGTTAATTTGTGGAATTTCTTTCCTTGATGCGTTTGAGCCAATTAGTTGTGTTGTGACAAGGTAGGATTGGTATACAGAAAATAGCCCTATTTGGTAAAAAACCAAGTCCATATTATGGCAAGAACAACTCAAATCAGCAAAAAGAAACAACAGTCCATCATTACTTTAAAAACCTCTTAAGGATCGTACCCTTTTTTTCAATTTTCTCCTAAAATGACATACCCAAATCTAACTGCCTGTAGCTCAGGACCTGAAGCAAGGATATGCATATTCTTGATACCATTTGAAAGGAAACACTTTGAAGTTTGAGTAAATGTGAAATTAATGTAGGAGAATATAAAACATTAGATCTGGTAAAAGATAATACAAAGGGCACAGCCACAGCAGGGGTTCAAACTGTAGAAGCCAGTTCCTACATTTTAATTTAAAAATTGATTTTATCAAACAAAACTATGCTACATTTTATCTCTGGGACCCTTAAGATGACAAATCAGAGCAAGATTACTGAATGTACGGTAAGTACATTATTTACCTTCAGAGGTGAATGTATCAGACCAGTTGCCGTGATGAATGTTTTTTGTTGTTGTGCACTCTTCTCAAACAATAGCATGGTATTTTTTCACTGTAATAGCTACTGTAAATTAGACTGTGCCGTTAGATTAACAATAATTTAAGCTTTCTGCCCATATAAGACATGTCTGTTTCCTGATAAATCTTCTTGTACTTACAATGTCATGCTAATCACATTAGCGCATGTTAGCTCAACCGTCTCACGGGGGGGGGGACACCGATCCCATAGAGGTTTAAGGTTTTGGTGCCATCAAGAATGATATAAGAAAGTAGTCAAGATGACTAGCTTGACTGAGCCCCAGCCATGTATATCTCACTAGGTCAGGATATTTAAGCCTCCATAAATCCACTAGTTCCAATATATCAATGATATTCATGATTTCCTTAGGTGCACGAGGATGATAGTTTGTAGTGTGATTTCCTTTAAGGTCTATTGAGGTATTTAAAACCGTATTATAATCTCCCACCATAATAATAGAGTATTTTTCTTGTGGGCTTGATAAATGATTATATATATTTTCAAAGAATCATGGATCATAATTATTTGGACCATATAGATTAATGAGACAAATTTGTTTATGGTCCAATAACATATTTAAAATGATCCATCTACCTTGCGATCTGTTTGAACAATTTACACATTCGGATCTAAATTATTGTAAATTAATATCATCACCCCTTTTGAGTTTCTTTTCCCATGGGATAAATATATTTCGCCCCTCCAATCCTTTTTCCACACAACTTCATTGAAAATTATTGAATGAATTTCCTGTAAACAACAGATATTAAATTCGTTCTCTTTTAGCCAGGTAAATACGGATCGCCTTTTCTTATTATCTGCTAAGCCATTACAATTATAATGAGATACAAGTCTCAATTCAATTTTTCCTAATATATGTTTGTAAACCTTCCATTTAAAAAGTACCATGATGATTGAGTTCAATGGTATTTGCACTGCTACTGAGTAAACCTTAAATTGGTCTCCACTACTCCACCCTCTAAAACCTCCCCCCAAGTTGGATTGTCATCCCAGTGACTGGCAGACCACCCCTGTCCACCTGTATCCTAGGGCCATTGAGAGATTGGGACCCATCCTTTAAAAAGAGCACACAGTTCCACCCACAGAACAGAAGCAGATTAACTGCCGTAAGCATTTCCAACTCCCTCGATTGTATAGTATACAGTTGTCTAAAAAATATAGATACTGTATAAGCTTTTTGAGAAGGCATGCATAATTGAGGGGAGATTTGATTAACCAATGTCAAGCCTTAGCCGATGGAGCTCAGATGCACCCCCCTACCCTGAAACAGACACTTGCTGGTCCCCCGTTGTGACCATTTCCCCAAGCATCTCTGTGCAGTCAGACCTTTTCATTATTTTGTGCCACCAGGGCCACAATCATTTCCCCCCTCTCTGATTGTCTGAGTGTGTGACCCCCTCCCCATGGGTTATTGCAGCTAGTGTTGCCAGCAATGCCATTATCTGGGTGGGGGCACCCCACCGAAATTCCCACAGGCTAGGTACAAGGTCATCAAGATTCTCATTAGCAGCTCTGAGAAGTTCTTTGTATATTATGCTCACCCATCTGGGAACTTTGGCTTTGGAAGACCAACCCTGCCAGGCAGGCTCAGAATCTTGAGGGGGCGGTGCTGCTTTAGTTGGTCTCTGACCATGTTTATCTTTCTATCTTGGCTGCATATAGGTTACTTGCAGTAGGCCCATAAAACAAATCATCTCCTTAGTGTGTTGGTCACTCAGGTGGGTGTCTAGGATATAGGGTTGGGGACCGTTCCGTCATGATAGGAAAATAAATAAATAAACTAGGATTGTAATTTATTTTTAAATGTATATCCCATATCTGCACAAAATTGAAAGCTCTCCCTGCTAACAAACACACACGGGCTCTGGCATTTTCAACCATTTTCCTTTTTCACTCACTTAACTCCACACTTTTCCAAACAGAAAACCACACACCTCTTCCATCACAATACACCCATACTGTGTCCTCTGTTTGCTGTGTTTTTATCTCTACCATGTTGATTCCTACCTAATTTCAGGCTTTTCAGTACTCTTGTGTTCCAGTTCCTTATATTTGAAGATGTATTATTTCAATTATTATCCTTTCTTTTAATGCTGTCTTTTACCTATTTATAAATACTATCAATAGAAAGTAAAATACTAATTATTTTACAACATTCCCTATCTTGAATGGTTTAGTGTGTTTGTAGTTTATTTCTTTATCAATTGTTGTTTTTGATTGTTTTCCCATTTTTTTTTTTACAACAATCCCTACCGTGGACGGTAATTGGGTGTTCCATTATTCGACGACTCTATGGGAACTTTATGTTATTTAGAACAGCCATGGAGTAGACTTGGTGTCTCGGAACAGTTGACTATTAATGTACAGTTTATCGACTATGAGAGCTACACGTTTCCCTTTAATTCTATTCACCTTGAAGAGTGGTTACAGAACTTGGCACCGTTCTGCATATTCCTCTGGGAACTGATTATTCATTCCTATTTTTGTACCAGCGAGTCTTATGCCTAGGCTTTTAACCATTATTTTATCTTTAAAGAATGCAAATTTGGCAACGATTTGGGCGTTAGTATTGCTGTCCTTTCTGTCCAAAATGGAGTACACGTTCAAGTTTGATTTTGTTGACAATATCGCCTGGGATCTAAAGCGATTTAAGAAGGAATTCTTTCACCTCATTTTCTATCAGAGCTAAGGATAAGACCCAGATGCAGACAGCTAGAATCACAGATGTTTATTGACCCAAAAAGGGGGCAGGCAAAAGACAGGTCAAGGGCAGGCAGAGGTCCGTAAACCAGGGCAGAGTCAATAAGGTACAGAACAGCAGGCAGGCTCGAGGTCAGGGCAGGCAGAAGTTCGTAATCGAGTCAGGCAGGTACAGAACAGCAGGCAGGCTCAGGGTCGAACTGGCAACAGACAGAGAACAAAGGTATAAATACACAGGGGATAATGGTGAAGATGGGCAACACCTTTAGTGGTGTGGAGACAAGCACAAAGACAGGTGAAACTGATCAGGATGTAACAGTGACCCCCCCAGAACTCTACCCGGGCACATACCTGGTTAACCAGGGTACCGGCGGTGGAATTCAGTGATGAGGGCTGGGTCCAGGATGTTCTTAGCAGGGACGCAGCAACTCTCCTCTGGGCCATAACCCTCCCAGTCAACCAGGTACTGGAATCTCCTGCCCCGAGGTCGAACACTCCGGAGGCGCCTCACCGTGTAAGCCGGATGGCCGTCAATGAGACGGGGGAGAGGGGTGGGACTGCAAACAGAAGACAAAGGACAGTGAGACAGGTTTTATCTTGGACACATGAAACATAGAATGGATACAGAGAGTACGGGGCAACAGAAGGTGAACTGTAGAGGGGCTAAGGATTTTAGAGATGGGGAACAGGCCGATGAAACGAGGGCAAAGTTTACGGGACTCCACCCGGAGGGGCAGGTCCTGTGTGGAGAGCAATACCCTCTGCCCGAGCCGATAGCGGGGAGCAGGGGTCCAGTGGCGATCCGCTTGTCGCCAATACCTGGATGTGGTCTTCAAAAGAGCGGCCCGGACTCTCTTCCAGGTATGGCGATAGCGGCAGATGAACATCTGGGCAGAGGGTATGCTGACTTCTTCCTCTTGCTTGTGGAAGAGCGGGGGCTGATATCCCAACGAACACTCGAAGGGTGATCAGTGGCCGAGCAGGGAAGGGTGTTGCAGGCGTATTCCACCCACATGAGTTGCTGGCTCCAGGTGGTGAGGTTGGCGGAGATGAGGCAACGAAGGGCCGTCTCCAGGTCTTGATTGTCTCGTTCTGACTGACCGTTGGATTGGGAGTGGAAACCAGAGGACAGGCTGGCCGACGACCCAATGAGGGTGCAAAATGGGCAGCTTTAGAAAACCGTGTTGCCGTCTGATGGTGGAAGCCCAGTAACAAAGTCCAGAGATATATGGGAACAGGGGCGGTGAACAGGGAGTGGTTGGAGAAGGCAGGCCAGGAGCTTGCCGCAGTCTTATTTTGTGCACACACCATGCAGGCAGCAACGAATGCGGAAACATCCGGCACCATGGAAGGCCACCAAAAGCGTCGTCGGAGAGAGTGAAATTGAACCAGGTGAATAACAGGGCCCAATGAGCCTGCCTATGAGTTGAGGCGCTTGGCGGTGCGGAGATATTCTAGGTTCTTATGGTCAGTCCAGACTAAGAATGGGTGTTCCACCAGGAAACGTTGCAGCTGCACTCTGGATGTGGGTTGAGGCCAATCCACTTACCGCTCTCACCTTGTCTGGATCCATCTGTATATGTCCTGCAGCGATGACGTATTCAAGGAACTCATACTTCTCTGCTTTAACGAAAAGCTGATTCTTCAGGAGACACTGAAGGACATGTCAGACGTGGAGGACGTGTTCTTGAGCTGACCGGGAAAAGACCAGGATGTCGTCGAGGTACACAAACACGAACTGGTTCAGCATGTCCCAGAGCACATCATTGACCAGGGCCTGGAACACAGCCCGAATGGCATAACTTAGTACTCATAGTGCCGCTAGCCGTGTTAAAGCTATTTTCTTTAATACCAGTAAGTACCAGATTTTCTTGAACGGATCTCGTCAGTATTCCATGTAAGGCTTCTCTCAGAAACATGTTCTCCTTTTTTAAGTTATTTAACGTCCGTTTCAATAGTATTGACTGTACCTTTCAGCTTGTTTGTTTCTTTCTCCATTGTCACATATTTTTCGTCACTCGCCTTCATCTCCTTTATTTCTTTGCGGACAAGTTCAAGTACGCCCAATTGATCATTTATTGATTTTAAGCAGGTCTGTTTCTGCCCTTACCGTACCAGGTGGTGAAAAGCATAAATCCTCAGTGTTTGTCGAAGAATCTCGTAGTTTTCTCTGAGTTTGGTTCTCCATTCCTCCGACATGTTTTGGCCTTTAATGCGTTCGTAATATTTATCAATAAACTTCTCCAGCCTTATAAGCTTTTAAAAGTTATTATCCAGCTTGAATGTTATTGCCCGCGAGTAAATAGATCAGTGTAGTACTACAATTTAGTCAGTTTTATAGATATTGAATATTGCGATATCTGATTAGGCATTCTGCACCGCCATCTTCAGGCCGCCATCTCTCTCTTTGACTTAATTGCAAGACTATAAGTTAAAGATCCTGTAAGGAACCTTGGACACCATTTTTTTTCTCCCTTAGAGCCAATTACAATAGCCACAATATCAAAAAATGTGTTACTGTATGCATTTTTGTCAGGCAGGACCATACAGCACTGAATAAAAGCACATTTGACTTGGAAAGTTGTCTATTGAACAGCTACCAAAAAGTGAAGTTGACATTAATCATACATTTTCCTAGTTTATATTTTCACCTATTGTATCTGTGTGTTTACAGGTCTATATTTCCTAAATGCATTAAGATATCCTTATGCTCTTTATTTGTGTATGTTGGGCAAACAGCTGACTACTTGTGTTGCACATTTGAGCAATATCAGAGCTTGCAATATTGGGTTACATGAGCTTATTGGGCCCACCCCCGCTCAAGACAGGCATTATTCTGGACTTTTTGAGTTAAGGGGGTGTGTCACAATATCTATCAATTTGACCACTTTCGCATTGAAATATTTTTACACAACCATCCTTTTGATATATGGGAGACCTTCGAGATATGGAAAAACAAAGTTGTGCAGGAAAATTCTCAGCGACAAAAGAGTGATCAAATGAAGAGCCTACATCTGTATGAAGCCAGAGTGTTCCATGTAAGATAACGGACACCAGTGGGCCAGAGAACAGAGTTTGACAGGGCTCCCAGCACAAACTGCTGCATGCCAGAGATATGGCCTCTCCAGGCCTATTGGGTTGGTTAAATAAGAGAGGAAGAAAACAGCAGAGTGCAGTACCTTCCTGGCTGTGAGGGGCTGCTGAGGTCAATAGGGGAATATAGTCTTCCAAACTGCAGAAAGTGAACAATAGGCTCACCACAGGATACAAAGCTCAAAATGGAGGGTAACAAACACCAATAGAACAGGTTGTTTCACGAGTGAGGTACTATTCAGAATACTGAGCAGGTCGAGATAAGAGTTGTGCCCTTTACATTATGAATACCTCTAATAATGTGGGTGCCTGGTAGTATATTAACAATAGCCCATCACCCAGTTAGAGGAGAGATGGAGATATGGAGCCAAGTATTTACAGAGCAATTGGGGAGAGAGTTTAAAGCGCATTTAGAGAGCAGAGTTGCTGCTGTGCTGTGAGATTTAGTGGCGATAGTGATATTCCAGGGTCGAGGATATAGGAAACGATTATAGCAGGAATCAATGGCACTTGAGGTTAGCCAAAAGCTTTGCCCTCATCCATCTATTTCCTGCTGACCACTGAATTCTGTATTCTGTTTTCAGGCAGGACAAGCGAGGCTTAGGGGACACTCTCAGGATCAAAGAGAGAATTCCTGATTAGTGTCACTGAATGGTATTTAATGATGCTGTAATGGAAACACTGAATTCAGCATTCCTCGCTTTATTTATTGCCCAAGGGTCCCAATATCGACAGTGTGATGACCGGGGCAGGATACCTAAGGTAAACAGTCATCTTGATAATTCTGAAACATTGGACACTGCACATAATCAGTCCAGGGGCATAACATGTGCTCAAGATTAATCTGTTCCACTCTGTTGCAGGGCCATGCACAGACCTTTCAGGGGGCAGGTGCTGAAAAGGAAAAAAGGGCACTTTCATAATTCACATCTCAATATTCATAGCATACTAACTGCCTCTGTAGCGATTTATTAAGATTTAGAATTAGATTTTTTAGGCGTATTTATTTCTGCAGAAACACACTCACTCATCACAAATGATCTAAATGGCAGGCTACTTTCACACTGACAAACGGAGAATCTGAGATTTAAAAAAACAACCTTGTCTTGAATCCATCAATAGCCTAGGACTAGGTGTGTGGAGACACACATATTGTACACTTTGAGGAGTAAATTATAATCCTAAAAAAGCTTTCCAGATTCACGGACTCACCCAATGACACAACTCACTCGCCGGCAATGGCCGCGATGCGCTGCGGCCAAAAGCCTCCCCCTGTGTTGTTTTACTTTGTAAAACAATGTTCGCTCAATAGGCCTATTTGGAAACGTATCAAATATTTGATTGCCTACAGCAGACAGATTAGAGTCTTCTCTTTTCAGCAGGAGCCATTTGCTTTCCAACCTGTGTTTTCCCACGATTGTACGTGACATATTGCGAAAGGCCTGTTTTGTCTGAATGCTGTCCACAGACAGATTTGCTGCACATTCCCGACTGTAGGCTATGCCTTGTTATTGTTAAGCTATTGATCCTCTGTGGCTAAATTATAGGTCGCTATGCAAATTATAGGCCAATTCCAGCACCCTTCCCACGGTTATGATTCTATAGGGAAATAAATGATGAAATGTTGCGCTGCACGTAGGCTTTCAGGCAACCAGACCGAAGATTGATTATGATGTAAATCAAGTTTTATTAAGTCTTAATCAAGTGTTATGCTGTTGTGGCAGTACTGTTGATATTTAAACTAGGTAGCTTGCTACACACACCCGACCGGTGATTACATTTCAAACCATGCATGTTTAGATGCTGCGCGTGCTTAATCTCCGTACAAGGTAGACTGGGGAAAAGGCACAACTGGGTGCATGTGAGCTCCAGACAGGACAGACCATCGGACGGGGTAGGGGCTTGACGACATCACTTGGCGACATCACTTGGCGACATCACAACGATTTTGTGGCAGTTGGTTCAGAAGAAGAAAATAATCATAATAATTATACCACCGCCCAAAAGGGCACTTGGCTAGTGGGAGGGCGAAGGGGCAAGTGCTCAGGCACAGGTAGACGTGCCTGCTCTGTTGATGACACAGCAAGCAGCCAGTGCTGTCCTCAAAGCATTTTCTTTCAGCATCAGAGAGAAGTCAAAGTTTTCAAACTAGCATTTCTCACTTTTCTGTGTCTGTCACCCCCCCCCCCCCCCTCCCCCCCAAAGGCCTCTCCGCAATGTACAGTTTACTTTGAGGTCACTAGGATGTCAGGTTGATGCTGATGTTTCCTGACGTTGTTATTTTAAAGTCCTTTTTGACTTTTTAAGCATTTCCCATTTTCGTTTGTAACTTTGGATGCTCCCAATGCTCTCTCAGAGTGCTTTGACATCTCAACAGCAAACAACTTGCTGAAAAATTCTGTCCATTCTACTAACAAGGTAAAATGCTTACTTTACAAGCCCTTTCCCAACGATGCAGAGTTAAAATGAGAAAATAAAAACACGAGGAATATGAAGCTACAGTGCATTCGGAAAGAAATCAGACCCCTTCACTTTTTCCACATTTTGTTACGTTACAGACTTATTCTAAAATGGATTAACAGTTTTTTCCCCCCTCAACAATCTACACACAATACCCCACAATGACAAAGCAAAAACAGTTTTTTAGAAAATGTAGCAAATGTATAAAAAACATGTAAACTTCAATTTCACATTTACATAAGTATTCAGACCCTTTACTCAGAACTTTGTTGAAGCACCTTTTGCAGTGATTACAGCCTAAAGTCTTCTTGGGTATGATGCTAGAAGCTTGGCACACCTGTATTTGGGGAGTTTCTCCCTTTCTTCTTTGCAGATCCTCTCAAGTTCTGTCAGGTTGGATGGTCAGGGTTGCTGCACAGCTATTTTCAGGTCTCTCCAGAGATGTTTGATTGGGTTCAAGTGTGGGGTTTGGCTGGGCCACCATAGGACATTCAGAGACTTGTCCCGAAGCCACTGCTGTGTTGTCTTAGCTGTGTGCTTAGGGTCGTTGTCCTGTTGGAATGTGAACCTTCACCCCAGTCTGAGGTTCTGAGCGCTCTGGAGAAGGTTTTCATCAAGGATCTCTCTGTACTTTTCTCTGTTCATCTTTCACTTGATGCTGACAAGTCTCCCAGTCCCTGCCGCTGAAAAACATACCCACAGCATGATTCTGCCACCACCATGCTTCACCGTAGGAATGGTATTGGCCAGGTGATGAGTGGTGCCTGTTTTCCTCCAGACGTGACGCAGTTCAATCTTGGTTTCACCAGACCAGAGAATATTGTTTCTCATGGTCTGAGAGTCCATTAGGTGCATTTTGGTAAACTCCAAGCGGGCTGTCATGTGCCTTTTACTGAGGAGTGGCTTCCATCTGGTCACTACCATAAAGGCCTGATTGGTGGAGTGCTGCAGAGATGGTTGTCCTTCTGGAAGGTTATCCCATCTCCAAAGAGGAACTGGAGCTCTGTCAGGGTGATCATGACCAAGACCCTTCTCCTTCGATTACTCAGTTTGGCCCGGCGGCCAGCTCTAGGAATGGTCTTGATGGTTCCAAACTTCTTCTATTTAAGACTCATGGAGACCACTGTGTTCTTGGGAACAATGCTGTGGACATTTTTTGGTACCCTTCCCCAGATCTGTTCCTCGACACAATCCTGTCTAGGAGCTCTACGGACAATTCCTTCAAAGTCACAGCTTGGTTTTTGCTCTGACATGCACTGTCAACTGTGGGACCTTATATAGACAGGTGTGTGCCTTTCCAAATCATGTCCAATCAATTGAATTTACCACAGGTGGACTCCAATCAAGTTGTACAAACATCTCAAGGATGATAAATGGAAACAGGATGCACCTGAGCTCAATTTTTAGTCTCATAGCATAGGGTCTGAAAACGTATGTAAATAAGGTATTTCTGTTTTGTTTTTATACATTTGCAAACATTTCTAAAAACCTGTTTACGCTTTGTCATTATTGGGTATTGTGTGTAGATTGATGAGGAACAAAAATAATTAAATACTTTTTAGAATAAGTCTGTAATGTATCAAAATGTGGAAAAAGTGAAGGGGTCTGAATACTTTCCGAATGCACTGTATATACTGTACAGGGAGTCCCAGTACCATATCAAGGGTACAAGGTAGTTGAGGTAGGTATATACATTTAGGTACAGTATTATCATGGCACAGGAGAAGACCCAGATCCAGACAGTTCGAAGTAACAAAAGTTTATTACAAAAAGAAGGGGTCGGCAAACGACAGGTCAAGGGCAGGCAGAGGTCAGTAATTCAGAGCAGAATCCGAAAGGTACAGAACGGCAGGCAGGGTCAGGGCAGGCAGAGGTCAGTAATCCAGGGCAGTGTTACAAGGTACAGAACGGCAGGCAGGCTCAGGATCAGTGCAGGCAGAATGGTCATAACCGTGAAAACTAGAAATCATGGACTAGGGAAAAAATAGAAGTACGGGAAAAACGCTGGTAGGCTTGACAAGACAAGCACAAAGACAGGTGAAACAGATCAGGGTGTGACAAGTATAGAGTAAATTGACCGGACATCAGGATAGATAATAATAGAAGTTAAAAAGAAAAGTAGCAGTAGCATATAAGATAAGTGTGTGTGTGCATTTGTGAAAGTTTGTGTGTACGTGTGTGTGTGTGTGTGTGTGTTTGTGTGTGTTTGTGTGAGTGTAAGTGTGTGTGAGTGTGCATAGAGTCCTGTGAGTGTGCATTTAGTGAGTGCAAAATAGACTCAGACAGTGCGGGTCGCCATTTCATTAACAATTTAGCAGTCTTATGGCTTGGGGATAGAAGCTGTATCGGAGCCTGTTGATCCAAGACCCGATGCTCCGGTACCGCTTGCCGGACAGTAGCAGAGAGAACAGTGCTGGCTTGGATGGCTGAAGTCTTTGGCACCGCCTGAAATAGAGGTCCTGTGGGCGACCTGTCTGTTGGTGGCCCGTCTGGAAGTCCAGGAGGTCCCAGGTTCCTGAGCTTGTTGATGAACTTTGAGGGGACTATGGTGTTGAACGCAGAGCTGTAGTCAATAAACAACATTCTCACATAGGTATTCCTCTTGTTCAGGTGGGAGAGAGCAGTGTGAAGTGCAATTGAGATTGCGTCATCTGTGAATCTGTTAGGGCATAATGCGAAATGGAGTGGGTGTAGGGACGATAGGGTTGATGTGTGCCATGACCAGCCTTTCAAAGCACTTCATGATTACAGATGTGAGTGCTTTGGGGTGATAGTCATTTAGGTATGTGGGGAACAAGAACAATGGTGGTCAGCTTGAAACATGTTGGGGTTACAGAATGGGCCTAGGAGATGTTGAAAATGTTTGTGAAGACACTTGCCAGCTAGTCTGTGCATGCTCTGAGAACGCACCCTGGTATTCCGTCTAGCCCAGCGGCCTTGCGAGTGTTGACCTGTTTAAAGGTTCTTCTCACATCAGCCATGGAGAGCGAGATCACATAGTCATACAGAACAGAATGGCTCATTGTTGTTAACCTCGAAGCGAGCATAGAAGGCATTCACTTTGCTAGGGAGGTCTTTGTCATTGGGTAACTCATGACTGGGTCTCCCTTTGTAATCCGTAATAGTCTGCAAGCCCTGCCACATTTTGACGAGCATCGGAGACGTTGTAGTAGGATTCCATCTTAATCCTATTTTGTCCTTTTGCATGTTTGATGATTCATCGGAGGTCGTAGCGAGATTTCTTGTATGAGTTCATGTTCGTGTCCCTTTCCTGGAAAGTGGTGGTTTTAGCCTTTAGCGCAGCGTGGATGCCCCCTGTAATCCATGGTTTTTGGTTTGGGTACGTACTTACGGTTACTGTAATAAACTCCTCGATGTCATTGGATGAGTCTGCTCCGTCTGTCGGTCTAAGAATAAGTAGACCTATACAGAATAGAATGAGGTATAAACAAAAAATATTTATTGAATCTTAAGATAAGTTAATATTAACATTAACATAAATAAGAAATTGTAGAACATATATAGAATGTAGAAAATAATTGGCTCTGCTGCCTGGTAATTTTACAATATTATACAATTAGCTTTGTCTATACAATGTAAACATATGCCTATAGGCTATGGCTGCAGCTATATGTCTTAAAATAGTCAAATAAAACCTATACAGCTGTGTGATTAGCTTTGGCTATACAATGTAAACATATGCCTATAGGCTATGGCTGCAGCTATATGTCTGAAAACAGTCAAATAAAACCTATACAGCTGTGTGATTAACTTTGGTTCCCTCAACAGCCTGGGCATTTTCAGCATCAGCATTGGCACCAGTCTATCTGGACTGTCTGGAAGAAATTGAGATAGTATATTACATAGTTAGTTAACAGTCATTTACACAAATGCACTCCTGCCATGCAATCTTAAATGTTACTAAGTGTGTAAACATTTGAATGTTTGAATTCAAATCTTACCATCAAGATATTCCTCTTCTACACTTTCTTGAGGCAAAATCATCAATGATGTCATCATAGGACATGTGTTTCCCCACGTCATGATTTATGCTCATGATGGCCAGACCACTAAAACGTTCCTGTGACATGGAAGACCTCGGGTAGCTTTTGATGAGCTTAAATTTTGAAAAGCTCCTCTCTGCCGATGCTACTGTTACTGGGAGGGTGACTGCAGTTCTTAGGGCTATCCAAAGGTTAGGATAGAGTTACTCCAGGTTTTTTTCACAGAGAAAGGAAAGCAGCTCAAAGGCAGTCATCTTATCTGATGGCAGATCAGGTCGTTTCTGAATCTCGTGTGCCAGATCCGTTCCACTGATGTCACAGTCATCTCTGAAGTTTAGAGTGTTTTCAACTTCCATGCAGTGATCCTTTAAAGATTCACTGGACATCTGAGATGCAGTGCTGAAGTTCAGCAGCACTCTATATTTGGTTTTCACCTGGTTCACCAAATCTCTCATCCATGGATGTCACAGCAGACTCAACCACAATGCTGAAGAAGTTTTTTAGTGCATCAGTCACTGGTTCATCAGGAGCCTCATAGCTGAAATGCCTCTTGTTTCTCATTCTCTTCTCTTTCAGAACAGCCTCCACATTCATTTCTTCACAAATTATTTTGGCTGTCGTCTGGGCCTCAGAGAATCCAATTTCCCGGTATGTAGTGTGGGAGGCCTTTGCATTTGAGATTAAATTCACTGCGATATCCAACTGCATTGAGGCGGACTGGAGGTGCTTGTTCACCTTGTTTGTCATTGTCAGTATCTCACACCATACAACACAGCAAATCAAGAAGCGGTAAGACCCAATTTCCTCTGCAAGTGCTTGTGCCTCCACTTTGGCCACAGGATCGTTGATCGTCTGTCTGGCTTCCAGTAATGCCTCCCGAACCTCAGAAGCCTGATACCTGATTGCATGAACACTTTGGAGCCTACTCTCCCATCTTGTCACTCCATGACTCCACGGTTATGTTCACGTGTTTCTTCAAAACACTCCATCTTTGTGTGCCAGCTGAAAATAAGGTGAAGAGCTTTTGCACATGCCCAAAAAACCCAACTGCATCTTTTGAAGATTTGGAAGCATCTGCAATGATAAGGATTAGAGTATGTTCTCCACATGGGACGAACACGGCTCTGGGATTTATTTTGAGCAGTCTGGCTTGTACTCCTTGGTGCTTGCCCTTCATGTTGGCCACATTATCACAAGCTTGCCCTCTGCAATCTTCAAATTGAATTTTCAGCTCGTTCAGCTTATCTAAGAAGACAGTGGACAGATTCAAGCCTGTTGTAATCTCAACATTCACAAAGCAGAGGAAGTGCTCCTTGATCTCTGGCTTTCCCTTTAAAGCCACGCTTCTCAGAATAATGGACATTTGCTCCTGGTGACTAATGTCAGGTGTACAGTCCAAGATAATGGAGAAGTACTTTGAGTCTCTTGAGTCACTACTGCTTCCAGAATCTTGTCACTCACAATCTGTATCAGCTCATTCTGTGTGCACTTCTCAAGGTAATGAGCATGTGTCTCTCCATCTTTAATTTTGCTGACATGATTTTCTATAATGGGGTCAAATTTTGCCAGTAATTCAACCTCATTTAGGACGTTTCCATTATCTGGTTGGTAGAGTTTGTCTGATCAACCCCTGAATGCTAGGTTTCTTTCAGCCAGAGACTGGGTGATACTTATTAAACATGTAAGGACATCTCGCCATCTCTTTCTTTCAGCCTCCAAAATTGTGATTTGTATCTTGTCAAGAGTCTGTCCCCGACAGGCGCAGATCAAGCTCTCTCCACTTAATCATATTGTTTGTGTGTTAAGTACTACCCTCATGGTGTTTCAGAATGGCGTAGATATTTGACCAGTCATTCACGCCTTCCTTTATTATTTTGTAGTCTTTTGTAGAAAAGAGCTAACAGCAAAAACAACATTGTTTTTGATTGAGTACGAAAGCCAATTCCTGGTAATAATTTCCCCATTTAACAGCTGTCTCTGTAATAAGCCTGAATGGAAACCTCTTCTAGACTTGTTTTTAGGGTAAGAAAAATCCAATCCTCATAAAGTCTGTTAAGACTGGGGGCCAATCTGCTGGGTCATTTGGTGAAGCAGCAACTGTTCTATTAGTGTCTGAGCTGCTTGTATCTGATGCTGGCTGTACACCTCTGGTTGTGCTAGTACTATCAGGAATCAAGGTAAGACCCAGATGCAGACACATCGAATAGACAATGGTTTAATATTCCAACAGGGGCAGGCAATAGACAGGTAAAGGCAGGCAGGAGTCCGTAAACCAGAGATGGGGCAACGGTACTGGATGGCAGGCAGGCTCAGGGTTAGGGTAGGCAGAGGTCAAACAATCCAGAGGTAGGGCAAAGGTACAGGTTGGCAGGCAGGCTCAGGGTCAGGGGCAGGCAGAGTGGTCAGGCAGGCGGGCTCAGAGTCAGGACAGACAAAGGTCAACCCGTGGAGTTGCTCCAGCAACCTGTCCAATGCCCGGCGTTCAGCCAACGTTTGGACCCCCTCCACATGACCACGAAGCAATTCCTCGTGCCTACCAATGGTGGCTCCCTGGGTGAAGATGGCATTGTGCAACTGGCCCGGGTCTGCTGGGTCAGCCATGGCCAGTTCGTACTATCAGGAATCAATATAAGACCCAGATGCAGACACGTCGAATAGACAATGGTTTAATATTCCACAGGGGCAGGCTCATGGTCAGGGTAGGCAGAGGTCAAACAATCCAGACGTAGGGCAAAGGTACAGGTCGGCAGGCAGAGTGGTCAGGCAGGCGGGCTCAGTCAGGACAGAAGGGTCAAAACCAGGAGGGTGAGAAAAAGAGAGACTGGGAAAAGCAGGAGCTGAGAACAAAAACACAGGTATAAATACACAGGGGATAATGGGGAAGATGGGCGACACCTGGAGGGGGGTGGAGACAATCACAAGGACAGGTGAAACAGATCAGGGTGTGACAAGTATTTGCTGAGGCTGCCTGTACTTCACCTGGGTCTGTGTTAGTATTTGCTGAAGCCGGCTGTACTGGGTCTGTGTTAGTATTTGCTGAAGCCGGCTGTACTGGGTCTGTGTTAGTATTTGCTGAAGCCGGCTGTACTGGGTCTGTGTTAGTATTTGCTGAAGCTGCCAGTACTAGGTCTGTGTTAGTATTTGCTGAAGCTGCCAGTACTGGGTCTGTGTTAGTATTTGCTGAAGCCGGCTGTACTGGGTCTGTGTTAGTACTGGCTGAGGATGGATGTGGATCAACTGAGTCTATGCTTGTACAGGCTGATGATCCAGCATCCCCTCTACTGACAAACCTGTAAATTATAGATAACAATACTACTTTTAATTTTTACAGCTGCGTCAGGCCCATTCAAACGGGCTCCCCCAGATTTCCTTTTATACATTTTCAAATATAAAATACTATTAATACTACGGCTTGGCTGAATACTTGATGGTTAATATTTACTGAGAAATGTGCATCCACATTGCCCAGTATGCCCAGCTAATCAACGTTTTAAATTCAATATATAAATCAATAGTCAATGTCAATCCATTCCTTTCCATCTTGCATTTGTCCAGAGTTGTAACTAAACCTTGACTGAGAGACTAGATAATCATTGACTTTTAAAATGATGTGTGCCTATGAGGAGTGCCATCACGCCCATATATTGTCTGGACTGGTTCCCACAGAGGTTGCTGCTGGAAAGCGAGAGTTTCATTTCGTGCACGCGCATATGAATGCATGTTCAAGCGCGACGTGGTTATCTTTTCCGAGCTGCAGTTTATAACCACCATTGCCCGTTGGCGTTTATCAAAAGTCATAAATAGTTGTATTTCACTCTCACTTTTGTCAGGCACAAAGTCACAGAACACAGCCCTGGAAGTGGCTGGCAAGCAAGACACAGACAGACCAGTGGATGCACTGCCCAGCTAGGTTAGCAAGACAGACAGACTAGAGCTGCAACCTAGCACATCAACTTAACGTTACTGTTATTTGCTGACATCAAACTTGGAGAGGAGAGAACACAAGTCTACCTGATTGCTGTTCCTGCAATTCACAATTTTTTTTCTTCTCTTTTCGTGACCAGATGGATAGTTCCGTTTCATCCTCTCATCGAAGTTGTAAACATTGACACTCGCTTTGGTACGAGGGGGAGGCGGGGCCCTTGCGTAATTTGTGGCGCCCTACGCAACTTGAGTAGTGAGCGTATAGGGCCGCCCGGCTCTGGGGCCTTTGATGCATTTCTGTGGGTAAAATAAAATTGGTCCATAGTTTTAGCGCCTCTTGTGGCACAGGAGACGTGTTGGTAAAACTTGGATAAAACGTTTTAACAAGTTAAAATCTTCAGCTGTAAGGATGGATATGCGTTTCTGGGTGTCTGGTTTCATGTTTGTTTAGCCTGGTGGTGTTGGCTTGTGATGGGATGTAGACAGAAGTGATGAAAATAGATTCAATCTCTCGGAAGGTGAAAGGGTCTGCAATTTACCATGAACTATTCTAGGTCAGGTGAGCAAAAGCTTGAGACTTATTTTACACTGGAAGCAGCACACCAGTTGTTGTTGACAAAGAAGTACACCCCTCCCACTTTAGATTTGCCCGAATCTATTGTCTGATTGTGGGCGGCAAGTAGCCTAGTCGTTAGAGTGTTGGGCTAGTAACCTAAAGGTTGCTGGGTTGAATCTCTGAGCTGACAAGGTAAAAAGCTGGCATTCTGCCCCTGAAAAAGGCAGTTAACCCACTGTTCCTAGGCCGTCATTGTAAATAACAATTAGTTTTTAACTGACTTTCCTAGTTAAATAAATAAAATACAAAATAAAAATTGTGATGAAGCATGGAGAATGCACAAACTGTATATCCATCATGTCGCAGAGCCAGGTTAAGCATGGAATATTTGTTTTCTAAGTCTCGTTTAAAGGGTACTCTCAAAGACTCAATTTGTTTGTATTTGGGAAAATATACATAAATTCATGAGGTGGAAACAACCAATATCGCTAGTCACCCCATTTGGAATAACCCCACTTTACCTCCAGTGTTTAATATCAACACCTTTAAGCAGAGGTGGGACCAAGTCATTGTTTTACAAGTCACAAGTAAGTCTCAAGTCTTAGCACTCAAGTCACAAGTCAAGACAGGCAAGTCCGAGTCAAGACCGTCAAGCATCAAGTCAAATCTCAAGTCCTAAACTTTGAGTTACGAGTCCTAAACAAGTCATAATGTGCTCTTCACCAAATGTAATACCATTTCAGATTTAACAAGAGTAATAGTATATTAAATGTACGTAAATCATGAATGCTTTGAAAAATATATATATTTATTACTTTCCAAATAAACTGTATATTTCCATGGAAATACAATGGTAGCCATGAGAAAGACATCAATATGACAACAAAAACAAATTATTGTAGTGCTCTCTCTCTCTCTCCAGATATAATCTAGACACCTAAAACAATCCTGCCATAAAGTTACAATCATTTATTAAAAGGTACATCAAAACAACTGATACTGAACTTCAAGTAGGCCTACAATTTGAACACCGGCCTGAATGTCTGAGAAAACAATACAGATCCCAAAGATGGGAGATAAAACCTGAACATGAAGACTACGTGTGTGTGTAATGCATAAACAGTTTCCTTTTTTCTCTTATCTCAGGGCCCTATGATGCATTGCATTTGCAAAAGACCAAATTCGATAAAGGTCCGTCAGTCATTTGTGCACGATAAGGCCCGCAGTATGATGCCACCATGGCTGAAGACACACTCCACCGGAGCACTGGAGGCAGGCACTGCCAAGACCCTGATGGCCACTCAGGTCAGTGAAGGAAGAGCCATCCTGTTCATTGCCCAGAACAAGAGGGCATTCTGTCCTTCACATATGTCAAGGTAGTGACTTAGCTATAGTGCTGGAGTGGTCCCAACAGCTTTACTTACTTACTTACTTTATTGTCCCCATGGGGAAATGTTGTTGCAGTGTCATGTACACATTTAAAGTGGCGTTAAATACAAAACAAGATTGACAATACAGCTTTCAATAACAGTCACGCACCAATAAATAAAATAAAATTTAAAATTTAAAAAAGAAGAAAAGACTAGCCTGCTGGCCTTACGGGGTCAATGGGAACATTTGCCCGAGCTATTTAAGAGGGATATCACACCTGGCACAAATGATTGTCTCGTTCTATTTTTCCTGCTGAGGGGTGCCCTATACCTGCGCCCAGAGGGGAGTAATTCAAAGTCCAGGTACAGGGGGTGACTTGGGTCTAAAATGATTTTGTGAGCCTTACGGAGGGCCCTGACCTTAAAAATCTCATCCAGGCCTGTCTGTTTGACTCCAAGTACCTTGCTTGCTGTGGTAATAATCCTTCTCAGCATGTTTCTCTGACTGACAGTGGCATTGCCAAACCAACAAACAATACAAAAAGTTAAAATACTCTCAATAAAGGATTTATAAAACAGAGTCAATATAGTACAGTCTATATTAAAAGAACCCAACTTTTTTAGAAAGTACAGTCTCTGTTGGCTCTTTTTGTAGATCTGGTCTGTACATTTACTCCACTGAAGCTTACTGTCCAAAAAGACACCCAGATATTTATATTCCTCTACAATTTCTATGTTCTGACCTCTGATAGATGTTGCAGAGGTAGGTGTTGTACGCTTCCTGAAGTCTATGCACATCTCTTTGGTCTTGTTGGTATTGAGGACCAAGTGTGATTCCTCACACCACTCTACAAAGTCATCTAGGACCGGGCCATGATGTTCCTCGTCATCATGCAACAGGCTGATCAAGGCAGTGTCATCAGCGAACTTAACGAGGTGTCTGTCAGTATGGGAACTAGTACAACTATTAGTGTACAAGATGTACAGAAGTGGGGACAAAACACATCCCTGAGGAGAGCCTGTATTGGTATTGCGTATATCCGACACATGGGGACCTATTTTGACTCGCTGTGAGCGTTGGCTCAGGAAGTCCAACAGCCACAAAACCAGCCCCCCATCTAAGGAAAAGTCCCGAATGAGTCTCTGTGCCAGAATGTAGGGCTGGATTGTGTTGAAGGCAGATGAAAAGTCAACAAACAGAACCCTGACATGGGATTTGGTACCTTCTAGATGTCTATAGACCATGTTAAGGAGGGTAAGAATGGCATCATCAACTCCTCTGCTGGTCTGATAGGCAAACTGAAATGGGTCGAGGAGCTTCTGGGTGACACTGAGAATATGACTTTTCACAATTTTCTCAGGATGTCAAAGCGACAGGGCGATAGTCATTCAGCACAGAGGGATTCGATACTTTAGGAATTGGTATAATTATTGATTTTTTCCACAATACTGGAACGTGTTGCTGGTTGAGTGAGGATTGGAAAATGTCTGTAAAAACACCAGCCAGTTGTTCAGCACAGTGCTTTAACACATGCCCACTTATTTTGTCTGGGCCTGGGCTTTTGTATGTGTTACATCCCCTGAACAACTTTAGAACATCAGACTGTTGAACAACAACTCTCTCAAACATTTGTAATGATGCTTCCATTTGTTTTACCTCCGACACGAAGTTGTCTGATTCAAATCTTGAGAAGAAAACATTCAGTTCATTAGCCATGTTCTGGCCCTCATATCCCCCCAAGGTCAGCACTGGTTTTCCCCCTGCCTATATGGGGGGCGCTAGCCATGGATTTAATCCCTTGCCAGGCCACCCTTGCGTTTCCTGAGGAGAGGGTCCTCTCCACCCTTTGCTTGTATGCCTCCTTGTCCACCAGTATCTGTCTTTTTATCTCACGTTGTACATCTCTTAAAGCCTGTCTATCACCCCCAGCATAAACTGCCTTCTTCCTATCAAGTAGTGATTTTAGATGTTTTGATACCCAAGGCTTGTTGTTAGGGAAGATTTTACAGGTCTTAGTAGGCACAACTGACTCAACACAGAAGTTTACATAGTCTGAAATAACCTCTGTGAGTTCATCCAGATCAGAGCTGCTGTCCTCAAATACCTCCCACATTGTACAGTCAAAACACCCCTGGAGACAAGTGATACTGTTGTCATTCCAGATCTGGACAGTTTTAACTGTGGGTTTCTCCCTCTCCAGGAGGCGACAGTAAGTTGGCCTGAGGTAGACCACATTGTGGTCTGATGTCCCCAGAGGAGGTCTGGTGGTGGCAGAGAACGCCTTTGGTATTGTCCCATAGCACAAATCAAGTCCTATTTTTCCTAGTGTGACATTTCACATACTGATGGTATGTGCGCAGGACTTTGCGCAAGGTACAGTTGTTAAAATCCCCTAAAATAAATTTGGGTGCGTCGGGGGAGATGGATTCCAGTTTCTGTGACAGATTATAAATAATCTCTGATGCCTTTGTTATATTAGCTTTTGGTTGAATGTACACAACGGTAACAAACAATTGGGGGAACTCACGGGGCAGATAGTAAGGTCGCAGTGACACAGAAAGCAGTTCAATGTCGGGGGTACAGAGTCGCTCTCTTACCAGGATCGATTTACACCACTGGTCCCTGACAAGCAGGCAGACGCCCCGCCGTGAAGTTTCCCTGTGACTGTCAGATCGCGGTCCGCTCTGACCAGGGTGAAGCCGGCCGGCTCCACTTCTCTGTCCGGGACTCTGTCATCCAGCCAAGTCTCAGTAAATGCCAGCAAACAGGCCTCCCGGTATTCGTGTTGGAAGCGCAGATTCGCTGACAACTCATCCGCTTTCCCCCTCAGTGACTGGGCATTAATCAGCAAGGTGGTGGGTAAGGGAAGTTTGTTCTTAATTTTTTTAAGTCGTCTGATTCCCCCGCGTTTTCCACGTTTGCATTTGGGTTTGTAATCCACTCGCAGACAATCAGGTATTAGATGGGCCATTGGGATATCCATCGCGTTCGTATTTGAGTTGCATTGTAGTAAAAACTCCCTGCTGTATTGGATTCCGCTGCCAGCAGCGTTTTCATTATTTAGTCCGTTCGTAGCGGGTATGTACACGATCAACAAGATCAGTCCAACACCCCACCACTGGAAATCCATGGTTGGCAGAATGTTTGTAAACTAAGTGTACAAATTAAAAACATAAAATAACGCCACTAAGTGTACAAATTAAAAACATAACATTAAAAACATAAGATAAAGCCACACCAAACGTCACACACACTGCAGGTCGCAACAGAGCCGCGCCCCATTCCGCGCCAAAATTCTTCTGCCTCTTACAGTATGCTGCAAACAGGCAATCAATCTCCTTCTTCTTGTCCAAAACTATGGTCCTCTCGCTCTTCCTCATCAACAAGAGGCACAGCTTGCTCAGTCCCTGTAGCACCTTGCAGAATCAGTTCTGGCAAAACATGTAAAAGCATAGCAGAAACAGAAAGGCCGGTATTAGAGTATTGGTGATGCAGTGGGTTAAACTGAAAAAGTATTATTGTTGCAGTCAATTGGATTAAATGATGAGAAAAAGTTACATTTAAACTCAATAATATTTACCTTTCACTCTTTCTGCCACCTCCTCCTTGACCTCCTCCTTGACCAGGACATGGTGCTCCACCCACATCAGAGAAAAATCCGGATCCAAGGCAGCTGCTTTGAGGTAGACTGGATCTGAAAAGGGGGCAGTGATTCCATCTTGTGTCCTGGCCGTTTTCACATTGATGAAGATTCCAATAAATCTTTTGTTCGGGGATGCCTGGAGACTTCTGACCAGGCCGCTCAGGAAATGGACTTCCGCTGCTCCGGATGGTGATTCAGGGACAGGACCGAGGGAACAACAGAACTGATTGTGACTATCTTCTCCCCCTGTGTCATATCTGTTGCTTCTCCAAATGGCCTCAGGATGTCCACCAACTCCTTGAACTTATTTCACTCCCGTACTGTGAACAACAACTCCTTGTGCCCAGCCTTTTTCTAGGGCATGACTGAGCTTTAGATGGTCACATTGGATAACTGCTTTCACTTGTCTCAGTGTTGAGTTCCATCTTGTGTTGACAGCAGCAGGGATGCCTCTTTACCCAAATTCAGCCTCAAACACCTCATGAATGTTGTGCTTGTATGTAGCAGTGAGCTTATTTTTGAGAACTTTGAAAGAGAAGGAGTCATCACCTTTGTTTCTTTCAAGCCGTCTCCCACCACCAGCTGGAGAGTGTGGGCAAAGCACTGTTTTTTTGCAATAGCAGCATCCACTGTTTGCTGGTCTTCCAGGGTTAGGTCATTCCAGAGCTCTGGGTCATCAAGGTGATCTTCTTCATGTACTTCATCTTCTTGTTCAATGGGGAAGCACATCGTGAATGCTTTTCTCATGTTGGCAGCATTGTCACTAACGATATAGTCCAATTTATCTTTAATGCTGTACTCACCACATATGGCCTCAAATTGCTCACAGATTCTTTCGGCCGTGTGTGGGCCTTTGAAGCGGTCACATGCCAAGAGATTGGACTTGAGCTGTATCCTCTCTCCGTCTTTCTCCATACAGTGCACAGTGACACCAAGGAACCCCCTCATCTTTCGGTCGGACCAAATGTCCACTGTGACTGAAACATGGTCTGTGTTGCTCAACTGAGTTTTCAGTTTTGAACGTCTCTCTGTAGCGAGGTTCTCTACTTTTGATGTCAATGTTCTATGACACACTGGGCTGTACTTACACACTGGGCTGTACTTACACACTGGGCTGTACTTACTGTCAACCACTGACAGAAAGTGACGAAAACTCTTGTTTTCCACAATAGACAGAGGCAAGTTGCAATCGATAACCAGGTCGGACAGTATTGCATTGTTGATGAATTGTGAGATTGGAGACTGTTGTGGTTCACTTGTGACACTTTTGTTCATCTGGTATTGTTAAAATCTGTAAGCATATAAAAAAAATATTGAGCGGGGCTGTAGCACAATCTTGCCTGGTCTCAATCTTGGTTGCAATGATCACGTTCCCGCACTGGCTGACTGTGTGGAGGCTCATTGATTTAACGTTATGTTAGCCTACATGCTATACAAGCAAAGTCATGTATAGCTGTCGGCTATATTAGCCACGACTTACCATTCTTTGTGCAGCTTCAAATGTCGAACAAAGTTGGAAGTTGTTGTGCCTCCATCTGTAATTTTCTTCATGTTTTGCAAGTTGCAATCTGTTTTTTGTTGACTACAGCGTAGTCTGTATATCCGAAAATAATAATTTGGGGTATCATCTTTCCAATGGCTCAATCTGAATTCCTCTGCATAGCCACGCGCAACTTTTTCTCCGCTGGCACAATTTGATTGGCTGCTGTCCGATTCAAACTTTAATCCGTTAAATGAAGAGTTGATGCGGTGCACACTGTTTTTAATAGAATCATTTTTTATATTTGGGCTTGGGGAAGGTATCAAGTCAGGTCGAGTCATAAGGCTCAAGTCCAAGTCAAGTCACGAGTCATTGGTGTTAAAGTCAAAGTCGAGTTGCAAGTCAGCATATTTGTGTCTCGAGTCTGACTCGAGTCCAAGTCATGGTTCCCAAAGTGGCATCATGAATTTGAACATGTGTGCTATAATGGATCTCTACTGTCATTCAATCAATTGCAAAAAAAGATTTGGATTATCCAAGGCCGATTTCTTCAAATACTTACAACTCAAAAATCGTATTCAATTGCTTCAACAGAAACTGGATGAAACTGAGGGATTTAGTGTAGAAGAAATACTGAAAGATGCTGCTACGCCAAAAAAGTTGATTGCCAAGGTATGTCAACGGTCGATTGAAACTCTACCAGATGGTTCAGAACCTATAAGGAAAAAATGGGAAAGATCTAAAGGAAGAAATTGAGGAGAAACATTGGACACAGACATGTGAAAATGTACATACCTGATCCTAAAACCTAAGACATAAACTACTGCTATTTAAGATAATTCATAGGATTTACTACACTCATGCCAGACTGCATGTAATGCACGCAGAAAAGTCACATCTATGTTGGAGATGCAACAAGCACAAATGATGTGGTCCTGTGATAAACTGACACCATTTTTGGGATAATGTATGTCTTATCATTTCATTGTGTCTAGGAATTCATATCCATCCATCTCCACGATTATGTCTGTTGGGAAATGTAAATATTGGTGATCAATACCAGAGAAAGTTTTGTAAGCTAGGTCTCATTGCTGCTGCAAAAAAATGCATTGCCATCAATTGGATAGCCTCATATTCACCCTCAATAACAAACTGGAGGACTGCACTATCTAGCCACATGGATTTTGTACATTATAAAGTTAAACAAAAAACCAAAGTGTTTGACAAATGTGGGAATCATATGTTGATCTTCTTGGGGAATGTGTGTTTTGTTTTTGTGTTGTGTTGTTTGTGGGTTGCTATGGAAAAACAGTAAATTGTCCCCCCCAAAAAAAGAATACTGTTGATCGGAGCTCATCCATCTTATTTCAAGTGATTGAACATTTGCCAATAAAACCGAGTGCTGGATGATTTTTACTGCATCTCAATCTAACCAAGATGGTAGCCCTTGTCACCTTCTTAGGTAGTCCGTAGAGGGGAATAGGGTCCGACGTAAACAAGGAGTCCAGAACAGCTGAGTGGAAGTCGGGCTTAGTAGCTGACGATCTGATGTCCAAAGTGCTTGGCGGTCAACAAAAAGTCAATATTAACACGAAAAAAAGTTGGGTCGGAACTCTTAAGACGTCTCTTGAGTCTATACTCCTTAGAGAAGGCTGGCTCTCAAACAGGCTTTGACAAAGGGCCTATTTTCCATCAGACTGTTTAGTTGTGATAACCTTGGTGGAGGGAGGAGGGCTTTGGTGCAGAAGGTGTCAGAAAGGCTATTTTTATGGCAACATCAGGTCACGGCTCTGTCTGACTCATCCAGGCCTCAGCTGTCCATTTTGTCTAATTTATCAACACAGTTGGAAATTGTTCTCCAGCAGTCTGACTTCCAAAATAAAGATAGAAGGAGGAGGAGATGGAGGAGATGTGGTAGATGAATGGCACTATTTCCGGCTGGCGCTAGGCGGTGCTAGCTGGCAATGTCAACATGATAAAGCCAGCGCAAACTGTTGCGCAAGGATTAGTAATTTACCTGTCTTATATCAGCTCGCTTGTGCTCAGATTGGAGGAGAGGAAATATATGAGGGGTGTTCTTAAAAATGTGATCCAAATTGCTAATTTCAGGCAGTGCTGGTAGGAATATCTTTATCTCTTTATATTGAATCTTTAACTAGCTCCTGTGAAAAGTTTGGATGTGTGTAAAACCCTCCATATTCTAAATTGCCCTGTCTGTATTAATAACCTTTGAGTTATTTGGTCAAAGGTGACCTGTTGTACATGCATTCTTTGACTGTTGGTTCAACGTCCTTGTCACATGACAAGGACGTTGTCCAAGCATGTACAGAGTCCAAGCATGTACAGTAGATGTATGATGGGGATGATAGCTCCAGGTAGGTGAGACGAGGGGGCGCTACCAGCCCAGCCAAGCAGCTGATAGGGGAGGGAGTTAGTGGCTATCTGAGTGGGGGGCTGTGTGTGGGTATTCATAACCATTTCAACGTTTCATTACCGTCCTCAAATTGATTGATTGCCTGAGCTCTCTGTCTCAGACTCTCACAGGAGATTTGCTGTAGGCTGACTGCCCCAGGTTGTGAGCCTGAGGTTCATTAGGAACTACAAGCTACTCTTCCTCCTACAACTGAGGAGATCAATTAACTGCTCTGTCTGCAGCTATCGTTGTAACTGCCAGTCAGGAGGGGGCAGGTAGGTAGGCTGGAATAAATTCAGTGGGGAACTGTGAGGGCCTTCTACGCCTTCAGAGAAGGCCTAACGATTAATACAATAATTGTTGTAGTTTATAAAAATACATTTAGTTAAAATGTATTTTCAATAATATTCTAATTATATTATTATTTTCAATGAAATTCTGATTAATCTCTTCAATTTTCGTTGGAAAGGAAAGGGTTAATGCTGAAGAGAAGAAAATATCCAATCAGGATTTTTTTTTTGTGGTCTGGAGAGATAAATCTAGCTAGCTAAGTTAGCCATTGCCTAGGCCTTCAGAAGCTTAACAGAAGGCATCTGCCATTCAACTGTATTAGGGCTAAATCATATTTTGACTTGTAATGGGTGGGACCATTTTACCAAAAGTATGGAATCTTCTGACTTCTCGAAGGACAACAGGTCACTGAGCAATAGCAAGCCGTAGTTTTCCCAAGGTCTAACTAGCTAGCTTTTGTTGTAGGCTACTGTGCAGCGGCTGCAGCAGGTGTTATCGAAGAGGATGTTGTTGCTAATTTGTTAGCTTCGCACTTTTCAGATTAACTTTCAGCAAGAAGTTGGGACTCAGAAGATCATCATCTGTTGAGTGGAACAGTTTTTTTGTTATTGCAGCTCGCTTGCTGTTGTTAGCGATCTCTTTGAAGATATCTTACAGTTGAAGTCGGAATTTTACATACACCTTACCCAAATACTCAGTTTATCACAATTCCTGACATTTAATCCTAATAAAAAATCCCTGTTTTAGGACAGTTAGGATCACCACTTTATTTTGTTTATCACCACTTTACCTTGACTTTGTTGCCCTTAAGCCATTTTGCAACAAATGTGAAAGTATGCTTGGGGTCATTGTCCTTTTGGAAAACCCATTTGCGACCAAGCTTTAACTTCCTGACTGACGTCTTGAGATGTTGCTTCAATATATCCACATTATTTTCTTTTCTCATGATGCCATCTATTTTGTGAAGTGCATCAGTCCCTCTTGCTCAAAGCACCCCCACAACATGATGCTGCCACCCCCATGCTTCACAGTTGGGATGGTGTTCTTCGGCTTTCAAGCCTCCCCATTTTTCCTCAAAACATAACGATGGTCATTATGGCCAAACAGTTCTATTTTTGTTTCATCAGACCAGAGGACATTTTTTTCAAAAAGTATGATCTTCGTCCCCATGTGCAGTTGCAAACCGTAATCTGGCTTTTTTATGGCGGTTTTGGAGCAGTGGCTTCTTCCTTGCTGAGTGGATTTGTGGAGGTCTACACTTTTTTTTCTAAGGTCTTGGCTGATTTCTTTTGATTTTCCCATGATGTCAAGCAAAGAGCCACTGAGTTTGAAGGTAGTCCTTGAAATACATCCACAGGTACACCTCCAATTCACTCCAATTGTGTCAATTAGCTTATCAGAAGCTTCTAATGCCATGACAATATTTTCTGGAATCTTCCAAGCTGTTTAAAGGCGCAGTCAAGTTAGTGTATGTAAACTTCTGACCCACTGGAATTGTGATACAGTGAATTATAAGTGAAATAATCTGTCTGTAAACAGTTGTTGGGAAAAATTACTTGTGTCATACATGTAAATTTGTGGACTGGTTCAAAAACGTCTATGTAAACTTCCGACTTCCACTGTATGTGTGTGAAACAATGTTTTATTTAAACTTTCGATCACTAGTTACTTTTTGTTCTGAACGTGACAAAGATGTTTGGAATGAGAAGTAATAGTTGTACATTTCGATTGGGAAATGCTTGGCCTAATGGTTCTGTTTTTGTATTCCTATTATGTCTGAGTGAATTGGCTGCTTACTCTTTAAAATCATGCTGTGTGTGACTGCTGTCTATCTACTGGCCCTATGTGTTTTACAAAAGGTGTGCTCTCCAACTAGGAGTACACTGGTATTATGGTCAATGTCCTTACAGCATCACAAGCCTGTCGCACTCACATGTCATATTTGACGATAGTGTGATTGTTCATGTGTCTGTTTTTTTCTCTTGATTTTTGAGTTTGGTCAAACGTGTTGGAAGACTTTTTTCTAATAGGCACGATTTACCACTGGATACATTTCTCGTCGATGCTTGAATCTTTCTGCCTTGCATGTTTGCAATGTGGTAATGGGTTGAGCGAGGAGTCTCCCCCTACCTCCTGAGCCAGGAGTTCTGATCCGTATAAACCAGATCAATTTACTCTCTGCCTGCCTGTCTAAGCATTTGTGGGAAACTTAAGAAGCAGTGGCTTTGGTGTTCTCGGAAATGAGCTCTCTCTTAAACGATGACTATAAAGTGATCACTGCATAAAATAATGTAGAGTCATGATGGCCTTTCCTCTTAATGTTTTTGAAAACGATCATGATTTTAATGATTTTATTGTTACAGTTGTGGGTGGGTTTAATATCCTCTGGTCTTCTCTTGGCTCTGTAGTGCTATTAAAAAGTTATGATGTAAGATTCATTGCTTATCTAGCTACTGTACTCTAATACCCTGTGGGACTCACTCGTACTTAAAAAGCATATCATTATTTAGACATGCTGTTTGTGTGGTAAAGTGGACGGAATAATTTTTCCCTGGCCGTTCATCCGTAGGGGAGAAAGTGCTATGTTGAGGCATTTTTTTTTACATTCAGCGTCACATTCAGCATCACACATTCTAACAAATATATCTACATATATTTCAGTATAAATGTGTATCCCTGGAAATAATCAATTCATGTAAAAATAACAGTTTTGAAAACATAGTCCCCCCAAAAAAGTGTTCTCTTGACACTACTTACCCTGGGTATGTTGAAAATAGCGTTGGGGTAAGTGGGTGTCCTGTGATGGTGCTGGTAGGTCAAAGTTTAATTCAGGAAATGGGGGTGTGGTATATACTGTATATGCCTACATTCAGATATAGATCTCTCTGTTCAATATCACATACCCTTCCATTTCTTTACCAGTTGTCTGGGACAGGGATGTTGTTTTGTGGTCCTCTGTGGTGCCTCCACAGGTTGAGTTGTCAACTAACCTGAATTCGACATGAAATCAACCAAAAATGTCACCATGTCATTGGATTTGTGTTTAAAGTTGGGTGGGGAAAAAAAGATGAAATTCCCTTATGATGATGACTATTTTCAAATCCAATCAGTTTTCCACGTTGATTGAACGCCATCACGTTGATTTCTTTTGTTGATTTTTTTTGCCAAGGGATGTCATCAGACCTCGTGTTTCTCTGCTACTCTATCAGAGCCTCTCTTTCACGCGGGTACATGTTTGTTTTCTTCTTTGTCAATGTGCCTCTTCAGTGCCATTCAGTCTATTTCTTCATCCCTTGCTGCTGCTCAAATGGACTTCTTCCCTTCTCTCACTTCATTGGCTGCTCTTTTGCATTTGTAGACATGGGGCATGATGATGTCTGCTCTGTAACAATAGCAATGCAGTTAAGTTCATATGCATTACACATTGCAAAAATACTATGCATATTATGCTTAGAACTGACAGTAATCATTATTTGTATGGGGTATGGTGGCCATTGGCTCAACCTTCCCCAATGCAAACATTTAGACTATATCAACCCACACAGCTACAAAGAGAGCACATTGTAGCTTATAGAGACCCCAGCTGATGTACAAAACAATTTAAAAAATATCTACTTTGGTTTAGATACAAGCGTCATGAAACCTATACCACAATACATTTATTTGACTTGGTCAAAATCATATTTTTGTACCTAACTTGCTTACCACTTTTTCCATGTGGTTTCTTCCTTCACAGACTGAAATTATGACCTCTTCCTAAATATTTGGTAACATTAATCATTTTGTCTGGGGTTTCCTAGAAACAAGGGGTGGCTCAACTAACCCTTTAGCTCAACTTACCCCACTCCGCCCTATCATAAGCTACTTAAATGATCCATCATCCACTGATACCTTACATATTCCTTTTTCTTTATTTCTCATTTCAAGACCCATTTCCATTCTAAGAAGCAGGAAGCAACTCGAAGTTATTTATGTTAATTATGGATTCCTGCCTTCCAATTAAAGTGCCAGGTTTGCCTCTGGCTACCCCCCTGACTTGACACAATTAGAGCAGAGACGGTTTCTCCAAAGAGATGGGCACATCTTAGGTTGTGTTGGCTATTTCACTTTAAGTGACGTCAACGACTTCACATTTGCATGGATGAGAGATGTATTCTAACGCCTCACCCCACATTAATAATACCTGCCTGGGAGCAAACGGCTCTTAAATACTTCCAAAGAGCAAAGCAAGCACAGCTATTAATTATACATAATGACAGTGGAAAAGGTTTCTCTCTAAACGGACACAATCTCAATGTGACAGATGGGGAGGCATGGGGGCACAGAGCAGGGTGCACCGTCATGGTAGATAATCCAACATGTGAGACCACTGGCATGCCGATGAGAGCTGACAGCTAGATTAGTGCAGGACTTGATTGTGAGCTCAGGATTGACCCCTAAAGTAGGACCCTGACTCCTTGGGTCAGTCATGCGGGAGGGAGAATTATCCTGCCTCCTCGTTTAATGACTTACTTCCTGTGTTGAGAGTGGGGGGGAGGTATGTGACAGACAATGGTTGCATCTCAAAGGGCACCCTATTCCCTACAGATGTAGGATCTTAATTTGATCACCCTGATTCAGGAGAACTGTCCTGCAATGCAGAAAATGTCAACCTTGTTGTGTATTTGAGGTTTAAAAAGGCTTCTGAGGTTGTAATTTCCACTTTGAAATTTCAGACTTGATTTTCCTTTACAAAAAATTGATCAACCCATACTCAATTGTGCATTAATTATAATCCAAATAATAATTCACATTTGCTGTTGTTGTAGGATTATTTTCCTGCTATAGCAAACTGTCTCAAATTAAGATCCTACGTCCTGTATACAGTCACTAATAGGGTGCCATTAGGGATGAAGACAGCTACTGTGTCCCTGGGATCATGGATCTAGTTACTTGTATGAGAACCACTATCCTGGCAGTTAAGGAAGAGGAGTAAACAGTTATTCTAGCCTGTCTATAGGCAATCCAGGTCACAATAGGTTAGAGGCTTATTATTAAATCCAGACAAAGAAAATGTCTAAGAATTTCTCATCAAATCCCAATCTATACCATACTTCTGTGTGGGTGTACCTTTTTATGATGAAAATAACTTCCTATGGTGAAGAGTGTGTACCAAGAGCAGAGAGTGGGGGGAAAAATTCTTACTCTATGAGAGTTCCATTTATCAGGTGAAGTTTTCTCCCTCCCTCTTTATATGGACTGTGTTTTCCAGCCACCTTGTAAAAGCAGTGAAATACTCGGCAGTGACAGACCATAATGAACAATGACCTCTAAGCTCCTTTCATTACATAAACGTGTGCATTGCTTTAAGAATTTGATGTCCCTTACAAAATACATGAAACAAATCTGGTCAAACTTTTTCCACATGTAACATTTTTCTTCACATGTGAATTTTTCACCACTTCCAGCTACATCTTGTCTCCCATCCAGGGACCAACCAGGACAGACCCTGATTAGCTTCAGAAGTAAACCAGCTGTGGGATGCAGGGTGCTGTATAGGGCCATAAGCAAACAAGAAAATGCACATTCAGAGGCTACACTCCTAGTGGCCGGTGAAATAAATGACATTATTACGTGCTCCTCACCCCAAGTTATCTACATGATTAAATGTCCATGTGGGTTGTGTTATGTAGCTAAAACCTTTCGTTCTCTCAAATAGAGAATTAGGGAACATAAAAGTTCAATCAGGAGAAACGACAGGGATTATTCAGTAGCAGTACATTTTAATGACCTAAAACATGACATTTCTACCTTTAGATTTTGTGGCATAGAGAAAGTTAAGATATCAGACAGGGAAGGTGATATAAATACAAAATCTGAGCAAAAGAGAATGTTTTGGGATTTTCACCTTCCAGACATTATTCCCAAAAGGTCTTATTGATGAAATGCCCATGCATGTCATGTTTAAAATGTGAACATGAACTAATGCCTTAACTGACAGTTTATTCTTGCACTGTACCCAATGATTTATGAAAGCCTACTTGATAGGGCCTCATTGTGGTTTTACACACGTGTTTAATACATCTTATGTACACTTTATTCGAATATTTATGAAATGCATATTGTTATACTTGGTAAAACATGTTAATTTTTCCTTGACTCCAACCCCATTCAATGCATTGAACGGATGTGGGTGGAGGAAGGTCTACATAAAGGTGCAAATTAAAAAAACTCACAAAAAGCTCTGACGAAGGATGTGAGACCAAAACGTAAAGCTTAATAAGAAATAGTGATACTAGCAAGAGCAGCGTGCGGTAGATTTTTTGTCTCAACAAAGATAGCTCGAATGTGCAAGTGCCTTTTGAATTGTAAATACAGGGAAACTGAAATCTGTCTTACTTCATTTTTACCAGCATTTCACCTGTGCAACTAGAGGCGAAAAACTCTAGATCACCTTTGCTCCACACACAGAAACGCATACAGAGCTCTCCTTTGCCCTTCATTTGGCAAGTCTTACCATAACTCTATCCTCATGAAAGGGAAACCCAGCCACAAGCTGCCTAGTGACGCGAGCCTACCAGACGAGCTAAATTCCTTCTACGGTCACTTTGAGGCAACCACCACTGAACCATGCATGAGAGCACCGGCTGTTCCAGAAGACTGTCTGATCTTGCTCTCCGTAGCCGATGTGAGTAAGACATTTAACTTCTCTGGGATAGGTGGGACGGTAGCGTCCCAACATCCAGTGAAAATGCAGAGCGCCAAATTCAAATAAATTACTATAAAAATGTAACTTTCATGAAATCACACATGCAATACACCAAATTAAAGCTACTCTTGTTGTTAATCCAGCCAACGTGTCAGATTTCAAATAGGCTTTACGGCGAAAGCAAACGATGCTAATATCTGAGGACAGCACCCCAGCAAACAAACACAGACAATCATATTTCAACTCGCCAGGCGCGACACAAAACGCAGAAATAAAGATATAATTCATGCCTTACCTTTGACGAGCTTCTTCTGTTGGCACTCCAATATGTCCCATAAACATCACAAATGGTCCTTTCGTTCGATGAATTCCGTCGATATATATCCAAAATGTCCATTTATTTGGCGCGTTTGATCCAGAAAAACACCGGTTTCAACTCGCGCAACATGACTACAAAATATCTCATAAGTTACCTGTAATCTTTGTCCAAACATTTCAAACAACTTTCCTAATACAACTTTACGTATTTTTTAACGTAAATAATTGATAAAATTGAAGACGGGATAAACTGCTTTCAATACCGGAGGAAAACAAAGTGTAGCGAGCTTTCAGGTCACGCGCCTCTAACAAAGAGTAAACTTCTCTCTACCCTCGTTCTGAACAGTGCTACTTCTCCATTTCGCAAAGGAAAAACCTCAACCAATTTCTAAAGACTGTTGACATCCAGTGGAAGCAATAGGAACTGCAAGAAAGTCCCTTAGAAATCTGGATTCTCAATGAAATCTCATTGAAAAGAGAGTGACATAAAAATAAAAATAAATCTGAATGGTTTGTCTTCGGGGTTTCGCCTGCCAAATAAATTCTGTTATACTCACAGACATCATTCAAACAGTTTTAGAAACTTCAGAGTGCTTTCTATCCAAATCTACTAATAATATGCATATCTTAGCTTCTGGGCCTGAGTAGCAGGCAGTTTACTTTGGACATGCTTTTCATCCGGACGTGAAAATGCTGCCCCCTATCCCAAAGAAGTTTTAAACAGGTTAACATTTACAAGGCCGGGGGGCCACACAGATTACCAGGAAGCGTACTCAGAGCATACGCTGACCAGCTGGCAAATGTCTTCACTGACATTTTCAACCTCTCCCTGACCCAGTCAGTAATACTGACATGTTTCAAGCAGACCACCATCAACACCATCATCCCTCTTTTAACTCATCACATACACTGCTGCTACTTTTTATTATCTATCCTGTTGCCTAGTCACTTTATCTCTACCTATATGTGCATATCTACCTCAATTACTCCGTACCCCTGCACATCGACTCGCTACTGGTACCCTGTGTATATAGCCAAGTTATCGTTACTCATTGTGTATTTATCCCTTGTGTTATTATTTTTAGATTCTTTCTATTTTTGTCTCTGCATTGTTGGGTAAATAAGCAGTTCACTGTTTGTCTTCACCTGTCGTTTACAAAGCATGTGACAAATATATATTTTTATTTCATTAAATGTTTGTGATGTTGCCGGAATGAATGTGCCTAAACTTGCAACTCAAAATAATTTCCTTGAATATTGTGTTTTTCGATCAATACTTTTGGGTTTATGTTTTGGCTTTTTATATCATTATTTTTGTTAGCAAAAAATTGGTCTCAACTTGATGTTAACCTAGAGTCCATGGAAATCGAATTTACATAATTTTGCATAATAAAAAAAATCCCTAGCAAATTCCATCTCTTTAAGCTAGAGATATACATTTTGTTTTTGCATGGGCTGCATCTCAATCGACCACAACCGCCATCCACATCTGTGGCCGAGCTACAGCGGTGCTTGTCAGACCATGAGACATGAGTCTTCTCACTAAAACGTCTGTAGGGTCTAAATGGTGCCTAAATGATATGGCCTACAAACCAACCACTCTATGGAAAGATGTCTCGCGTCACGGGACTCGTCTGAAGTAAGTACCGCCAATCTGCCAGCTTCCGTCTGTAGCATCCAAACAGTTTAGACTACACACTAATATGAACACTCTATGTTTTGCTCTAGGACACCCACAAGCCTCACCAGACTCTTCTAAAGGTAGCCTGGTACCAGTTTTAAAAAATGGAAGTACATATGGAAGTAGTTTTTTGCATTAAATATGGGTAAAAAATGATTTCCTGATCTTTCTTATATCACTCAGATATAGGCCAGGACACTTTAAAACAACCTTCCTTTTGATGTATTTTGTGACTATCTGTTTTTCCATGTATGAATCTGTTATTCAATGTGTTTCTATGGGCTAATAGCAGTAAGGTCAAATTCAATGTTGTCATTATATATATATATATATATATATATATATATATAATTTTGTTATACCTAAAGGTGTCCTAAAATTCTAAATCAATAGTTGAATGATCCTTGGTATGACCATCTTTAAACAATTCCATATGTTAACTTAGTAGAATCAATGGGTACATATCTTTACTTTATAAGTTTAAAAAATGATGTAGCAACTAAGGATAGCTCTTAATAGGCAGTGACCTTCATACGCAGAACTATATCGCCATTTGAACGTGATTCATTAACCTGCTCCCAATGCATTTATTCTGTCCACCGTACCGCGAATGTCCTGCAAAATTGCATTTTGGGCTTTTTAGATGTGGTCACCCTAATTCCGCCAGTGGAAACATTGCTACTGCAACATGTTAAGACCATCTTTCCACGTGAGGAGAATAACATTATTTCAACCTGCAAATTAGAATATCACTTTCACATGTGGAATTGCAAGTTCACATTTGAAAAACAATCACAGATTTTCACATGTGGAGTTTTCTTACATGTGATTGTGCAAATTAGATTTTCACATGTGAATGTTTTGAAGGTGTGAAACCGCAAATGTCACATGTGAAGCTGCAATTCACATGTGAAGGTGTAAACATGTTATTCTCCTCACATGACAATGTGGCGTTAACATGAACTCTAAATGTAATACGTCGTGTCACGTGCGAAATTTAAGCTCAACATGTGAAAACAGCTAATTTCACATGTGAATTTGCAGGGTAGCAGTTAGTCTAGCAGTTAAGAGCGTTGGGCGAGTGACCGAAAGGTTGCTGGTTTGAATCCCGAGCTGATAAGGTGAAAAATCTATCGATTGTGTCCTTGAGCAATACACTTAACCGCAATTGCTCCTGTAAGTCGTTCTGGATAAGAGTGTCTGGTAAATGAAAATGTGATCTTTGTAAGGGGTCATTTATGTGGATAATAAAAACAACCCCTACAGGAGACTGTGAATCAAACATTTTAGTTAATGTTATTCCATTATGCAAATGATTTAATTCCATGTGGTGTAAAACTAGGAAGCTGGCATCTTCAATATGGTAATAGTGTTATTTTACATGAACTTGAATGCATCTGGTCAGAGTTCAGGGTGGGCTGAAACACAACGCAACAAAAGAGAATAACAACAGCACTCTAGTCTCAGTCAAACTGTCTGATTAAAAATGAATATGCAGCATATGAACTTACATCGCATCCGATGCTGACCCACGATATGAGTCACACTGCCTTCCGAGAAAGGCTGTGTGACTCAGTATCGACAGGTGGATGAGGCTCCAAGAACTCAATCATCGCCAGAACTCAGTCATCAATGCTTTTGTGCTGTCAATCAACTGTCCATTGTATTATGGCTTGATTACATGGACGTTCTCCACCTTCCTACGGTCTCTTTCTTTGTCACATGCCGTGTGGCCAATGCTGCAGTCATCATCCACATGCATGTGACAAACTGCAGTTCTTCCTCTATTATTGTCTCTACCGAGATTCAGAAGAATTGTTACTACTGTTTGAGTCCATATAATATTTTTATGTTTGGGATTACGTTGTGGGCCTGTGGTCTTTTCATGTGCAAATTCTGAAAATCCTGCATATATTCTTTTGCATTCATTTTCATATTTTATCACCTCCAACACTGTATAATGAGAAACAGGGTAAATCCATTTGAAATAATTCATGGCTAAGGGAAGAGGAAGAGTGTTATGAAGGGTAATCATGTAAAAACATACATACTGTATGGGTCTAAAAATAAGATTCTCATAGCAGATCGAGAGTTTGGGACTATAAGATTCTTCAGAATCTGCATTTTTGTCCAAATGTAGTTATTGACATAGCCTTATTCTGTTCAATGTCCTCTACCTACATATTACTCTAAATACCACAAATCATGTTGTTAGGTTACAAAGAATACAATAGAACAATTGCTGACACCATTTAAACCAATGAGGGGTCAGAATTTTAAAGCCAATTATCTCATAATCATATTTTTGCAGTCTCAAGCTCTCGATATGGCTTTGATACTGACAAGTACATTTGTGTGGACATAGTACATACAGTAACACGTGTGATTATTGCATTTCAAGCATATCGAGAAAACAAGAAAGATTCAAACAGTTTAATTCTCTAGCAGTGTGTAATGTCAGTGTGTAAGCCTGTTTAATGCCAGTCTATTAAATGCTAATCAGTCTCTTATAGTGCTGTACTTGCAGCCCCCAGCAAGTGAGAAGCCCTCTCTCTGCAGCATGGTGTGCAGTGCCAGGCCTGACCTTGCATCGTAATGTCACACTGCATTTGAGTGACATCAGTGATTGGCAAAGGGGCTCTGCCTGAGAGCACATATGGCACTTTGATCCATGTCACGCTACAGAGGGAAAGTGCCTACTGCTGAGGAGTGTGTCTAGCTCCCCAGGTGTTACATTGTGAGTTTAAGAAGTAGAAATAAGTCTTGGTATATTTTTCAACATAGCCTAATTTGCATATTTATAGATGCAGTAATTTACATTTCAAAATCTTGCACAGTAATCCAGCCTCGCACTTACATGGTCCCAAGAAGGTAATCCGTCGTTTGTAATGGATAAGACTGCAAGCCCTCGTCTGAAGGATCATCTTATCTCATTTGCAACTCATTGATGATTCATTATTCATTCATTTGCTGTTTTGGAAAAAGCTCCATTTTATTCATGTTTGATAAACAATCTCAGTGGTTCTCTGATGTCTGCTGGCTGGAGCCTCCTTCGCGTTGTTTACTCTTGTTGTTCTTCTGCCATCTACTGGTCAAACAGTGTTACACCACCATACATCTCCCTGAGAGTTGTACAGTGTGCTTCGTTAGCAGCGTGGCACCATGTAAGACGTTGTCACCAGTCCATACAGTAGATAACACCTCGTATTAGACCTTCACATCAGTGAAATCAGTGGTGTATTTGTGGGCGTGTTAGCATAAGAGGCCAATTAGCCAGTCCCTCAGTCTACATCCTCTGCTGTATCTTTCACACCTCCCTCTCCATCCACCAATGTCACAAAGGTCCATTACCACCTCATATTGAATGCTGGGAAACATTATCTCTGTGCATTAGTCAGGTAGTTCTTCTGTTGACAATTCTAGGAAATCTATTTAAAATTGACAATGTCCTAGAAATGAATCAATTCATGTCAAATCTTTCCGCTCATTTATTTGGAGAAAGAATTAATTGAATGTCACGGCATCAAATAAATCAGGATTGACATTTAGGTTGCCTACGCAGCAGCAAGGGGAACTGGCCCTCACTACCCTCAGGCAATGCTCAAATCATACACCCCAACCTGAGCACTCTGTTCTGCCACCTCCGGTGTCTTGGCCCTCCCACCACTAAATCAAATCAAATGTTATTGGTCACATACACATATTTAGCAGATGTTATTGTGGGTGTAGTGAAATGCTTGTACGGGGGTCAGCTCCCGCTCAGCCCAGTCAAAGGTCTCCTCTGTCCTTGAATCCCAATGGTGGAACGAGCTTCCCTGCTCACCTTCCCGACCTCTTCACCGCTTCACAAAGTATCTTGATTAATCCCACAGCACCAAACCCCCCCTTCACCCCCCCGTCTATAAAAAACAACAAAGACTAACCCTTGCCTTTCTTGAGCTAACACTCGCACTTCACTTTTTCCGACTAGCACTGCCTTTGCTGATAGCTACTTTTTTGAGGAAAAATGTACTTACTATAACTTAGGTATGTGGTTGTCTCACCTAGCTATCTTAAGAATGTACCAGCTGTAAATCGCTCTGGGTAAAAGCATCTGCCAATGGACTAAAATGTCAATGTAAAATGTGTAAGGAAATGCTACACAATAAGTTCCATTGCATTCTGCCTCTGTGAGATGTATTGTATCATCCCATGCTTGTGTTTAATTGAGCACTGAGGGGGGTTAAGTGGTGAGTGAGTGTCGATAGGAACCTATAATTACAGGGATTAGTTCATTTTCTCGAGAGAAAGAGAGGGAGATCTGCATTGGTTTGAAAGCTGCCGAGACTGAATAAATCTAGCACCCATTGGGACGGTTCCCCTCTCAAAACCCTCTCCAAGTTTAGTGCCATGGCATCTTGAATCATCTCTACATTAAATATGATTCATTGTATATTATGTTACAATATTACACCAATTAAGCCCTATGCACTCTGTCTGTACAGATCATGAGTTCATTTTCCGGTGATTTGCATGATCAAGACACAACACCAGTAATACCAGTAACTTTACTCAACCATGTGGATCGTGATGAAGTCACACTCAATCTGGGGTGTTTGAATGAATAATCAGGCTCGAGGTGCCTGCGTATTTGTAGGGTTTGTTGTTGAAAGACCCCAAACCACATCTGCGTCATGGATGTCTGAATAGACAGTCATCTTCAGTCAGAGTTCGGCCAAGCCTGTCAGATAAACGGTCTCCTTTCTCAACAAAAGCTATACTAGACAACCAATATTTTATGAAATGTTTTGTGCAGCGATGTCTCCCTGTGCTGACATTGTCTACACAGACAAGTTAAGTGCAGGGCTTGGCCTTACATACCATTTTTTTTTTTTTTATGTAAGTGCCCATGTACTGTACAAAAGAGAACATAAGAGGAGTCCTGTTGGGTTTAGAATATGTTCTGTTCAGAACAAGTCTGTCCACTCAGAGCACGACTGGCCTGTTTTTTTCCCAGCACTCCTGGGCTGACTCGGCTGGCACTCATAGACTGTCTTCACTCACACTGGTTCTTGGTTGTGTGTGAGACAAGCTGACTGACTGTGTCTATGTTTTTTGGGTGCACAGGAGAACCAGACAACTTCAGTGGCAGATGCATTGATTTAAAGAGCCTGGGGCTGGGAGGAAGAGTGGGAGAACCAAAGGTTCAAAAGCTGCTTGGGGTGACATCGACAGGACATCCCTGTAAGCCACGACAAGCCTACATCTCTGTGAATGAGTGTTTTCCATGAATTCCATCATACTTTAACTCTGTGAGACCCAAGCATAGATCCAAATAAGGAAAATAATCTATTACCCTTCACCAATAATAGACCTCTGATTATGAAAATAATACTTTTTTAGAATTTCAAGTTTGTAGAATAATTTTATGGAAACGTTGCAAAAATGCACCTTTGGGCTTCAATGGTAGGATTTGGTAAGAAAACTGTGAAATTCTATACAAATCACATCAAAAGGGATCCAAATAGTTCTTATGTTAATATATACAGAACCAGTTGAAAGTTTGGACACACCTACTCATTCCAGGGTTTTTCTTTGTTTTATATTTGAGATTCTTCAAAGTAGCCACCCTTTGCCTTGATGACAGCTTTGCACACTCTTGGCATTCTCTCAACCAGCTTCATGAGGTAGTCACCTGGAATGCATTTCAATTACCAGGTACATCTTGCTAAGTTAATTTGTGGAATTTCTTTCATTCTTAATGTGATGGAGCCAATCAGTTGTGTTGTGACAAGGTAGGGGTGGTATACAGAAGATAGCCCTATTTGGTAAAAGACCAAGTCCATATTATGGCAAGAACAGCTTAAATAAGCAAAGAGAAACGACAGCCCATCATTACTTCACGAAATGAAGGTCAGTCAACACGGAACATTTCAAGGACTTTGAAAGTTTCTTAAAGTGCAGTCACAAAAACAATCAAGCTCTGTGATGAAACTGGCTCTCATGAGGACCGCAACAGGAAAGGAAGACCCAGAGTTACCTCTGCTGCAGAGGATAAGTTCATTAGAGTTACCAGCCTCAGAAATCAGCAATTAACTGCACCTCAGATTTCAACTCACAGAGTTCAAGTAACAGACACATCTCAACATCAGCTGTACAGAGGACACTGCACAAATCAGGCCTTCATGGTCAACTGGCTGCAAAGAAGGACACCAATAAGAAGATGAGACTTGCTTGGGACAAGAAACACAAGCAATGGACATTAGACCGGTGGAAATATTTCCTTTGGTCAGATGAGTCCAAATTTGAGATTTGTGATTCTAAACGCTGTGTCTTTGTGAGACGCAGAGTAGGGGAACGGATGATCTCTGCATGTGTGGTTCCCACCATGAAGCATGGAGTAGGAGGTGTGATGGTGTGGGAGTGCTTTGCTGGTGACACTGTCTGGGGTCTGGTATTTATTCAGATTTCAAGGCACACTTAGCCAGCATAGCTAACACAGCATTCTGCAGCGATACGCCATCCTATCTGGTTTGCGCTTAGTGGGACTATCATTTTTTTTCAACAGGACAATTAATCAAAACACACCTCCAGGCTGTGTAAGGGCTATTTGACCAAGAAGGAGAGTGGTGGAGTGCTGCATCAGATGACCTGGCCTCCACAATCACCTGACCTCAACCCAATTGAGATGGTTTGGGATGAGTTGGACTGCTGAGTGAAGGAAAAGCAGCCAACAAGTGCTCAGCATATGTGGGAACTCCTTCAAGACTGTTGGAAAAGCATTCCAGGTGAAGCTGGTTGAGAGAATGCCAAGAGTGTGCAAAGCTGTCATCAAGGCAAAGGGTGGTTACTTTAAAGAATCTCAAATATAAATATATTTTGATTTGTTGAACACTTTTTTGGTTAGTACATGATTCCATACAGTATGTGTTATTTCATAGTTTTGATGTTATTTCTATTATTCTACAATGTAGAAAATAGTACAAATAAAGAAAAACCCTTGAATGAGTAGGTGTGTCCAAACGTTGGACTGGTACTGTATATACTGTACATCTGAAATTAAGTCGTATTTTATCAGAAACAGCTAAATTGATTAACTTGATCTATCAAAATGTTTGTATTTTACTTTCAAAAACACAGTTTTGAAAGGATCAACTATTTTGTGTGTTTTCTATGTATGGAGAACATTTAATTATTTTTTTGTCCTATTTGGTTGTCCTTTCAGGTTTAATTTAATGTCAATGTGTCACGCCCTGACCATAGTTTGCTTTGTATGTTTCTATGTTTTGTTTGGTCAGGGTGAGATGTGGGTGGGCATTGTATGTTGTATGTCTAGGTTGTCTATTTCTGTGTTTGGCCTAGTATGGTTCCCAATCAGAGGCAGGTGTCAGTCGTTGTCTCTGATTGGGAGCCATATTTAGGTAGCCTGTTTTCCTTTGGGTTTTGTGGGTGGTTGTATCCTGTGTTAGTGTTTTCACCATACGGGACTGTTTTGGGTTGTTTGTTTTGTATTTTTGTTATTTCGGTCAGTTTTCTGTTTGATTGATTAAATATATCATTATGGACACTTACCACGCTGCGTATTGGTACGATCCTTGCTACTCCTCCTCAGACGAGGAGGACGAAACCCGTTACACAATGGCAATACTCTGACCTCATAAACCACCATTTAAAAAAAAAAAATATTTAATATTTGTTACTCCTGAAGTATTTGGTTGTCCATATTTACATTATTTGGAAGGGAAATAATCTCGCTTCCTATCAATATAGGAATGTGGCACTATGTCTCAGTCTGGCAAACCTTTAAGCCCAGTGATGCGTTTTGGTAACTCTTACAAAACTACCTCTAGCTCTGGCTCAGAATGTTTGTCTCTCAATTTCTTTTGTTATTCATAATCATTACATCTTAGAGGAGACAGGTAAAACGTTTTGTCATATACAGATGTAGAATCTTAATTTCATCACTATTTTGTTGCTGTGAATGTTCCTGCACGGTAGGAAATGCAAACTTGTAGTGTATTTTAGTTTTTAAAAGGCTTCTAAAGTTTGAAATTTCCACTTTGAAGTTTCAGACTTGATTTGCCCTAACAAAAAATGTATCAACCCCTACAAAAAATGTCCATTAATTATAATCCACATAGTTATTCACATTCTCTGTTGCTGCAGGATTATTTTCATGCTGGTGCAAACTGGCTCAGATTAAGAGCCTACATTTGCACTTGCATGGGTGACTAACAACATATGCTTGTGTAGGGGACAAGTGAGGTCTCAGACGAGCGGACAGGTTTCTATTGTTTCAGAGGTTACTGATGGCACAAAATCATACTGACACACCAAAAAATATATACGGGTACAGCTCGAAAATTCAAGCCCCCTGGGTGCTACCATAGACTTACATTAGAAGTGCCTATCCAAAAAGGCTCAAGGTCATTGGCCACAGATAAAATGACGTCCAATCACGTTATATCTATTGTTGCATTGATTGCACTGATCATATCAAGATCATACTTTCAATATCTTAGGTAGAAAGCTAAACAAGCAGTCATCATCGTGCATCAAGTGAGCAATCTACTGGAGAATCATTTTTCAACCCTTGTCATATGAAGAGAACTTATAGATAAAATGTATCGACACTCATCGGCCATTGGACATAAACATTACACAACAGCCCCTGGTTCGATCCCAGACTGTGTTACAGCCGGATGTGACCGGGAGACCCATGAGGTGGCACACAATTGGCCCAGAGTCATCCAGGTTAGGGGAGGGTTTGGACGGCCAGGATGTCCTTTTCTCCTTATACTCTAGTACTCTAGCGACTCCTTGTGGCGGGCCAGGTGCCTAACAAGCTGACTTCGTTAGTCAGTTTGACAGTGTTTCTTCCGACACATTGGTGCGGCTGGCTTCCAGGGCAAGAAGCAGTGTGGCTTGGCTCTCAACCTTCGCCGAGTCCCTAGGGGAGTTGCAGCGATGAGTCAAGACCGTAACTGCCAATTAGATATCACGAAAAAGGGGATAACGCCATGGGCCAGAAGTTTGAATACATTGGCCATGCTGTCAATCCAGCATGACTTCTGCCATTTTCAAAACAACTGGAAACTCAGAACTGGGAAGTCTCAGACTTCAGTGAGTTCAAGACAACTGGGAACTTAGATAAAACTAGTTATTCCTGGGAAAATACGGAAAATCATTTTGAACGGTCACCCAACTCGGAATTCCAAGTCAGGATTTCGGGCCTCTTTCTAGAACCCACAAGAAGGACTGCCGCGCCCCCTTCCTTTTCAAGTGAGCACACCACAACAAGGTGAGTCCAAAAATGTCTTGTATGCTGCTGCATAAATTATGTAATATGCCAGGAAGATATGTATACTGTAGCCAAGAAAGTGATACTAAGAGCATGTTGTGTAGTAAGCTGTTAGAAGCCCATGTGCCTCCCCCTAATACTTTGGCCCCTTTACCCCTCATCATTTGGCTTACTGTTCTGATTTGGTGGTGAACATGTAGCCTATAGCCTGTTTTAGAGAAATGTCATCATCGAATATTGTAAGAGCTTTCATTGTCTGCTTATATGCCCCTTTTATTTATCCTACGGTTCTGACTTGGTGTACAGGGAGAATACTGTAAGAGCGGCCCATGTTCTGAATTCTGTCGCGTGCATTTGTTAAAGTGCAGAACAAATAGTTATATTGACTACGTCCGTCCTAGCTCGCTCATTAATGTCTTAATTGAAATTATGGATTGCCTCTTATCCGCTAGTCTTCCCCTTATGTCATAGTTTGTACATCTCAATTGTCAGTAGAAAACACATTTGCTTAAGCAAGTCAGCCATATCAGCTATGTTTTTTAAAAGGTAGTAAATTAGGCTGAATGAACGGTTTTGCTTCCAGACAAGGCTCTGCTGATAACCCTGTGCATCAGGTTTCAGGTATGACCCAGATGTAGACAGGGTTGAAGTAAGAAAAGTATATTTCTAGTACAGGGGCAGGCAAACGACAGGTCAAGGGCAGGCAGAGGTCAGTAATCCAGAAAGGGTGCAAAGGTCCAGAATGGCAGGCAGTCTCAAGGTTTGGGCAGGCAGGGTTCAATAATCCAGAGAGGTGTGACAAGGTATAGAACGGCAGGCAGGCTCAGGGTCAGGGCAGGCAGAAAGGTCAAACCCGGAAAAGACTAGAAAACAGGGACAATAACAGACAGGAGCAAGGGGACAAATGCTGGTAGGTTTCACGAAACAAAACTAACTGGCAACAGACAAACAGAGAACACAGGTATAAATACACTGGGGACAATGGGGAAGATGGGTGACACCTGGAGGGGGGTGGAGACAAGCACAAAGACAGGTTAAACAGATCAGGGTGTGACAATGTGTAGTGGTGGTAAGGTGTTTGGACCCTGCTGTTGGGACAGTTTGTGCCCACAAACAGTTTGTCACTGTATTAGTCCAATTAATGTATTGTTTGGTGTTCTGTTGTGTTCTGTTGTGTAGTGGCTTTGCTAGCATGCATCACACATTTTTCAGAATGTTTGCCCCACAAAGATGTACATGCTAAAATCGCCATTGATTTTGATACTACGGGCCACACTTGATATGGTGAAAACAATGTGTGGGGGGGGCAGAGGCACAGAAACTCACATCAATACCTTTTTCAGATAACGCTGTTAACAAATAATTTATGCTATTGCTACCAATTAAGAGTGACTAACTGAATGACTCAAAAAGTCCCTGGCTTATGCTGTCCAAATGGACGTTAGTTATGAGGACCAAGATGTCTATGCATTGACTTTTGTTTTATACATGTCGGGGGGTGCTATTAACGAGGACATATTGTTCTCTCACAATTCCCGATCATGAAACGGCATAATGGATGTTTAGTGTGCTGATTCCTTATGGTATCGAATGGTGGGCTTTTGCACAGATGGGCTCCATCTATCACGGGACGGCGGGCAGGCCGCTACACTCTAGTAATGAATGTGTCTCCCTCTGCCATATGGATTCATTGTATGATACACCGAGAGCAACTGGCGGCAAAAGAACTGAGCACAGAAATCAGAGATAAACTGCAGCAGGTAACTTCGATTGTACACCACATCCACTGCATGCACGCCTGATGCAAAACTATGTGGATATATGGGATCTGAGCATGACAATGTTCTATTTCACATCGAGGCTTGGTGGTTATTAAAGGGGGAGGGTTGGAAAGAGTTTTCCAATTGAGAGAGGAACTGTTGTCGTTCCCAATGGATGACTTTCTGTGTAAAACAGCATCAGTAAGTCCCACTCGAGTGATGACTGCTCACGTCCAGTGCTTGGAAGAGCACTTTGGGACGGACCTACTTCCCAATCCCTTTGACTGGGATCCTGGCTAAGTTGACATGCCGGTAAGTGAAATCGAACAGCTGATCGAGCTGTTATGTGACCGAATGCTGCAGACAACGTATTCACGGGTCACTATGGAGGAGTTTTGTTTCCTGACTCAAATGGAATACCCTGCCATCTTCCTCTGAGCATTAATGCTGCATTCAAAACAACTGGCAAACTCGGAACTGGGAACTCGGAAATCTCTTACTTCCGAATTCAGTGCGTTCAAGACAACTAGGAACTTGGAAAGAAATGAGCTCCGACTGGGAAAAATCTTTTGAAAGGTCATCCAACTTGGAATTCCAACTCGGGAATTCTGGTCTCTTTCTAGAGCTCTGACTTTTCGACCCTAAGATCACTGACGTCATGATTTGACCTCGTATGTTTCAGAGTTCCCAGTTGTCTTGAAAACACCATAAAACTCATGGTAGTCTACCCTTCACCAGCTCATATCTGTGTGACACTAGATTCAGTGCTCTCGTCTACATTAAAACCAAATATCGATCCAGGTTGGATGTGGCAGCAGAGATGAGGTGTGCACTGTTGATCATGCCCCCTGACTTTGAGAAGCTCTGACGCAAAATGCTTCAAACACATCCATCTCATTAGTGGTGGTGAGATAAGATACATTTGTGTATGTCAAACTAATTCGCAATTGACTGACCCACATTAACAGTATGTGATGGTGAGTTGAGAAGACAATCAGAATTGCTACTAGAATGTTTTTCAATTGACTGCCATAGCCCAAAATAAAAAAAAAATCAACATTGACTGTTAATTACATGGGTGGGGTCTCGAGAATTTTCAGATACCAAAATTGGGTTGTGGGCCTAAAAAGTTTGGGAACCCTTGCTCTACAGTATGTAGTGTTTGACATTCATTTTTACGTTTAGGATGCAATTTAGGCAGCGTTGCATTTTTGCAGCCGTGGGTCTCACAGGCTTAATAAGTACATTACGTGTACATGTTTTTGACATACTCTCTTAGTTTTCAGTACACGTTTCAAACATAATATAGAGATGATTTGATTCCTCACATTTGATTCATCAGCTTCCACAAGGATGAAGAACATACTACTAATGAATTGGTAGCGTGATGGGAGGTCTTGTTCCTTGCCTAGATAATTATATCATGACAATACACATTTTTACATGATGTACTATAGCGTTTCCCAAACTCGGTTCTGGGACCCCTAGTGGTGCACATTTTGGTTTTTGCCTTAACACTACACAGCTGATTCATCAACGCTTGAAGATTAGTTGATTATTTGAATCAAAATGTACACCCCTTGGGGTCCTGAGGACCGAGTTTGGGAAACCCTAATGTACTATGTAGAATACTCCTAGAAGCCAACACAATCCCTTGGTGGAAAATCAATGTGTATCTGGTTGGTCAAAGCCCCTTATTTGCTAAGCAGACTGCCTCTCTCTGTCCCTAGTGGTGGAACCAATGAAATCATCTCACAGAAGGGCAAAAAATCTATGGGCATGGCAGCACAAGGGATTGATTCTTTATATCCATTTTCCATGTTTCCGGGCCCAATCGTTTGGTCATCAGAATGTGATGTTCAAACAAAGGCTAGCTCCTCTATGATGCAATGAGATAGAGCAGGGCTCTATCCTTTTGGAGGCCCTAAGCAAGATTTTGTTGGGGGGGGGCCCCACCTCGTGGTAAATCATTTTAGTGGCCCCCCCTCTTGACAGAGGAGGAAAACATGTATTTTTTAAAGTTAATTTCCTGTAATTTTACACATTTTGTCATGGGGCGTAGAGAAAACGTTGCAATTTTAAAGCAATTTTTCTACATTTCTGCACATTTTGCCATGGTGCGGAGCGACATTTATGCAGCTTTAAAGCATACTTCCTGCAAATCTACACATTTTGTAATGACTTATGCCATGTTAATATGATATATGAGTGAAAATGACTAACAAAACCAATGGGGGCCTCCCAGAGGTCTGGGCCTGGTAGGTATTCAGCCATGATTAGTACACGTTTAGATAATGTAGCTGGCTGGACTAACTACCAATTTAACAATTGTTAGCTTACATGGATAATTGAGTGACTGACATAACAAGAGAAAAACTGCTGATACACAACCAAATTTCCAAATTGCAGCTGGTGTATTCTACTTTTCTTATTCTCAATAGTAAGTTGAGACCCCGACTGAGTTCCCCCTGCCTCAAAAAAGGGCTTATGCCTGGAACCGACCCTGAGATAGAGAGATGACATTAAAAATACATTGGAACAATGTGTGCTCTGTTTTGTGGAAGAGTGCCTCTCAGACTAATAAACAGAGTACACCCTTATGTTTCCCGAATGCTGGGCTTGCAGCTTCCTGAGGTTCTTCACCAAGACGAAAGAAATGGGCTCATAAAGTTTTTATGAAAACAAACACAAGGCCAATACTAACTTCTAAAAGTTCTTCAAGATACTTACTTCTGACTTGACATGATCTTATGAAAATAAAAATAGAATCAGAATATTCAAGAATGCAACCGGTACGCCATTTGTACACACATATACAGTATGAAATACATTACATGCAAATGCAAAGTGTGTTTTGTTTGTGAGAGTGAGTGCGTGTGGGTGTGTTTGCTGCCATTCTCAATTTACCTTTTAGATTGGAATCATATAGCACCACCTACCGAGAACCTTGGTCATGAACTCCACTTTAGCAGTTTATTCCCAAGGTGCCATATCCAACACCACCACTAGAGGAAGTATAAGTATACACTCTCCTTGGTTGAATGACAAGTTCACAAACATTGAAATGTCATATATCCTCTGCCTCTAGAGTTGTTTAAAGTTGCATTGATGGTCAAGGTGTCAAAAGAGCATGGCATCACAATAAATCACAATAATGGTTAAACCCTTATTTTAAATTTGCATTTCTTATTATTTTTGTTTTTTGCTTCAGTTTATTTTAGTAAATACTTTCTTCACACTTTTTTATTAAAACTGCATTGTTGGTTAATTAAGGGCTTCACTGTTAGGGCTACACCTGTTGTATTCGGGCGCATGTGACAAATACAATTTGATTTATTCAGTACAAACATAGAGCATTGTTTCAGTAGCTAAAGAACTACTCCCTCAAGTAATATAGCGCCAACCTGACATTTCCAAACAGATCCTCGAACATCTCTGCCAATCTGCTGTTCATTAAACTGATTGCTTGACTGCGCTGAGGGTTTGCCTCGCTGCCCTGTTTTGATTAAAGGGAAGCTCATAAATAGAGTGCTGCCTATAAATGATTTCCTCATTACATCAAAGTCACACGGAAATTGTAAGCAGCTCTTACAATTGCCACAAAGGCAGCTACCTTTATGGGATTAGTCCCCTGATGAATGATATATAACAAGGCAGGAAGGAGGACCATAAAACATGACCAATCTGGCTCTCCAAACCAATGGTTTTTCCCACAATTGGAAGTGCTGTGGAAGCCGGATACAGTTGACTAAAACCAATAACATTAAGGTCAATTAGTCCAGAGAATGTTGCTCGGGAAGTAATAGGCCTACTACTGCCATCTAAAACCTGGCGAGTTTAAATTGCAGTCTTCCAACAACTTTTGCCATAGAAATAACCCAAAGGTATGACACACTGCATTGTTTGATGAGACAGGTAGAGCTTTACTTATCGTTCCACAGATTATTGCTGAAGTTAGTGCTTTAGTGCTTTCAGAACATGAAGGGCTGAGGTGAGAGGAGAGAGATGGTATAGTGTAGATGCTATGCTTTGGGACTCTGTAGTTCTCCATTTCAACTGACATTAAACACAATATGTCATCATATGAAATGAATTAAATAATATTACTTAAATAATATTACTGGAAGCAGAACACCACAAATATCATCAACATTTCATCAAACATTGTTTTAAAATGACATTCACTGATATGGTTTACAAAAGTGTTCTAATAACTGGAAATATCTGAATACCTGACTTTTTAGTGCTTACATTTGAGGGTTGTCAAATATTGACATTAACATTAGAAACCATGCAACCATATGACAAAATGTAGGTCATGTTCAATTTCAGAGATGTAGATACGTAACAACATATTCTTACTTAAATGATATCTCAATAAGCAAACACGTTTTAAAAGCCTTTTTAATTTTGGTCCATGCAAATGAGATACATTGCTGATATTAAAAACATTTATAAAACTACATACTGTAGCTCCTTGCAATGGAACCTTCAGATTAAAGTATAAAAGGTATAAATAACATTTTGGTCAGAAACTTTTGCCACATTTGAGCTACATGTTATAAATACGAAACATGAATCACACAATAAATTCATTTCCTGCATAAACATTTTTAGAGTGAAAGTATAATAAATAAGTGTACACAAATTAAACTAAGACTACACATGTCTTATGAAACAGAAGTGCTGAATATAATTTGTTGCTGCGGTCAAATCTAATGTAAAAATAACAATTTGGAATGTGTGTAAAAAATATCAACACTTTTGAATGAGTTGAGTTTCTGAAAAAACTAAGACAACCCTTCCGTATGGAGTGAAAGCGGTCTAAAATCCAACCTATCTGTCTGTTTTCAAGGAGAGGTGAAACTAGGCAGAGCTGAAGTCAGACGTACGCTGAATCTTCTATGCTAGATACTGACAAGTGTAATGACAGTAATACAACACCATTTGATCAATACCACAGAGACAATCGGATGAAGGGAACATTTGCATTGGAATATATGACATCAAGTAAAAACAGAACCACTAGTTGACTTAGCCTGGATAGCCAAATTGTTATCCATCCACAGAAGAAAAATAAGAAACCAGCAAAACAATTCATCGAGGTCTTTAAGGCTCTTTGGTGAGTGAGGCACTGTATTTTCAGGTGTGTTTATGAAAGAAAATCATCTCCATTTCAGTGTTGTTTTTGTAGTAAGGAGAAAAAGATAGTATTAAAAAGAGTGATGTCCAAGTGTCCAACACTAATATCAACAGAACAAGCTTATATTCCTCTCTATTTTCATGTTAGGTGATACATGCTGTATCCCAGCGGCGTAGCGTACAGTCCCATAGGTGAGAGGGGCAGCATTGGTCGGTGGTAGGGGTAGGACTGTCCGTACAGGGAGACAGCTGTGTGAAGTTGGGCACCCAGGGGCATGGGTAACGTAAAGCCCGGGTGCAGCACAGGTTTGGCAGCCATTTTGAGCTTCTCCAGCTCGGCCTCCTGTAGTCTCTTGGCCTTGGCCCGGCGGTTCTGGAACCAAATCTTGACCTGAGTCTCAGTCAGGGTCAGAGAGCTGGAGAACTCGGCCCGCTCTGCGATGGACAGGTACTGCTTCTGACGGAACTTACGCTCCAGAGCCAGCAGCTGGGAGGTGGTGAAGGGAGTACGAGGCTTTCTATTGGTCTTGTGCTTTCTCAGCGGACAGGTAGGACTCACCTGCCCTGAAGAGAGAGAGAGAGAGAGACAGAGGGTCAGAGTCAATACTGATTTAATGTAACATGGATACTTGAGTGAGAAAGTAAAAGTACTTCATATCCTGGTAGCCCTAATATTCTGATAGAAAATCCGTAGTATTTTCACATCATTCTGATACATAAACTAACAACGTTAGAGAGAAAACTGTTTGAGTGTGCCCAAAGTTATTTGGTTGGAGGCTGATAGCAAATTTAAACTCTGAAACGTAGGCCTACTAGTTTACCCAAGCGCTGTACAAGTGAATGACCATACATGAAATTAACTTTTTCTTTGCATAAAATAGACTGATTTTGAGCAGAGATGTAATATCTGACCCAGTCAACTGTTTAGACTCAGATTGTTGTGATACATTGTAAAATGGAAATGGTCAAACATTGTAATGGGAACACATATCAATGGTGGAGATTAGTGTTATTTGTTGGAATGATTTTAAGTCATCTCAATCGCACTCCATACTGCCCTTTCCCACTTGGACAAAAGGAACACCTATGTGAGAATGCAGTTCATTGACTACAGCTCAACGTTCAACACCATAGTGCCCTCAAAGCTCGTCACTAACCTAAGGACCCTGGGACTAAACACCTCCCTCTGCAACTGGATCCTGGACTTCCTGATGGGCCGGGCCCAGGTGGTAAGGGTAGGCAACAACACTTCTGCCATGCTGATGCTCAACACAGGGGCCCTCTCAGGTGTGCGTGCTTAGTCCCCTCCTGTACTCCCTGTTCACCCACGACTGCGTGGCCAAGCATGACTCCAACACCATCATTAAGTTTGCTGACGACACAACAGTGGTAGGCCGGATCGCAGACAACGATGAGACAGCCTATAGAGAGGAGGTCAGAGACCTGGCAGTGCGGTCCCAGGACAACAACCTCTCCCTCAACGTGGGCAAGACAAAGGAGATGATCGTGGAATACAGGAAAAGGAGGGCCGAACACGCCCCCATTCACATCGACAGGGCTGTAGTGGAGCGGGTCGAGAGTTCCTTGGGGTCCACATCACCAACAAACTATCATGGTCCAAATACACCAAGACAGTCATGAACAGGGCACGACAACACCTTTTCCCCCTCAGGAGACTGAAAAGATTTGGAATGGGTCCTCAGATCCTCAAAAAGTTCTACCTGCTGCACCATCGAGTGCATCCTGACCGGTTACATCACCGCCTGGTATGGCAACTGCTCTGCATCTGACCGTAAGGCGCTACAGAGGATAGGGCGTACGGTCCAGTACATCACTGGGGCCAAGCTTCCTGCCATCCAGGACCTATATACTAGGCGGTGTCAGAGGAAGGCCCAAAAAATGTCAAAGACTCCAGTCACCCAAGTCATAGACTGTTCTCTCTGCTACCGCACAGTAAGTGGTACCGGAGCGCCAAGTCTAGGTCCAAAAGGCTCCTTAACAGCTTCTACCCCCAAGCCATAATCAAATGGCCACACGGACTATTTACATTGAACCCCCTTTGTTTTACACGGATGCTACTCACTGTTTATCATCTATGCATAGTCACTTTACCCCTACCTACATGTACAAATTACCTCGGCTAACCTGTTCCCCCACACATTGACTCGGTACCAGTACCCCCGTATATAACTTCGGTATTGTTATTTTATTGTGTTAGTTTAATAAAATTCTTATTTTATTTTATTTAGTAAATATTTTCTTAACTCTATTTCTTGAACTGCATTGTTGGTTAAGGGCTTGTAAGTAAGCATTTCACGGTAATTCACCTGTTGTATTCAGCGCATGTGACAAATAAAATTTGAATTACACACAAACCACAAACAAAAATGTATGTGGATATACTAATAAAACACACAAATCAATGTAAGGGTTTAAAGACCTGCCTGATATGCCAAAAATGATACATAGAAATACATCTTATTATCCCAAATAAAGAATACAAATTGTTGAATATTGTTTTCAAATTAAAGATTATGTTTCATGTTAACTCAAATAACGTTGTAAAGACCCAGGCGTGTTATTCCTAATACTTATTTTTCACATATTGGTTTAATAAATTGAACGTCAAGACTTAAGTTATCTTACGTTTTTTTTCTACACAAGCATTCAGATATAGCCTAATTAATTAGGCATATACATAAAAGTTGGTTGACACCCTGTCAAATAAATTGAATGTATAGCCATGCAATATTGTGAGACAGCACATACCAACCAATTCAATGGGTCGATTTGATTTGTATTTTACCATATGATATATATTTTTGAATCTCTAAATAAAAAATAAGTTATGATAAATAGTGAGGTAAGAAGTACACATGTATAAATATTCCAAATGTGTTCCAATTACTTAAAAGAAGCAGATTTGTATATCTCAATTTATTTGAAATTCTCTCACGTGAGTCTCCAAAAGTTACTCACGAGTTTGCGCTGAGAATCTTGGGCTCATAACCCAGGGAGCACAGTCATCCGGCTCGGAGGACTCCGACTTTACGGGCGATGGTGGAATAAAGTGCTTTCGGATTCCCTCGGGAGGGCTATATGTCTCTCTGCACAGGTACGGAGAGTTCTGAGTCTTTGAAAATGTAACGACAGAGACATTGTCGGGTTTGCTTGTAAACTCACTATGAGTCTTTCTTCCCGACATTATAGCCTCTACACTGAAGGGATGATGGCGTGTAGTCACTTGAGTTTTGCGGTCATCCATCGTGCTCTCCCGCTCGGGTCGGCTGTCCTCCTCTGATGAACTGCTATCCCTCAAACTCACATGGGTAGACATTTCCCCCTTAGTATGTCCCAATGGCACACGGCAAGACTGACTGACAGTCGTAGCTACAGGTAACGTTCAGAGTATCAGGACCCAAGCTGTCAAGTGTGGGGGTGAGTAAAATAATCACGTGGCGCCAGTCGAACTTTCGGCCAATCGCAGCGCTGCCAAAATGTAGGAGATTGGTCATTGATTGGTCTCTCACACAAGAGTTCAAAATATATGTAGTGTATCACATGCATTTACTGTGACGGATAACTTCAAACCTAACCTCAAGAGATGTAAACACAGGCCCCATGCAGATAATTATGAAAGAGATAAACACAAATTAACAATCTCCATTGGGATATGCCTTTTCCTGATTGCAAAACGTTGTTGGTGCCTCAATTCAGGATACACACATTTGGTGGGAAAATGCTTTCTTGCAGCCCTAGTCTGTATCATGCTCTCTTAAAGCTGCAATATGTTACTTTTTGGGCGACCCCAACAAATCCACACAGAAATTATAGTTATAGATCTGTCATTCTCATTGAAAGCAAGTCTAAGAAGCGGTAGATATGTTCTATGTATGCTATTTCTATGTTTCACGTTCTTAAATTTCAAACAGCTGAAAATACAATATTTCTGGTTATGGAAAAGATAATGTATTTCACAGTAGTTTAGATGGTACAATGACTCTCTACACTATGCTTGCTTGTTTTGTCAAATAAACAAAAATTAAGGGAACTATTAGAACGTTAGCGTCCAGGAAATGGTGGAGCGATTTCTACACTGTGCATCTTTAAAGCTAGAATCCTTAGTTGCTAAATCCATTTTTGGACTTTTGAATTAATTATATATAACCATTGATTATTGAAGAATGTTGTACCCCATCAGATCCCAAAATATAAGCTTATTTTACTGTTTGTAAACACATGTAAATGTAAAGAAAAACACGTTATAGCCACAAAACATGGTTAAACTATAATTTTGATATCATGGATGGTCAGTCCTTGCATCCATAGCTTTGTCTATTAAGTGTGGTTACATTTCTCCAGGCCTATCCCTCAGCTTTTTACCAAAAACACTTTGTTATTGTTTCAATTAAGCATTCTCGCTTTAAACAAAGCAGGCCTAGTTATTCTTCATCAAATATGCATGACCTTTGAAGAAGTGTGAATACCCTCACATACATTTTTTGGGGGACAATTTTTAGAGCATTCTTGAATTAATCTACCAGTAAAAATTGCTATTGGCAAGTGATTCTGAGACTCAGATTTGTCACTTTCAAATGTATGCCAAACAAAAACCAATGATTGCAGAGTTAAACAAACCATAGAACTCTATGCACAATGACTACTTTTAGCAATGTCCAATAAACATTTTACAAAAACACATTTACTTGAAGAACAGTGCAGATGCAAAGTGTGTTAACAGAAGGACGGTTTGTGCTGTTTGTCCCATCATTTGTATCTGCAATGTTCTTCAAGTAGATGTGTTTTTGTACAATTTTCTGTGGAAATTGTTAAAAGTAGTCATTTTGCATAGAGTTGTATGGTTTGTTTAACTTTGCAATCATTGGTTTTTGTGAAACATCTGAGTCTCAGCATCACTCTGTCACCATGGAATTGCCTTATTTCATTTTGACTTTCAATTTTATCACTGTCTCATTATTCAAGCACATACTTATTCATACCATAGGCAGATTTTGTGTTGTTTCTACAAAATATTTCTGTAAAAATCATTGATCCCTACAGTAGGCTGTGTTGAAATGAAAATGACTTTACCTATAACAGCTGTACCTATGATAATACAGTAGACTACAGAATTTGCTCAGTGCTAAAATATTTTCTCAGTGACTTTGGTTATGTTTTCAAGATTCACACAAAACAAATGTTTTTTCTCTTATTATGTAATATTACATTTCCACACAAAAACCTTTGCAAATTGTTCCACTGGAAATAAACAGCCACTATTTGAGAATCACAAGGTCTATCCCAAACTCAGCTGCCCAGTTTGACTGGTAAGAGCAGTCATGCATGCGCTGGGGGCCTAAGTGAGGGCGCCGTTCCCATGAGTCTGTGCGTTATTAAACAGGGTGATTTCACAGATAATCTGAGGTTTGCGAAGGCGCCAGTAAGCGGGCAGATGAAAGCCTCGCTCCTCAGGGGAGAAACTGTTGCAGTTTTGCGGCTCCACTCAGGAGCCACCTCCCCACTTGCTCTGGTCACGCCCCCACCCTCAGGCACCTTGTCGATCACAGTCCCGGGCCCTGCTACACACAGCCTGTCATAGGATTAAGTGGTAGTGAGACATGTAAACTACATGTAGCCTATAGTCAGCTCAATGCAATAATGCTGTGGAAACTGATATGTGAGTAATGAAAAAGACTGACTGAAGCCGTGTACAAACCGAACATAGACCAAGGAGATTTTCAGCAGGAGGAATCCCCTTGAGTGTTGGTAGTCTAGGGTCCTCAGAAAAATCATTCATTTTAACATAATCTCTTTGGGTTTGATAAAAAAAAAGGGGGGGAAACAATCTGCCTGAAAAGCGGAGGAGGAAAAACACCAGAAGACAGCTTCTGGTTTTGTTGGTATGTTTGGACACACCTCGAGCATTGTAATTACAGTCTGCACTTTGAAGTGGTGAAATGAAGGACTGTGTAATAAACTGGGTCTCTTACGCTCACAGCCATTGGGCCCACTTTATGGACACTCTGACCCAAAAGCACACTAAGTGCATACTGATACTTTAAAGGATTCTCAATAGATAAACACATGTGTAATGTTGGGAAGATTGGTATAGTTTTTAACATGTGAAACAGTGGAGGCTGCTGAGAGGAGGACTGCTCATAATACTGGCTGGAATGGAGTGTAATGGATGGAATGTGTTTGATACCATTCCATTAACTCCATTCCAGCCATTATTATGACCCGTCCTCCCCTCAGCAGCCTCCAGTGATGTGCAAATAGGAACGTACCATATTATTAGAAGGTTCATCTCTCTTGGTAGGTTTGTTGCTGTGCCAAATACTTAAATACTTCACTCCACTGTCGCTATTGTTGCACAGAAACATACATCTTGCAAGCTAAGAAGTGATGATTTTTGATAGATCAAAATATAACCCTGAACTAATATTTGAAACTATGGGAAAAAAGGGAGGACTTTACATTGACACACAATAAAGTGGTAATAACATGGACAGAGTGTTGTTACAAGTGATATACCGACAATGAATACATTATTTGCCCAGATAGCACTTATTTTCAGTATATTATTCTTATTCTCACATACCGGAACATGTATTTATCTGATATAAGGTGCATAATACATGACAATAATATTGCATATTGGCCTGAAAAACAAGTCCTGTGTAGAATCCCTCTCTCTACAGAAAGGCCAGGCACCTTGTCAAACTTGCAGAGCATGTTTAAATGAAGGGCGTTCAGTTAAGCCAAACGCTGTCATCACATTGTTTTCCTTAACACCTTAGTGTTCAGGAGCCCTGGTCTTTCAAACAAGCTTTACTTTACACTACCTTCAATAGGTGAATGGCTCCAGCTCCAATTAGCTGCAAGCAGAGGAGACTGCTTTTCAGCAGGCAAAGAATGATCCTGCAATGTAAAAAAATAAAAATAGAATGGATGCTCACTTTGCTAATGACATCTGAAGATGTAATCTGTTGTTAGCCTCGGCTCCATTGTTGTGGTTAAGTCAGCTGCTGGTTGCAGGGCAACAATCAGCTGGTTGTTTTTTTTTATTAGCATTATTCATAGCTGTAAAGGTGATATAGAAACTATGCACATTGCCAACAAAGAGGTAACTCTCAGTGGACTTGTGGCAAAACCTCTCATGTAGTATTTTGGCAAACTTGTTCACTCAGGGAAATAGTATTCCTGCCAAGCGCCACCTCAAATCATTTCTGGAACTCTCCCTGACAATAAAATACTGTGGTACTGTGTAAGTCACTACCAATTAAGGTCCATATCTTTACTCCACACCAACAGCTCCAAACCCATCATTATCAGACATTACTACCACTTCATAAATTAGATATTGTACAGGGTTCAGAAAGTTTGGGCCTTTAAATAGAACATCTACTGAAACATCACTGTCCAACATATATAAAAGGTGTGCATTCTTCCCTTTACAGACTAGTCATTACCCATCGCAATTACCGGTTTGAGGTGTTACAGCAAAGAGCTCAGGGAGTGTAGGCCTTACAGGCAACTCATGACTGATAGGCAACCCCTACCAGAGTCTGCAGAGACAATGGTCCAATGTTAAAATGAATGAGTGAAGATCTATAGGAGGGCAATGCCAGTGCCAAGAGGCCTCAAGTCAACCCAAGCAGGGTTCCCATTTCAAACAAAAAACATTGTTGAGGAGTGGAGGGTAGGGGCCCCTAGCTAGCTCCTTGGGCCTGGGCTGGAGCCCTCATATTAAAGGCCTGGAGATCTGCCATGCTCTGTAATCAGGGCACGATCAGAGCCCAGCCGCTGCGTCCCGGCTGATGGAGCAATTAGGTTTTATGACTCACCGTGTTCATGACTCCAGTTTCCGTGTCAGCCAGGGGGAGGGAGGAGTAAACCAAGGGGCCTCTCTCTCTCTCTCTAACATCCTTTGATTCCTGAGAGACAATGTCTTGATGATGTGTGACGGCTCTTCATTTACGACAGGGGTAGAAAACAAATAAACCGATGCTTGTTATTTTGTAGTGGTATTGAGATGGTGTAATTGTTTTTAAATGGGCAAGCAAGGATGAATGTTGGTGAGGCAGTTTCCAGATTTCAGGGAAATGTACCTCTAAACAAAAAACAAAAACAAAGCAGGAATCTCTGAAAGAGAAATCATAGCATCGTTAAAAGTCGATGGTGTATGATGGTTTGAAGGGCCACAACTTTCCCAGCAGACAAACCAACCATACCCCTTGACTGCTCAGAAGATGTCGTCTCAACATCCTAGCTTAGTATCCTAGCCTGTTTGTCTGTTTTCAGCTGGCCCACACTCTAAAATGAAAAGGTTCCTGGAGTATCCTTTAAGGGTTCTTCAAATTGAAACTGTGGGAACCCCTATAAGTTCTTTGAAGAACCCTTTAAATGAAGAACCCCTTTTCATGGATCCTTGAAGAACATTTTGAATAACCTTTTGGGGTAAATTCTTTAACTGCCCCCTCCCCCCTATTATTATTATTAATAATCATACGCATAACAATAATAACAACAATAACACAATATTTTATTTCTCAGTGTTTATTGTGATTTTAGTTGCAAAGCAGAATTCAAAATCCAAATATGAGGTAAACTCCGAGCAGAGCCACAAGTCCAATGGGTATATCCTCTGCAATGTTGATGTTAATGTGTTGATGTTCTCTGTATCCATAGCCAGAATGATTTTGCAGTGCATGGTGATCGAACAGGTTTCCTGTGAAATGAATCCAAAAAATCTGTGAGTCCAAAAAATAGTAGTTATACAGATGATTAACAAAACACGCACAGTGTTTTGATAATGCTTTTCATACGCATACCTTGTCCATAATGTAGAGGTCTATGGGATATTCATTGAAGAGGTAAGGGAGGATGGTAAATGTGATCAGCATAACATAACGTACCAATAGCAATTGACATGCCTTTGTATGCCTCCTCGTCTGTATACCTACAGACACAAAAGTGAGCAGTTCAGTCATCTCCACCTAATACAGCTACCCTTCAACATATTCTTATAGCCTACAGTACATATTCTTACCTCTTTGTTGATTGATATCCATTAAATTGTGTCCATTTTCTGTTTTTAGAAAGATTTGCACACGTATGAAAAGATAGATGATGTCATCATAAAACAATATCAATTTAGATCATACAAGGGACCTTAAATTTAGATCTTTACATTTTTCAGTTAATTGCCTGCACCTGCTGTCCTTTCGAATCCAAATGTTTCAGTTGTGCAGTTAGGGTCCTGCAAGAACCCCCACTAACTAAGGAAGTTCCTCTGTGAACCCCACCTTCTATGGGGTTCTTGGAAGAACCTTTTGGGGGTCATTTCCAGTGCCAAGAACCGTAAGGTTCTTCGAAGAACATTGAAGATCTTAGAAGAACCCTTGTTGAACCCCTCATTTTTAGAGTGTATGGTTGGAGGGGGGGGCTCTCCTTTAGACCAAAAGTAGGGATTTGACATGTGCTGAGTGGTTCCGAACCATAAAGAAAGCACTTAAGAGAATAAACAAATGACTCCAGCAAATAAGGAAGACAAAACATCAATTTTATCTTAATGGTTTAGGCACCAATCATAAAAGAGACTAAAGGGACGCAAAATGAGGTGCAAAACCATGTCATCTGACACCCGGACAGAGAGCGTCTCTGTATTAATACGATCCTTCCTGCCCCCTGGCCAGGGCAGACGTGCACCTCTGACTCGCCGCTGTTTAATGAGAAAGAGAGACGCCAGGCACAGTGGGACCAGCCCCAGTTGACTGGACGCCCCTCTGCCCCCATCCCCCCTGTACCCCACCCCCCTTTCGTCTCCACCCGGCCCCCACTGGGGCCTGGCCGGGACCCTCCGCCCACAAGTTCAAATGTCAGGGCCCCGGCGCGCGCCTTTGAAACAGGGGACACTGGGGCTGTAATTGATTGGCAGCTCTGCAATTACCAATGCCTTGCTTTTACGGCCTCACATAGGACCCCAATACAGAGAGTGCTAAGATTTCACGGCTGTGGGAACCTTTGTATATGTTCCTGTTGTAGCTTAAGATGAATGCTATCTTCTCTCCAAATAGTTGCATTATTCATCTCATTAAGTTTGCTTGGCCTACTTGTCGCGGTTCTAAACTGGTCCTCAATTCTCCAGAGCATTGAAGAGGTTATAAAATGTAATGTTAGTTCAGTCTCATCCATTTCCTTTGTGGCAGCCGGCGAGGCTGTTTGTTTGTGTTGGTGGTGAATGTGATTATTACCGTTCCTGTCTGTGGTAAAGCTGAGTGGTGACAGTATGTTGTGTTAGTCATCTAAAGGACAGTCAGGTTGATTTCATTACGGTGATAGGACACATCTGCCCCCTTTTCATCTACTGGTTTCCCCCCTGCAATTTCAGGCCTTTTAAGTACTGCTGTCTCCTGATCTGAACATAATTGTTCACTGTAATACTATCCAGGAAATGGGCTGATCAACTCCAGATGCACAAACAAGGAGAGAGAGAGAGAGAGAGCAAGGGAGAGAGGGAGAGAGAGATAGAGATAGAGAGTGTAGCTAACCTCCACAATTAAAGGTTTCAACACGATTTTTGAATTCGTTATTCATAAAAGGTTGACCTGTGAATGAGAACAGCAATGTCATGCCACGTGTCCCGGCAGTTATATATACTTGTAGTCATCGATGCCAAGGACAATATTTGCCTTTTGATAAACGTGATAAACCTAACATGTATTTGATTGTTCTTGGTAGTAAGTGTTTGTGTTGCACTTACACACTATTTGCTTGTAATCACCTAGTTTGTACATATTGGAGTGAAATTACATGGTCTACACAGGCTGACCTAAAGAGGCCTAAGTGAGTGACACTGTTTGGCTTTGGAGTAATGGGTGTCATTAACTAAATTATACTGTAGCTCTGGCAAAACACATCTGATTCCCAAAGCCTCTCTCCCACAGAAAAACAATATGCCCCCGGTGCCTTATTACAATCAATTAGGCTGATTACAAGCACTATCTAAATGTCTTCAAAGGAAGCTATTACGGGAGTTCAGACCCACTGTCTCTTTGTGAGACGAGGCTGTGTTGGAAGTCTGTTGTTTCTCTGCATCCAGAACTATTGGCTCGTTTTTTCTTAGAGCAGACTTGACTGTAGTGCGCGTTAAAAAAAGGGGGACGTGGAAGTTGTTTGGTTAGCTGATCTCAGCATTATGCCAGCTAGATATGTTCATGCTTCTCAGCGTATGAACAGATGTTCTTTATATGTAATACAATAGACATCTGACGGTTGCCAAGAGCATTTCATCTTCTCTCATGTTTTCTTCGGAAATGAAGAGAACACAATGCGAAGCGTGTTTGGTGAATTTTTTTTTACTCCAATTTTTGTTGATTGAGTTTGAAGTTGTTTTCAGGGCCAAACAATAAAACGAGAGAGGGTGTGGTGGGGTGGGGGGGGGGGAGAAGAGAAGAGAAGAGAAGAGAAGAGAGAGAGAGGGAGAGAAAAGGAGTGAGAGAAATAGAGAGAGACACCAAGTCTAGACCCTGTATTTAGGGCCCCTCCCTGATTGCTTTGTTCTGTGCCATGTCTGTGCAGGTAATTACCTCCACACGACACACACACACAGCATCCTGGGAGCTTTGCTTAATCTGTGAGAGAGAGCAAGAGAGAGAGAGAGATGGAAGGAGAGAGAGAGACATAGAGAGAAGGAGTGAGTGAAATAGAGAGCGAAAAAAATTCCCCAAATAGCCTGACACCGTGCCACTGTGATAACAAGCGGATATTGACAATAAATGTAATGACATCACATTATTTTAATGAGGCGTGGGCCTTCTCTGATGCTCTATTCCTATGTGATAAACAAGCCAATGTATTGTTGCTGGTGGTGTCAGTGTGGACACACTATGCAAAAAGCAGCCATATCTAGCTATACCATTAAATAGCACATAATCCTGATATCGATGAAGATTGGACATCGTAGAGATGCAAGTTGTGATGAGCGGTGAGGAAACTGTCCTTTCATAAACTGATATGTGCGACCTGCGCTTTATCTTAATCATAATGGAAAGCACTGTGGCATGCTACTTGAAAAATGTAGATGGATGTGATATGGAATATAACTGAGGGTTATAGAACAGCGGTGAGGTGACACCTTGTTCGAATCTCTTTGTTCTGGTTGACTCATCATGCTGGTACAATTAGTGTTATACATTTGACTACTACCATACTTGCACACCCATGTATACCAAAACGTTACACATCCACTAAACAATGACTCTATAAATGGACTAAATGCAAAGGGAATGTGCGTGTCTCTTCTGTTATTCAATTGGCTTAAGATCACAAGTAATCACACCCGGTGCCTTATAAAACTCTACAAAAGGATAGCATTATGGGTATGTAGTGGATGAGGGGAGTTCTCCCTGTCTACACAGCGACTTGAGTAAAGGTGGGTTGAAAATTGCTTGTCCATGCAACAGATTGTGTAGACATGTTTCCGAGGGGTTATTCCAGGAATGTCAATATTAACTGTACCTTCTGTTCACCTCCGTATCACTAAATAATTAGTGTCACTATAAGGGATGGTTTCATGTGGCTTTAAATCATTACCCAGCTAGCACATAACGTTCTGAGAACCATATGTTTCTTAGAGCTTGGTGAGAGCGTGGTTGTCCTACATTCTCAGCACATTTAAGGAACTTGACAAAAAAATACTTTTTCTTGGCATTTCATTACTTTAACAGAAAGTTCAAACATGGTTACGTTTCATTTCAATTTTGGTAATGTTCTAGGAATATTCTCCAACTGGTTTGACATTGGAAATGTTCTCAAATAGTTCAGAGAACGTTAAGAAACAACGTTATTCTGCGGGGAATTTCAGTACTTCAGCATACGTTTTCTATACTGGTTTCCTCATGATTCTATTTAAAGTCATGTTCCCAGAACATTAAAACCACAAGAAAACATTACTAACATTCAAAAAAACGATCTGAGAATGTTATTTAAAAACATATCCATTCCAGAGGAGGCTGGTGGGAGGAGCTATAGGAGGACTCTCATTGTAATGGCTGGAATGGAATCGTATCAAACAAATGGAAACCGCATGTTTAACTCCATTCCATTAATTCCACTCCAGCCATTACAATGAGCTCGCCCTTCTATAGCTCCTCCCACCAGCCGCCACTGATACATTCCATTCTCAGAGTCAACAAAACTCTTTCTTTCCTCTATCTTTTTAAGTGTGTTCAGGTGTGTTGGCTGCGCCCACTAATTGGCCACACCTGATCTTAATGAGTGCTTGTTTCCTTTGAAATGGGGTCTGTTTGAATAGACTAAAATGAACAGCTTTGTAAAAGTAAAAAAAAAACATGGTGTGCTAGCTCCATCCTGGTGGCGCAGTGGACTAATTCCATGGATAAAGAACAGAAAATCATAGGTTCGACTCTCACTGATGCTGTGCCACAATGAAAACATTTGTGTTTGCATGATTAATGCCTAAGCAAATGAATTTCCATTTGTGCTAGCAGTGTTATTAAAAGGGAACTTCCTCCTAGAACCAACTTCTCTGGTTATAAATGGCCTATGTGGAATCAATTTGAGTCAGAAACATGAATTACTGTCAAAATGTACTACGAAGTGTAAATAGGATAGTTTTGGTCATAAAGTCAGTCTCAACCAAATGAGATTTGGAAATGAGTGTGTCACGATGGGTTGGGTATTGATTAGTTACATGCCCAGAGACAACAAGGTGTGGTCCACCCCCAGCTGCCTTGTGTTGCTTTGTGAACATTTTGTCAAGTCTGCAACACATGCATACTTGCTCAGCAAAGGAGTGAAGATATGCTTCCATACAGTTGGTGCCACATTCTAATGCATTCAACAATATTGCCCAGGAATGGATTACATGATGACTGTGACTAATGATTTGCCAGCTAGCTATGAAACTGTGATGTAGTTAGCTAAATACATAGCCTCTCCCTAATATGTAATTTGATGTAACGTCATAGACAGGCAGATTTGCATAGCTAAAGTTGCCCCTGACCATACGGTTTGATAGGATGTAACGTTAGCCAGCTTGCTATTGATAATGTTTAAACTCAAACTGGCTAGCTAAGAAGATCCCTATGCTAGCTAACATTAGCTATCTAGCCAATTCATTTCAACTTGGACAAAGATATTGATAACTAACCCAGATTTGCAAGTTAGGTAGCTAGCTAGTTTTATGAGAATAAACATTTTGTTTGGGTTAACACTTGCTCTCGATAACTTAAACCCTGGTGGCTATCTGCCTTTACTGTGATGGAACTGGGAGTCATGATAAAGGGCTAAGTTAGTTAGCACTAGCTAGCTACCTAGCATTTCAGGGGCTTCGTCTTCTACTAGTACTAAAAACAACATGCCTGTTCTCATAAAAGTCTATTTCATATTTTCAAGGACAAAAATAAATGAGTGTGTTACTTGTCTAGCCTGAGTACCAGTCTTTTTAACTAACGTGCTACAAATACGTGTCAGCAAGGAATCAGCCTTGATTTGAATGTGTGACGCACACAATGTATGGTCAGTCCTCCAAGGTTTCGCCATTGAGAGGCATTTATACTACTGTTGGCCAGTAGGGGGCAGTGAGATGTGTTCGCTTCACACTGGGACTATATGCGATCCTGGACCTGTGTGTTCTCATAATGGAGAGAACCTTTGAAAGAGAAGCCACGTTCTCCTGTTTCATCATTTATCCTGTGTTACAGGAACTATTATCTGCTGCACCAGTCCCGACCACCAACCGATTTTGGGGGGCTCGTCCAGGATAGGCGCCACCTGTTGGGCGGGAGCTGATCCAGTGATAGATAACATCTGGGACCAAGACGGATCTGCGGCTGAAATCCATGTTGCGGACAGACTGATGTGAGCAGAGACAGATTATTGATTCTGGACTGTGTTGACCGTTCATAAGGAAAAGGAAGAAGTTACAATGTCAGACAGTGGGGGGGGGGGAGCCTGGTGTGGGACATCAGGAAGAGCCTGCTCAGCCTGTCAGCAAAGGAACTTTTTCAAATTGCCAATACCAAGGAACTTTTTCAAATTGCCAATACCGTGGGTCAAGTGCAAGACAAAGACGAGTCAGAGCTCGAAGAGGGTGATCATGAAGGTTGAATTGAGTACATCGGCACCTTTATGTACAGTAAGTCATTACTCGAGTCAGAGGATGGGGGTATGGTTGAATTGTTGGTTTTGAAAGATAATGTTGATACTGTTATACAGACTCATAATGTAACACCTCTGTTCGACCCAAGTGATAATATTGAGCCATGCGACACATTAACAATCTCTCCACTTACTGAAATAGCTCGTGCAGTCACAGCTAGCACAGTCAAAACTACACCAAATACTGATTTACATAGAGTGCTTGCAAATTATGAGGATCTTAGCAAGACACTTCTCCAACATTTTACCGTACCTACCTCACAGCCGATGTCCACACCGCCCTCTACAACACAGTACAGTGACACGCCATGCAGAAGCCTGCAGTCTGGGCTGACGACACACCCAAAACACGAGAAGATGATCTCCTTAAGAGACCTCTCCTACCTCCACCGTAGGGAATTCAAAATACAGGGGGGTCAAATTGGTGACTACACATCAGACATCACCTACAACAGCGTGTGTAAGCAGATAGAGTAAGGAATCAAAGAAGACTTTAGTGATTCAGAAATGGTCAGAGGCGTGCTCAGAATAATAAAACCAGGAAATTTCAAAGACATGTTGATGAATATAGAGGAAATGACAATAGCGGAGCTCAAGGGGTTCCTCCAGACCCACTTAAGAGAAAATAACAGTACTGAACTATTCCAGGAGTTAATGTACACTAGACAAGATGAGCAAGAGACACCACAACAATTCCTCTACCGTGTGATAGGACTAAAACAACGAATCCTGTTCTCATCTAAATTAGCTGATGCAGGCATAAAATACAGTGCATCCACTGTTCAAGATGTTTTCCTACACACTGTGCACCAGGGGCTTGGGCGTAAATACAGAGAACTAAAACCCCTACTCTCAGGTAACGATGTCAGTGACGAGACAATATTGAGATGTGATGAGAATAATGAGTGAGGAAAGTGAGAGACAAGGAATGCTGCACACAATTCAGCCAAAATAGATGCACTCACCAGCATAATCCATTTAATTAAACAGTCAATACCACAACGGAAATCAGATCATCTGTGCCGATGTTCTACGAGTAAAACAATGCAGCCCGGAAGAGAGAAACCTTATGTCTGTACCAAAATTTGTCGAACACATTCTTATTTTGCGGTGAGGGCCCTGTGAGGGCCCTTATTTCACGGCCTTGGGCCCTGTGAATAAACCCAAAGTGCCAGTGACTGGGCCCCGACAACCGTCCCAGGCTAATAGTGTCCAAAGAACTGAGCTTATTACAGAGCCATGTAGTAATACCAATACTCCTCCCTGTATCACGCCAGAAGTAGTCAGCGTACAACAGATACGTAGGCTGAGAAAGACCTCCACTTTACCTCACTAGATCCACCAGCTGCTAAAAATGAACATTGTTGCAAGGGAGAAAAGCCCTGACCCAATGTAACTTGAATGGCTTAGCAGTGAGTGCTTTGCTTGACACAGGAGCTCAAGTCAGCGTGATAGATCGTATTTCGAAAGACAAATACCTACCTGATCTTGATATTAGACCACTTGTTGATATCATTAATGGTGATGAGCTGGAGGTGTATGCAGTAAATGGAAACCTTGTCCCTTTCGATGGTTGGGTTGCCATAACAGTAAACTTACCTGGGAATGAGAACCCCAGCCTGTCAATCAACGTCCCTTTCCTAGTGAGTAGTCTACCACTGGAGAGGCCATTGCTTGGTTTCAACGTACTTGAAGAACTGGTCCAAGGGCAACCAGAGAGACTCATACCTACCCTCATTACCCTACTCTGTGGGGCCATCTCTGTCCTGATTGACAAAGCAAAGACCATTGTGAGCTGAATGCAGACCATAAAACCGAATGTTCAGCAAGGACGCCTGAGAGTTGGCCAATAGGACGTAGTCATCGCCGCTGGCCATGTAGCTTGGGTTAAGTGTAGAGTTCCTCTCAGTATAGACCAATCCGACACTCAGTGTTGTTTGAGCCAGATGAAAACAGTATGCCGCTACAGCAACTGGATATGGGTGAAGGCTGGCTAGAAATCCAGGACCCAAGGAGGCCGTATGTAGCAATGCTGGTAGGCAACAACACAAAGTACAACATCATGCTGCCACGAAAGACAGCTCTGGGTAGTATTCAGGCCATTCAGAAGGTGGTTGTAACAGACTCATAAAGCAAATTAGGGTTCAATGTGAAGGTCAACAGTGTTACCACCCCACCAGCTGATGGAAACCCGTCACTGTGGCACCTGCCAGTTGACATCAGTCACCTAGACGTGAGGCAGCAAGAGACAGCCAAGAAGATGGTACAGTGGGGAGAACAAGTATTTGATACACTGCCGATTTTGCAGGTTTTCCTACTTACAAAGCATGTAGAGGTCTGTAATTTTTATCATAGGTACACTTCAACTATGAGAGACGGAATCTAAAACAAAAATCCAGAAAATCACATTGTATGATTTTTAAGTAATTAATTTGCATTTTATTGCATGACATAAGTATTTGATACATCAGAAAAGCAGAACTTAATATTTGGTACAGAAACCTTTGTTTGCAATTACAGAGATCATACGTTTCCTGTAGTTCTTGACTAGGTTTGCACACACTGCAGCAGGGATTTTGGCCCACTCCTCCCTACAGATCTTCTCCAGATCCTTCAGGTTTCGGGGCTGTCGCTGGGCAATACGGACTTTCAGCTCCCTCCAAAGATTTTCTATTGGGTTCAGGTCTGGAGACTGGCTAGGCCACTCCAGGACCTTGAGATGCTTCTTACGGAGCCACTCCTTAGTTGCCATGGCTGTGTGCTTCGTGTCGTTGTCATGCTGGAAGACCCAGCCACGACCCATCTTCAATGCTCTTACTGAGGGAAGGAGGTTGTTGGCCAAGATCTCGCGATACATGGCCCCATCCATCCTCCCCTCAATACGGTGCAGTCGTCCTGTCCCCTTTGCAGAAAAGCATCCCCAAAGAATGATGTTTCCACCTCCATGCTTCACGGTTGGGATGGTGCTCTTGGGGTTGTACTCATACTTCTTCTTCCTCCAAACACGGCGAGTGGAGTTAGACCAAAAAGCTATATTTTTGTCTCATCAGACCACATGACCTTCTCCCATTCCTCCTCTGGATCATCCAGATGGTCATTGGCAAACTTCAGACGGGCCTGGACATGCACTGGCTTAAGCAGGGGGACCTTGCGTGCGCTGCAGGATTTTAATCCATGACGGCGTAGTGTGTTACTAATGGTTTTCTTTGAGACTGTGGTCCCAGCTCTCTTCAGGTCATTGACCAGGTCCTGCCGTGTAGTTCTGGGCTGATCCCTCACCTTCCTCATGATCATTGATGCCCCACGAGGTGAAATCTTGCATGGAGCCCCAGACCGAGGGTGATTGACCGTCATCTTGAACTTCTTCCATTTTCTAATAATTGCGCCAACAGTTGTTTCCTTCTCACCAAGCTGCTTGCCTATTGTCCTGTAGCCCATCCCAGCCTTGTGCAGGTCTACAATTTTATCCCTGATGTCCTTACACAGCTCTCTGGTCTTGGCCATTGTGGAGAGGTTGGAATCTGTTTGATTGAGTGTGTGGACAGGTGTCTTTTATACAGGTAACGAGTTCAAACAGGTGCAGTTAATACAGGTAATGAGTGGAGAACAGGAGGGCTTCTTAAAGAAAAACTAACAGGTCTGTGAGAGCCGGAATTCTTACTGGTTGGTAGGTGATCAAATACTTATGTCATGCAATAAAATGCAAATTAATTATTTAAAAATCATACAATGTGATTTTCTGGATTTTTGTTTTAGATTCCGTCTCTCACAGTTGAAGTGTACCTATGATAAAAATGACAGACCTCTACATGCTTTGTAAGTAGGAAAACCTGCAAAATCGGCAGTGTATCAAATACTTGTTCTCCCCACTGTATATGAAGAATCAGCAGTGTTCGCTCGAGACAGCAATGACCCTGGGTGTATTCCAAGCCTGCAAATGTCACTCAACCTCAAAGATGACATTCCTGTGCAGAGAGCGTACTCACCAGTCCCGAAGCCATTATTCCAATAAGTTAAGAGGTATATTCAATATCTTCTGATGAAGGAGTGGATAGTGAAATCTAAGTCTCCTTACTCCGCTCCTGTTATGTGCGTCCGTAAAAAGGATGGAACGTTGCGCCTCTGTATTGACTACCACCTGTTAAACCAGAAGATGGTACCTGACAGGCACCCATTACCCAGAATCCAAGACCTGACAGACACCCTTGGTGGCTACCCCTGGTTCAGCATATTAGACCAGGGTAAAGCCTACCATCAAGGTTTCATAGCAGAGGGTTCCCCACATCTCACAGCCTTCATCACCCCCTGTGGACCCCCTGAGAATTCAATTTGGACTCTCCAACGCACTGGCAGCATTGCAGAGGAGCATGGAAGAGATGCTGAGCTCCCTCAGGGACAAATGCTATATTCCATACCTGGACGATTTCCTTTGCTACACAAAGTCCTTTGACGAGCATGTGGATGGAATCCGCAAAGTCCTCAAAGCTCTCCAACATCATGGAGTGAAACTCCGGCCAGAGATGTGCAACCTCTTCCGCCGGGAGGTCCGGTACGTGGGGCGCCTCGTGTCTGGCCGAAGGGGTGAGGATTGACCCTAAGGACCTGGATGCATTCCTGTCCCTTAAAGTCAAGACGCCACAGACAGTGGGCGACATCAGGAGGATCCTTGGTTTTCTCAGCTACTACAGATCATATGTCCAGGACTTTTCTTGAATAGCCAAGCCACTCTATGAGCTGCTCCAAGTGAAATCTGGAATGCCACAAGCACAGCCGCGTAGAGAAAATACCAAAGGCCCCCAGCTGTCCTCCAGGACACCTGTGGACTGGACAGGCGAACACCAGAGCACACTTGTTGTGCGTGCAACTTGGGAAGGGGGCCAAGTGGCCCAGAGGAAGGATGTGGCCTGGATCACTGCCCTCCACATCTCCTCTGTAGACTCCAGTCAACAGCCCAGTGCACTTCTGCCAATGATAGGTCATGACGAGCTGATGAAAGCCCAACGTGAAGACCCAACCATTGGAGAGATTGTACAGCTTAACTTCTTATGGCTGCAGGGGCAGTATTGAGTAGCTTGGATGAAAGGTGCACATGGGAGTGGGAGGTGCCCAGAGTAAACGGCCTGCTCCTCAGTCATAGTTGCTAATATATGCATATTATTATTAGTATTGGATAGAAAACACTCTGACGTTTCTAAAACGGTTTGAATGATGTCTGTGAATATAACAGAACTCATATGGCAGGCAAAAACCTGAGAAAAAATCCAAACAGGAAGTGGATATTCTGAGGCTGGTCAATTTTCAACCAAGATCCTATTGAAATCACAGCGAGATATGGATGAGTTTGCACTTCCTACGGCTTCCACTAGATGTCAAGTCTGTAGAACCTTGTATGATGCCTCTACTGTGAAGGGGGGGCGAATGAGAGGGGAATTAGTCAGGTCTGCCATGACCTGACCATGCTTTCACCATGCGCGTTCACATGAGAGGGAGCTCTGTTCCATCGCTCATCTGAAGTCAATGTAATTCTCCGGTTGGAACGTTATTCAAGATTTGTGTTAAAAACATTCTAAAGATTGATTCAATACATCGTCTGACATGTTTCCACGGACTGTTACGGAACGTTTGGACATTTCGTCAGGTTTTAGTGAACGCACTTCCCTGACGTTGGATTTGTTTACCAAACACGCTACAAAAATAGCTATTTGGACATAAATGATGGACATTACCGAACAAAACAAACATTTCTTGTGGAAGTGGAAGTCCTGGGAGTGCATTCCGACGAAGATCAGCAAAGTTAAGTGAAGATTTATAATGCTTTTTATGAGTTTTGTTGACTGCACAATTCGCGGGTAACTGTATGGCTTGCTTTTGTGGCTGAACACTGTTTTCAGATTATTGTGTTTTGCCGTAAAGCTTTTTGAAATCTGACACAGCGGTTGCATTAAGAACAAGTGTATGTTTAATTCTATGTAAAACATGTATCTTTCATCAAAGTTTATGATGAGTATTTCTGTTATTTGACTTGGCTCTCTGCAATTTCTCCGGATATTTTGGAGGCATTTCTGAACATGGCGCCAAAGTAAACTGAGGTTTTTGGATATAAATATGAACTTAATCGAACAAGACATATATGTATTGTGTAACATGAAGTCCTATGAGTGTCATCTGATGAAGATCATCAAAGGTTAGTGATTAATTTTATCTCTATTTGTGCTTTTTGTGACTCCTCTCTTTGGCTGGAAAAATTGCTGAATTTTTCTGTGAGTTGGTGGTGACCTAACATAATTGTTTGTGGTGCTTTCGCTGAAAAGCCTATTTGAAATCGGACACTTTGGTGGGATTAACAACAATATTTCCTTTAAAATGGTATAAGATGTATGTTTGAGGAATTTTAAATATGAGATTTCTGTTGTTTGAATTTGGCGCCCTGCAGTTTCACTGGCTGTTGTCATATCGATCCTGTTAACGGGATTGCAGCCATAAGAAGTTTAAGGAGACTGCTACAGTAGTTGCTCATGAAATGAGAAAAGTGGGGAACAGCGTCACAAGGAAGATGTTCTACGAGTGGAGCAAATTGAACCTGGAAAATGGGCTCCGATATAGATGGACCAACGAGAGACAACATCTCGTCCTTCCTGTAAAGGACAGACCGGTAGCCCTTAAACATCTCCATGACGACATGGGAGACGTTGGTACCTGAAAGAGTACTCAACCTTGCGAGAGAGAGGTTCTACTGGCCATTTATGAAGAAGGAAATCGAGAACTATGTCACAAGGAAATGTCTGTGCATAAAGCAGAAGAAACTCGCCATGCATGTGCGAGCACCTATGGGTAGCATCACGTCTAGCTCACCAGTGGAGTTCATCTGTATTGATTACTTACATCTGGAGACCAGGCGAGGAGGTTATGAGTACATCCTGGTGGTGGTTGATCATTTTACTAGATTTGGATACCCCTCAAAACAGCATCATGATCAGGGTTGGGAGATTGAGAATGAGGTGTTCCGTACACTCCAGCAGCTGTCAGGGGTTGGCCATTCCCAAGCCTCACCATACCATCCCCAAGCTAACCTAGCTGAGAGATTTAACCGCACCTTGCTACAGATGTTGTGAATGCTGGCAGACAAGAAGAAGTAGAGATGGAACACGCATACAACTGCACCCGACATGAGTCCACTGGTTACTTACCCTACCATCTGCTCTACGGTCATCATCCACGCCTTCCAGTGGACTTGTTGTTTGGCCTGTTGGGAGATATAGACACACAAGAGATATGCAGAAGAGTGGGCAGGAATAATGACTGAAGCATATCGGATCACAAACGAGGTGGGACGCTACCGTCCCACATACCCTAGAGAAGTTAAAAAACAATGAACAGTGCCAACAATGCCACAGTCCCCAACTACAACATTTTCCACCAAAGATAGAACTGCCAAAGGGGGGGGGAGTTGCAATCTACTGCAGAGATAGCCTGCAGAGTTCTGTCATGCTATCCAGGTCTGTGTCCAAACAGTTCGAGCTACTTTTAAAAATCCACCTTTCCAGAAATAAGTCTCTCACTGTTGCCGCCTGTTACAGACTCCCCTTAGCCCTCAGCTTAGCCCCCCGGTGAGCGTCTCTATCATCTGAGGCAGGAGACGAGGAGCGCGCAGGAGTTTGCTCTGGAGTTTAGGACTCTGGCTGCCGGCGCGAGATGGAACAACAGGGCCCTGATCGACCATTACCACTGCAGTCTACGCGAGGACATCCGTCAGGAGCTGGCCTGCAGAGACACCACCCTCACCTTCGACCAGCTGGTGGACCTGTCCATCCGGCTGGACAACATGCTGGCTACTCGCGGACGTCCAGATCGGGGTCTAGTGGTTCCATCCTTCCGCACCCCCTCTCCGATACCCATGGAGCTGGGAGGAACGGTGCGCAGGGAGACCGGAGGGGGTTCCCGTTCGTGCACCATCTGTGGCCGCAGAGGGCACACTGCTGGTCGGTGCCGGGTTGGTTCCTCTGGGAATCGAGGCAGCAGGCAGGGCGCTCTTGCGTCACCCCAGGTGAGTCGGCACCATTCTCACCCAGAGCCCTCTGTCGCACATATATTTGTGTCTATCACTTTTCCTGAATTTTTCCCCTCGTTCCGAGCATAAGGCGCTAGTAGATTCAGGTGCGGCTGGGAGTTTCATTGATAAAGTGTTAGCTCATAGTTTAGGGACTCCTATTGTTCCCATGGATGTACCTTTCCCCGTTCACGCCTTGGATAGTCGACCATTAGGGTCAGGGCTTATCAGGGAGACCACCGCTCCTTTGAGTATGGTGACGCGGGGGGGTCACACAGAAAATATTAGTATTTTCCTTATTGACTCTCCTGCGTATCCAGTGGTGCTAGGCCTACCCTGGTTAGCTTATCATAACCCCACTATTTCTTGGCCACAGAGGGCTCTCACGAGGTGGTCGCAAGAGTGCTTAGGTAGGTGTTTAAGGGTTTCTGTTGGTGTTTATACGTTGGAAAGTCCATACCAGGTCTCTACCGTGCGCATCCCCCCAGAATATGCCGATTTGGCTCTCGCCTTCTGTAAAAAGAAGGCGACTCAATTACCACCCCATCGATGGGGGGATTGTGCGATAGATCTCCTGGTCGACGCTGCACTTCCCAGGAGTCACGTGTATCCCCTGTCGCAAGCGGAGATGGTGGCTATGGAGACATATGTCTCCGAATCCCTGCGTCAGGGGTACATTCGGTCCTCCACTTCACCCGTCTCCTCGAGTTTCTTTTTTGTGAAGAAGAAGGATGGAGGTCTGCGCCCGTGCATTAAATATCGAGGTCTAAATCAAATCACGGTGAGGTACAGTTACCCGCTAGTCTTCCAGTCTTCCAATCCTTTGTAGACGAGATTTTCAGGGACCTGCACGGGCAGGGTCTAGTGGTGTATATCGATGACATTCTGATATACTCCGCTACACGCACCGAACATGTGTCCCTGGTGCGCAAGGTGCTTGGTCGCCTGTTGGAGCATGACCTGTATGTCAAGGCTGAGAAATGCTTGTTCTTTCAACAGTCCTTCTCCTTCCTAGGGCATCGCATTTCCACGTCAGGAGTGGAGATGGAGAGTGACCGCATTGCAGCCGTGCGTAATTGGCAGACTCCCACTACGGTGAAGGAGGTGCAGCGATTCTTAGGGTTTGCCAACTACTACCGGAGGTTTATCCAGGGTTTTGGTCAGGTAGCTGCTCCCATTACCTCACTGCTGAAGGGGGGCCCAGGGCGCTTGCAGTGGTCAGCTGGGGCGGACCGGGCTTTTAGGCACTTGAAGGCTCTGTTTACCTCGGCTCCTGTGTTGGCGCATCCGGATCCCTCTTTGGTCTTCATAGTGGAGGTGGACGCCTCCGAGGCTGGGATAGGAGCTGTGCTCTCTCAGCGCTCGGGTACGCCACCGAAACTCCGCCCCTGTGCCTTCTTCTCTAAGAAGCTCAGCCCGGCGGAGCGAAACTATGATGTGGGAGACCGGGAGCTGTTGGCTGTCGTTAAAGCTTTGAAGGTGTGGAGACATTGGCTTGAGGGGGCTAAACACCCCTTTCTCATCTGGACTGACCATCGCAATCTGGAGTACTTCCGGGCAGCGAGGAGAATGAATCCTCGTCAGGCAAGGTGGGCCATTTTTTTCACCCGTTTTGTGTTTATCCTCTCTTACAGACCAGGCTCCCAGAACGTCAAGGCAGACGCACTGTCCCGGCTGTATGACACAGAGGAGCGGTCCATGGATCCCACTCCCATACTCCCAGCCTCTTGCTTGGTGGTGCTGGTAGTGTGGGAGCTGGACGCGGACATTGAGCGGGCGTCACGTGCAGAGCCCGCTTCCCCTCAGTGTCCAGCTGGGCGTCTGTACGTTCCATCTGCTGTCCGCGATCGGCTGATCTATTGGGCCCACACGTCACCCTCCTCTGGTCATCCTGGGATCGGTCGGACGGTGCGATGTCTTAGTGGGAGGTACTGGTGGCCCACTTTAGAAAGAGACGTAAGGGTTTATGTTTCCTCCTGCTCAGTGTGCGCCCAGTGCAAGGCTCCTAGACACCTGCCCAGAGGTAAGTTACAACCCTTACCCGTTCCACAACGGCCGTGGTCGCACCTGTCACAAGGTAACACCACGATACTGGTCGTTGTGGATCGTTTTTCTAAGTCCTGTCGTCTCCTCCCTTTTCCCGGTCTCCCTACGCCCTACGAACTGCGAAGGCCCTGTTTACACGCGTCTTCCGGCACTACGGGGTGCCTAAGGATATAATGTCTGACCGGGGTCCCCAATTTACGTCAAGGGTCTGGAAGGCGTTCATGGAATGTCTGGGGGTCTTGGTCAGCCTTACCTCAGGTTTTCACCCCGAGAGTAACGGGCAGGTAGAGAGAGTTAACCAGGATGTGGGGAGGTTTCTGAGGTCTTATTGCCAGGACTGGCCGGGGGAGTGGGCGGCGTTCGTGCCCTGGACAGAGATGGCCCAGAACTCGCTCCGCCACTCCTCCACTAACCTTTCCCCATTTCAGTGTGTATTGGGGTATGAGCGGGTTCTGGCTCCATGGCATCAGAGACAGACAGAGGCTCCTGCGGTGGACGACTGGTTCCACGGTGGACGCCCCCCACGTCCACCTTCAGCGCGCTGTTCTGCGCCAGAAAGTTGGCGCAGACCGTCACCGCAGTGAGACCCCGGTATTCGCAGGGTCTGGCTCTCGGCACGAAACCTGTCCCTCCGCCTGCCCTGCCGGAAGCTGGGTCCGCGGTTTGTGGGACCATTTAAAGTCCTGAGGAGAGTGAACGAGGTATGTTATAGGTTACAGCTTCCCCCCAATTACCGTATTAACCCCTCGTTCCATGTGTCTCTCCTCAGGCCGGTGGTGACTGGCCCGCTACAGGAGGATGAGGTGCGGGAAGTTCCTCTGCCACCTCTGGATATTGAGGGGGTCCCGGCGTACTCCGTTCGATCCATCCTGGATTCGAGACGTCTGGCGAAGGGCCTTCAGAACCTCGTGGACTGGGATGGGTACGGTCCGGAGGAGAGATGCTGGGTTCCGGTGGAGGACGTGTTAGATCCTTCGCTGCTACGAGAGTTCCACCGTCTCCATCCGGATCACCCTGCGCCTCGTCCTCCTGATCGTCCCAGAGGCCGGTGTCGACGCGCGGCTGGAGCCACGCGTCGGGGGGGGGGGGGGGGGGGTGCCTCTCCTTGTTCGGGCGGTGCTCGGCCATCGACGTCACCGGTCTTCTAGCCATCATTGATCTATGTTTAATTTTCCATTGGTTTTGTCTGGTCTTCTTACACACCTGGTTCCAATCCCATTCATTAATTGTTGTGTATTTAACCCTCTGTTTCCCCTCATGTCCTTGTCAGAGATTGTTTATTGTTATGTTCATGTTTTATGGATTGGTGTGCGACGGGTTCTTGTGCCCACATTTATTTTATTATGGACTTTGGTTTTGGAGTTTATGTTTTACATTATTAAAATACTCAATTTATACCAAGTTTAATTCTCCTGCGCTTGATTTCTCTGCCACCTACGTACACGACGTGACACTGGCCCTTCTTTGGACACTGTGTTAACAAACCTCCAGACAAGCTTCAATGCAATACAACACTCCTTCCATGGCCTCCAACTGCTCTTAAATACAAGTACAACTAAATGCATGCTCTTCAACTGATCGCTGCCCGCACCCGCCCGCCCATCTAGCATCACTACTCTGGACGGTTCTGACTTAGAATACGTGGACAACTACAAATACCTAGGTGTCTGGTTAGACTGTAAACTCTCCTTCCAGACTCACATTAAGCATATCCAATACAAAATTAAATCTAGAATCGGCTTCCTATTTCACAACAAAGCATCCTTCACTCATGCTGCCAAACATACCCTCGTAAAAATAACTATCCTACCGATCCTTGACTTCGGCGATGTCATTTACAAAATAGCCTCCAACACTCTACTCAGCAAATTGGATGTAGTCTATCACAGTGCCATCCGTTTTCACCAAAGCCCCATATACTACCCACCACTGCGACCTGTATGCTCTCGTTGGCTGGCCCTCGCTTCATATTCGTAGCCAAACCCACTGGCTCCAGGTCATCTATGAGTCTTTAATGGGTAAAGCCCCGCCTTATCTCAGTCCACTGGTCACCATGTCAGCGCGCTCCAGCACGTATATTTCACTGGTCATCCCCAAAGCCAAACTCCTCCTTTGGCCGCCCTTTCCTTCCAGTTCTTTGCTGCCAATGACTGGAACGAATTGCAAAAATCACTGAAGCTGGAGACTTATATCTCCCTCACTAACTTTAAGCATCAGCAGTCAGAGCAGCATTCCCATCATTGCACCTAGCCCATCTGTAAATAGCCCACCCAACTACCTCATCCCCATGTTGTTATTTATTTTTTGCTCCTTTGCACCCCAGTATCTCTACTTGCACATTCATCTTCTACACATCTATCACTCCTGTGTTTAATTGCTAAATTGTAATTATTTTGCCACTATGGCCTATTTATTGCCTTACCTCCATAATCTTACTACATTTGCACACATTGTATATAGATTTTTCTATTGTGTTATTGACTGTACGTTTGTTTATCCCATGTGTAACTCTGTGTTGTTTGTGTCTCATTGCTTTGCTTTATCTTGGCCAGGTCGCAGTTGTAAATGAGAACTTGTTCTCAACTGGCCTACCTGGTTAAATAAAGGTAAAATAAATAAAATAATAAAAGTGCTGCGGGCTAACCATCCATGTTCAATGTTAGCTAGCTAACATTAGGCCCTATCTAGAAGAGCAAACAGCTCTGGGAAATGAATAATAATGTCAGCTAGGGAGCCAGCCATCTAACGTTAGCTAGCTAGCTAACAGTACACTTTAGTTTAATACATAGCTAGCTAGCTAGGTAAACAATGTACATAGCTAGGTAAACAAAGTTTAAGTTCACACACGTCACGTAACATTAGCTAACGAGCCAGCCAGCTAACATTAGCTAGTTAAACAACAATGAACAGTGCCAACAATGCCACAGTGCTGAGAGCTAAGCAACCATGTTCAATGATAGCTAGCTAACATTAGACTCTAACTAGAACAGCAAACGGCTCTGGGAAACTAATAATATCAGCTATGGAGCCAGCCAGCTAATGTTAGCTAGCTAGCTAATAATACACTTTGGTTTGAAATGAAACCACTTTCTGTCAAAATAGAAAACGTGTAATATCTGAAAATGTAGCTAGCTAACGCTAGACTATCTTACCTGTATACATCATCATGCTTGAAGGACGCGTCTCCCTGTCAGGAATGCCATGCCATGGTTGCACTTAGTTTGAAGATGTAATCCGGAGACAGGTGTTTTCTCCATCTCTTTAGCTATCATACTCTAATTCCACTGATTTCAAAACTTGATCCTCCAGAAAGTGGAGAGCAACACTTATGCAGCACCACTACACAATACATGTTTTTTAAAGCCGCATTCGACAGGATTACCAACACAGACTGATGAGCTCAAATAGACAGAAGCCTTCTATATGGCCAATCCAATCCGAACTCCTCTCTCAGCATGTCCAGCCCACTCATTATCTCAGCCAATCATGGCTAGTGGGAAGGTTGCTCACTTTTTCTGTGGCTTAACCAACAAGGCTCGTAATTTAACATTTTTTTCATATTTACAGATGACATACAAGTGTGTTATTAAGGCATATGAAAGTTCAGATGTTCGAGAAGGCATTTCTGCCAAAAAACGCATTTTTTAACGTTCAAACGGCTCTCCTGTGAAGTCGTGACTTGCGACATACGCCTAGTTTCCTGAATTTGATCTGGTCATAGGTCAGAATACTATCACTTGTCTGTCCAGGAATTCACCTAATAACCATTGATAATGTGATCAGTGCTATGTGTTTCAACTCTACTTTGTTTTTCTACAGATGGAGGACAGGAGAGATGGTTTGTCAAGGAGTCCCCTGATTAACCTCACTAGGGTAGGAGGCACTATTTTCACAAAAGCGTGCCCAAAGTAAACTGCCTGTTACTCAGGCCCAGAAGCTAGGATATACATATAATTGGTAGATTTGGACAGAAAACACTCAAGTTTCAAAAACTGTTAAAATAATGTATGTGAGTATAACAGAACTGATATGGCAGGCGAAAACCTGAGAAAATCCATCCAGGAAGTGGGATGTTTTTATGTTTGTAGTTTTCCATTGACAGCCTTTACAGTATCCAATGACTTAGGACTCAGATTGCACTTCCTATGGCTTCCACTAGATGTCAACAGTCTTTAGAAATTGTTTCAGGCTTGTATTCTGAAAAATGAGAGAGTAAGACCACTCTAAATGAGTGGAACCTGCAGTGTCCCAGAGCTGTTTACTGCGCACGACCGAGATCGCGCCTTTCTTGTTTTTCTTTTATGGACGCGAGCATCCAACACCCCCTACAGAGGTTAAAAGCTGGTTGATACAGATGTCTGAACTGGGAGAGACCTTGCACTCTGCATTGAAATTATACAAGACACATCTATTACTTTTCATTGTCTTTTGTTATTATTGAATTTAATGATAAGGGGGGGATCATGTGTATTCTTCAAACACGTCAGGGAACTGGTCAGTAACCAAAAACGTACATTCCCACAACTTCCAAGGAACCAAATGTGCTAGCTGGGTATATTATAAGATTTATGGCTCAATGGCGCCAAGTTCCTGTCTGCCTCAACAACTGCCCTGATTCCTCAAATATCTATTAGCCCTTATTATAATGTTGGAAATATAGAGTCAATTTGAAGTATTTTCACATTTTTATATTATCAGAAACAATGCAATTAGCTTGTAATTTATTCAATGAAAATCTACTAATAACTAATTTGATGTTCATTAATATTCCAGGGGCTGTTGTGTCAGAGAGACACCTTTTGAGTTTTGTGCCAAAAAAAACTTGAGTTCACCCCAAAGGGAGTGTGACATTATTCTGAACTCTTACAAAGCTGTCAGAAATACCTCTCCCACTTTAGTAGCTCTCTCTCTCTCTTGCTCCTCTCACCCCTCATTCGACAGTATTGCTTTGTCACCCTGTGTTTAGAAGATTAACCTTGACGGTACCGAGGGGCATCCCCCTTGCCTGTGGCTCTCTCCGCCGCCGAGCACAGCGAACGCTTGTGCAATGAGTGGCGCCTGAGCAGAGCCCCGTGAGTATTAGAGGGTTGAGCGGCGGCCCAAAGGCCTGCAATTATCCCATCGCTTACGTGATTTAGAGCTGGAAACGTTCTGACCCACACAGAGCACGTCCAATCAGCAGCAGTGGCAGCAGCGAGTCATCGCAGCGCAGGGCCCTGGCTCTGTGTTTCTCCCAGACAGGCCGGTGTCAAGGGAATGTTGGAGCAGATTTAAAGAGGTCAGGGCCACTGTGTGTTAATGGGAAGGGGATGGTTCTGTGCCTTGCTCAGAGTACACAGCTTTATAATTTAGCTCTCTTTAAGCAGCTGTGCCTCTGACAGCCCTCTCCCCAGGAGTGACTTTACTACAGTTTAGCACTATAAAAGTGAGTGCCTGGGAAAGCATCACATGTTAATCTTGCTCAAAGCGAATCAAAATCAATTTATCTCAGGCCATCTTATCTGACATTGTTTCCCCTTTTCAATTCAACCCACGGCGAATTGAATCAAGTCATTTAAATCAATTGGTAACTGTTGTCTACATACTAGTTGCTTAAAAGCACAGTAGTGTGTTCGATTATTGACTTGAAGCAGGCCGTCCTTTGGGCTATGAAAGAGGTGTGAGCCAAATAATAATGAATTGGTTCGAGAGTAAGAGAATAGCGAGCTTTTCTACCACATTTCTCAGAATGGGTAATTGAGGTGTTTATTTTTCTTCTTACCCCTACTGTCATGTTAGTGACGGCATTGAGCAAAGACTTTGTGGCTTTACAGTCATAATCCCTGCAATTAAGAATAGGTGTGGCCCTATTAGGTATGCATGCTTCAACACAGACTTTAGTAATGATCCAGGGAAAAAATGATTACTGCTTAATTTGAAGTTGTCAACCATATCAAATACCTCTGGCATGCTGGAGGCACTGTGGTCATAAGAACGTATTACAGTTACAGTAGCAGTTGTGTACTGGCAACTCTTCCTCCTGTCTCTGTGTGGAGAGGTGTGTTTTAATCGTGTGTCAAATTAGCAGTTCCCAGTGGCCTGGGAAACGAGAGAAGAAAACAAATGTCATGAGACAGGCTGTTGAAATAATTACAGGTTGAGAGGTCGGAACAATTAATTGGCTTAGGAACCTACTAAATCCTGACACCGCATTCTGGACTAAAGAGGTATTTCCATCTTGTTTCCAAGCTCTAGGTAGACATGTACTTTTCTAGCCCTGTGTTCCTCATTGGTTGGATATCCCAAAACTACCTGATCAGAGTTGAATTAAACATATGACTACAGTGCTAGCGGAGTGTGTCAATGTGTCCACTCTGGCATTCCTAGGAACAGGCTAATGTAATCCATACCGGAAGCATCACAAAACATTAGCCTGCCAGCATCTATTTAGCAACTTCGTCAACTGTCCCTGGGTTTCAGAGTGGGGCTAAAAGATCCCGTGAAATACTCAGCAGGTTATTCAAATGTCAGTCTGTCCATCCTGCTAGCAACAGCCATTTCAAATACAGTATGGTGCCAACTGCCAACCTAGCTAAAGTAGCCTAGCTCAAGTCAGATTATTGCCGTGGAAAGGGGGGCGTAGTTTAGACACTACACTCTAGTGTTTGACAGCAAGATTAAATATTGTGACCACTCATTGTTTATAAGGCAATCCTGCCTTAGTGGACTGGTACTTCATCTTTGCAACATGAAAGATGCTTGTCCAGAGAAGATGAACCTTTAAGTGTCTTCCATTGTCTTCCATGCCATGCGAATAGTCAATGATGTCAGCATTGGAACGAGCTGATCTGACAATGTCATGGGAAAGTTGTATTGATCCTCTCAGTGAGACGCTCCTCTTGTCCACATCCCTATTGAAAGCCTGTCATTAGGTGTCAGTCTCATGTTTCACTCTCCCCCAGGCTCTGGGAGTGACAGGACTATCCCAAAACATTCATACAGTGCCCTCAAGCCTCCAACTGAATCCAACAGCGAAACAGTTCAGAACACTGGGGCAGGTCACGTGATCTATTGTCAGGGTAAGAATCTGGCACCAGAGTTCTCTGAGATGAGCCGCAAAAGGATTTCAATTACACAAACAGTGAAATCCACACTTCATGCCGGCTTAAACTTGTCAGCTGTCAATGGTGAGGGATGTCAGAGAGCGTGACGTCGAGCCCATCTGAGCAATGCCAGCAGAGCAAAACTACCATAGGCAAAACAGAAGCAAATGAAGGTAAAATGGTGGCCTACATACTTGTGTTGGCAACAAATAATTGGGACATACAGAGATGGAGAGCCTCTTTGATGTTTTGATGGAGATCCATTATGGTTGGCTGTTCACTGTCAAGGAGTCTCTACCACAAGATGTTGTTGAAGTCAGTCTTCTCCTGTTAAGATTGAAACATTGTTGAATTGCTCCTATCAGATAGCCCTCTAATGAAACAGAAAGATAAATGAGTTAACATTCAGAGCTAACTACCTGTCAGAGAGTGATATCGGCAGGATTGAAGAGCACTTTGTAATTACACTGAAAAAAAATATAAACTCCTTGACATGCAGCAATTTCACAGATTTTACTGAGTTACAGTTCATATAAGGAAATCAGTCAACTTAAATGACTAAATTTGGTCCTAATCTATGGATTTAACATGACTGGGAATACAGACATGCATCTGTTGGCCATAGATACAGTGGGGCAAAAAAGTATTTAGTCAGCCACCAATTGTGCAAGTTCTCCCACTTAAAAAGATGAGAGAGGCCTGTAATCAACTATGACAGACAAAATGAGAAAACAAATCCAGAAAATCACATTGTAGGATTTTTAATGAATTTATTTGCAAATTATGGTGGGAAATAAGTATTTGGTCACCTACAAACAAGCAAGATTTCTGGCTCTCACAGACCTGTAACTTCTTCTTTAGGAGGCTCCTCTGTCCTCCACTCGTTACCTGTATTAATGGCACCTGTTTGAACTTGTTATCAGTATAAAAAACACCTGTCCACAACCTCAAACAGTCACACTCCAAACTCCACTATGGCCAAGACCAAAGAGCTGTCAAAGGACACCAGAAACAAAATTGTAGACCTGCACCAGGCTGGGAAGACTGAATCTGCAATAGGTAAGCAGCTTGGTTTGAAGAAATCAACTGTGGGAGCAATTATTAGGAAATGGAAGACATACAAGACCACTGATAATCTCCCTCGATCTGGGGCTCCACGCAAGATCTCACCCCGCGGGGTCAAAATGATCACAAGAACGGTGAGCAAAAATCCCAGGTGAATGACCTGCAGAGAGCTGGGACCAAAGTAACAAAGCCTACCATCAGTAACACACTACGGCGCCAGGGACTCAAATCCTGCAGTGCCAGACGTGTCCCCCTGCTTAAGCCAGTACATGTCCAGGCCCGTCTGAAGTTTGCTAGAGAGCATTTTGATGATCAAGAAGAAGATTGGGAGAATGTCATATGGTCAGATGAAACCAAAATATAACTTTTTGGTAAAAACTCAACTCGTCGTGTTTGGAGGACAAAGAATGCTGAGTTGCATCCAAAGAACACCATACCTACTCTGAAGCATGGGGGTGGAAACATCATGCTTTGGGGCTGTTTTTCTGCAAAGGGACCAGGACGACTGATCCGTGTAAAGGAAAGAATGAATGGGGCCATGTATCGTGAGATTTTGAGTGAAAACCTCCTTCCATCAGCAAGGGCATTGAAGATGAAACGTGGCTGGGTCTTTCAGCATGACAATGATCCCAAACACACCACCCGGGCAACAAAGGAGTGGCTTCGTAAGAAGCATTTCAAGGTCCTGGAGTGGCCTAGCCAGTCTCCAGATCTCAACCCCATAGAAAATCTTTGGAGGGAGTTGAAAGTCCGTGTTGCCCAGCAACAGCCCCAAAACATCACTGCTCTAGAGGAGATCTGCATGGAGGAATGGGCCAAAATACCAGCAACAGTGTGTGAAAACCTTGTGAAGACTTACAGAAAACGTTTGACCTCTGTCATTGCCAACAAAGGGTATATAACAAAGTATTGAGATAAACTTTTGTTATTGATCAAATACTTATTTCCCACCATAACTTGCAAATTAATTCATTAAAAATCCTACAATGTGATTTTCTGGAATTTTTTTTCTCATTTTGTCTGTCATAGTTGAAGTGTACCTATGATGAAAATTACAGGCCTCTCTCATCTTTTTAAGTGGGAGAACTTGCACAATTGGTGGCTGACTAAATACTTTTTTGCCCCACTGTAGCTTATAAAAAATGTAGGGGCGTGGATCAGAAAACCAGTCAGTATCTGGTGTGACCACCATTTGCCTCATGCAGCGCGACACATCTCCTTCGCATAGGGTTGATCAGGCTGTTGATTGTGGCCTGTGGAATGTTGTCCCACTCCTCATCAATGGCTATGCGAAGTTGCTGGATATAGGCGGGAACTGGTACACGATGTCGTACACGCCGACCCAGATTATCCCAAACATGCTCAATGGGTGACATGTCTGGTGAGTATGCAGTCCATGGAAGATCTGAGACATTTTCAGCTTCCATGAATTGTGTACAGTTCCTTGCGACATCGGGCCATGCATTATTATGCTAAAACTTTAGGTGATGGTGGTGGATGAATGGCACGACAATGGGCCTCAGGATATGTCACGGTATCTCTGCATTCTAATTTCCATTGATAACATGCAATTGTGTTCGTTGTCCGAAGCTTATGCCTTCCCATACCATAACCCCACCGCCACCACGGGGCACTCTGTTCACAACGTTGACATCAGCAAACCGCACCCCCATACACGCTGTCAGCCATCTGCCCAGTATGGTTGAAACCAGGATTAATCTGTGAAGACTGGCACACTTCTCCAGCACAAAATTTGAGAGAAATAAGCTTTTTTATTGCTTATGGAAAATATATGGAATCTTTTATTTCAGCTCATGAAACATGGGACCAACAATTGTTGCACTGCATGTTGTGTTTATATTTTTGTTCAGTTGAATAACTTTGGACCTAAAGACTGAGATTTCTGGCCTTTAATATTTAAGTTTGACAAGTTACTTATTCCCCGCCAACTTCTAATTCTACTCCTCCAGAACATGCTGTGTCAGCATGGTGAAGAGGCCTGACATTAAGTAACAAACAGACACGAGGGAGGGAGTACAAAAATACAGAAAGTCTGAAGGCAACACTTCCCCTGCTTTGTTTAATCAAATTAGGTACCCTGGCTATCCAAACCTTGTGGCTAATCAAACGCTGGAATTTCATTGTTCAATCTCCCATAGCTGGTTTGATTAAGAATGTGATCCCTAGTCCCTATGTGCTCTAACAAGTGCTCTTATGGGCTTAACCAGTCCCTAGCAAGCCACTGACTGGCCCCTGGTAGCAGCTTGTCAGCATGCTGGAGCCATTAAGCACTAATTTAAGGAGTTATTAGGACTCTTAAAACTTATCCAATTTAACTAGGGAGCCATGGGGGAAAACTGGATTACTCTTCAAAGCTTGCAGCTTGATGGTTTTATGTTTAACACTTAATATTTAATGTCGACGTGACGGTAAGGACATAAATAAAGGTGAAGTGCCAGTATTGTATAGAACACTGTATACAGTTGAAGTCGGAAGTTTACATACACTTAGATTGGAGTCATTAAAACTCGTTTTTCAACCACTCCCAAATGTCTTGTTAACAAACTATAGATTTGGCAAGTCGGTTAGGACCATATATACATTATATATACATTATCTACTCTGTGCATGACACAAGTCATTTTTCCAACAACTGTTTACAGACAGATTATTTCACTTATAATTCACTGTATCACAATTCCAGTGGGTCAGAAGTTTACATACACTAAGTTGACTGTGCCTTTAAACAGCTTGGAAAATTCCATAAAATGATGTCATGGCTTTAGAAGCTTCTGATAGGCTAATTGACATAATTTGAGTCAATTGGAGGTGTACCTGTGGATGTATTTCAAGGCCTACCTTCAAACTCAATTCCTCTTTGCTTGACATCATGGGAAAATCAAAAGAAATCAGCCAAGACCTCAGAAAAAAATGGTATACCTCCACAAGTCTGGTTCATCCATGGGAGCAATTTCCAAACGGCTGAAGGTACCACGTTCATCTGTACAAACAATAGTACGCAAGTACAAACACCATGGGACCACACAGCCGTCATACCGCTCAGGAAGGAGACGCGTTCTGTCTCCTAGAGATTAACGTACTTTGGTGCGAAAAGTAAAAATCAATCCCAGAACAACAGCAAAGGACCTTGTGAAGATGCTGGAGGAAACAGGTACAAAAGTATCTATATCCACAGGAAAACGAGTCCTATATTGACATAACCTGAAAGGCCGCTCAGCAAGGAAGAAGCCACTGCTCCAAAACCGCCATAAAGCCAGACTATGGTTTGCAACTGCACATGGGGACAAAGATTGTACTTTTTGGAGAAATGTCCTCTGGTCTGATGAAACAAAAATAGAACTGTTTGGAGGAAACAGGGTGAAGCTTGCAAGCCGAAGAACACCATCCCAACCGTGAAGCACGGGGGTGGCAGCATCATGTTGTGGGGGTGCTTTGCTGCAGGAGGGACTGGTGCACTTCACAAAATAGATGGCATCATGAGGGCGGAAAATTATGTAGATATATTGAAGCAACATCTCCAGACATCTGTCAGGAAGTTAAAGCTTGGTTGCAAATGGGTCTTCCAAATGGACAATAACCCCAAGCATACTTCCAAAGTTGTGGCAAAATGCCTTAAGGACAACAAAGTCAAGGTATTGGAGTGGCCATCACAAAGCCCTGACCTAAATTCTATAGAAAATCTGTGGGCAGAACTGAAAAAGCGTTTGCAAGCAAGGAGGCCTACAAACGTGACTCAGTTGCACCAGCTCTGTCAGGAGGAATGGGCCAAAATTCACCCAACTTATTGTGGGAAGCTTGTGGAAGGCTACCCGAAACGTTTGACCCAAGTTAAACAATTTACAGGCAATACTCCAAATACTAATTGAGTGTATGTAAACTTCTGACCCACTGGGAATGTGATGAAAGAAATAAAAGCTGAAATAAATCATTCTCTCTCGTATTATTCTGACATTTCACATTCTTAAAATAAAGTGGTGATCCAAACTGAACTAAAACAGGGAATTTTTACTTGGATTAAATGTCAGGAATTGTGAAAAACTGAGTTTAAATGTATTTGGCTAAGGTGTATGTAAACTTCCGACTTCAACTGTAAATACACATACACACAGTGGTCGAGAAAATGATTACCTACGTTCAGATTATTGTTGTAAATAGTTTTGCCTAATCTAACAGTATTGTTGCCAGGAATTTGCCAGGGGTTGAATGATTTAATTAGCAGAAATTGTTTGATTTATTTACTCCATTTGATTCCAGCTTGGAAATAGCTCTGTTCATTCATGGCACCTTTCAAATCCCAGTCTTACAGTTTGAACAACTTTATGCTGAATAGGGTTAATAAAGTTCACCTATCAGCAGTGGATCTTGTGGCCTTCTCTCTCACCACTTCATTACTCTATTGTCTCTACCTATCAAGTGATGTTATTGTGTACTGTGTGACCTGGAATCACACCTGTTACAATAATACATTCAGTAGTTTAGTTGACGTATCATGTTGTTTAGTTGATGTGTCATGCCATGGGACATACTGTACAGTTGTAATGTACTATTCTTATCTCATTAGTGATCACTGCTGTTGGAAATGTGTCACAAAAACATGATCATCATTGAGTTCTGTACAGTAGCCCTACACAGTATGTGCAGATGGTCGCCATTATATTGTACACGGGATGTACTTCTGCATATGTTATTATAACACCACACACACACACACACACACACACACACACACACACACACACACACACACACACACACACACACACACACACACACACATAAGCACTGTATATGTACAATAATCCTACACATATAGTGTATCATAGTTCATCAAAGATTACCCCTCTACTGTCTGACTCAGTGCCACAGTACATATAATGTGAACCATGTTTGTTTTCTCCCCCATTAAAATGTTATACACGGGGGTGTTATTTTAATCTCATTTGTGTCCATGTTGAGTATCTGTGCTGGATGAACTAAGTGTACTATAGAGGTTTTTCAGTAAAACAAAGTGCCCACCGGGGCCCCAGGCAGTCCTGTTCTGCCTGTGTAAATACAGCTCCATGTAAACACTGAGAAAGCCACAGAGCTCTGAGAGACCCAGCGCCATTATGGGAAGGCAGGGAGCCGGAGATGGAAAAGGCCCTTTACACCAGTCCATTTCAGAGCACAAGTGTGATATTAAAACGCCCTTTTATAGCTGTAATCACATCTACTAAATGTGTGTTGATATGGGCAGCTTAATTGTAAATTGGGTATGCAGCTGAAATGCGTTGGAGTTTTAAAACTTTGTTTCCATTGAACATGCCATGCAAATAAAGGCATTTTAATTAATAAATGAAGAGTGCCTTGGTCCTATTTCTTTTTGATGAACAATTTACCCCTTTTACCAAAGAGCACCTTCTGTCTACCAAACCTACTATTGCACCTTAGCACCTTCTGTCTACCAACACCTACTATTGTGTACCTTAGCACCTTCTGTCTACCAACACCTACTATTGTGTACCTTAGCACCTTCTGTCTACCAACACCTACTATTGTGTACCTTAGCACCTTCTGTCTACCAACACCTACTATTGTGTACCTTAGCAACTTCTGTCTACCAACGCCTACTATTGTGTACCTTAGCACCTTCTGTCTACCATCGCCTACTATTGTGTACCTTAGCACCTTCTGTCTACCAACACCTACTATTGTGTACCTTAGCAACTTCTGTCTACCAACGCCTACTATTGTGTACCTTAGCACCTTCTGTCTACCATCGCCTACTATTGTGTACCTTAGCACCTTCTGTCTGAACACAAAATATATTTGGGGGAGGGTTATGTTTATTGTCAGAGAATGTGTTGGATCACTTATGAGTAAATCCTCATTTTGTACTTCCCTTTTACATGAAGTCAAACTTTTTACACAACAGTCAATTGTCCTTTATACAATCACAGTCTATGGGCACAACTTACCTAATTTCATTGGTACTGTCCTATCAATCAACATAAACATTATCCGAGGAGCCAAAAGCATCCAAGTAAATGACTGTATCAAGTTCCAGAGAGATGGAGCCTGAAATAGAGAGATCATCAATACAGATACATCAATAAGCTCCAAAATGCTGTGCCAACAGAAATGTTTCATTGACCGAACAATATCCAAACTGCATCCCATTACTATGGGTTAGTCATAACTATACCGTCTCAGTTTCAAACAGACCAGTTTTGTCCCTTTGTGTGGCTGTCACTTGACCTTCGGTTTTCTCCCGTTAGTGTTCTCTCAAGGGCTGGATGGGAGGACACTGTTTTTTGTTCAAGCCCCAAACATAAAAGCTGACTATCTAATAATAATATAGTGGATTCGGAAAGTATCGAAATTTTGTTACATTACAGCGTTATTCTAAAATGGATTAAATAAAACATTTTCCTCATTAATCTACACACAATACCCATTAATGACAAAGCCAAAACTGTTTTACTTGAAAATGTAACAAATGTATTAAAAATAGAAAACAGAAATCCCTTATTTACATAAGTATTCAGACCCTTTGCTATGAGACTCGAAATTGATGCATCGGTGCATCCTGTTTCCATTGATCATCCTTGAGATTGGAGCTTGATTGGAGTCCACTTGTGGTAAATTCAATTGATTGGACATGATTTGGAAAGGCACAAACCTGTCTATATAAGCTCCCACAGTTGACAGTGCATGTCAGAGCTAAAACCAAGCCATCAGTACGAAATAATTGTCCTTAGAGCTCCGAGACAGGATTGTGTCGAGGCAAAGATCTGGGGAAGGGTAGCAACAACAAAAAACATCAACATTGAAGGTCCCCAAGAACACAGTGGCCTCCATCATTCTTAAATGGAAGAAGTTTGGAACCACCAAGACTCTTCCTAGAGCTGGCTGACCGGCCAAACTGAGCAATTGGTGGAGAAGGGCCTTGGTCAGGGAGGTGACCAAGAACCCGATGGTCACTCTGACAGAGCTCCAGAGTACCATCTCTGCAGCATTCCACCAATCAGGCCTTTATGGTAGAGAGGCAAGACAGAAGCCACTCCTCAGTAAAAGGCGCTTGGAGTTTGCCAAAAAGCACCTAAAGACTCTCAGACCATGTGAAACCTTGATTGAACTCTTTGGCCTGAATGCCAAGCGTTATGTCTGTAGGAAACCTGGCACCATCCCTACGGGGAAGCATGGTGATGGCAGCATCATGCTGTGGGGATGTTTTGCAGCGGCAGGGACTGGGAGACTAGTCAAGATCAAGGGAAAGATGAACGGAGCAAAGTACAGAGAGATCTTTGATGAAAACCTGCTCCAGAGCGCCCAGGACCTCAGACTGGGGTGAAGGTTCACCTTCCAACAGAACAATGACCCTAAGCACACAGCCAAGACAACACAGGAGTGGCTTTGGGACAAATCTCTGATTGTCCTTGAGTGGCCCAGCCAGAGCTGGGACTTGAACCTGATGGAACATCTCTGGAGAGACCTTAAAATAGCTGTGCAGCGACGCTCCCCATCCATCCTGACAGAGCTTGAGAGGATCTGCAAAATTGTAGAGTCATACCCAAGAAGACTCAGGGCTATAATTGCTGTCAAATGTGCTTTAACAAAGTACTGAGCAAAGGGTCTGAATACTTATGTAAATGTGATATTTCCAGGGGGGAGGTATACATTTGCAAAACTTTCTAAAAACCTGTTTTTGCTTTGTCGTTATGGGGTAATGTGTGTAGATTGATGATGAAAAAAACAATTTAATACATTTTATAATAAGGCTGTAACGTGACAACCTTGGCAGTCACTAAAAGTCTCTTTCCCAGCTCTTCAGGAACAGAGAGAGAGAGAGAGAGAGAGAGAGAGAGAGAGAGAGAGAGAGAGAGAGAGAGAGAGAGAGAGAGAGAGAGAGAGAGAGAGAGAGAGAGAGAGAGAGAGAGAGAGAGAGAGAGAGAGAGAGAGAGAGAGAGAGAGAGAGAGAGAGAGAGAGAGAGAGAGAGAGAGAGAGAGAGAGAGAGAGAGAGAGAGAGAGAGAGAGAGAGAGAGAGAGAGAGAGAGAGAGAGAGAGAAAAAGGCTCCGCTGTGTCCTCATTTGACTGTAGAGGATCTCTGAGGAGCTTCCAGGAAATTGTCCTTGCTGATAAAATATTATTCCCAGAACAACCCTATCTCTGATGCTGACCCTGAGTCACGTCGGTCTCACTAACCTCCAGAGCCATAGATGGGACTTCCACAGCCAGCACCATCTTAAGACATACAACTCTTTTTGGCATGATAAATGTTGTGCCGGCTATTGGCCCTATACTATGTTGGGAAATACTACCTCAATAGTATCCATATGTGAAATTATTTTTCCTACATTTTTTTACACTATTATCTATAGCAGTTTGCCAACCACTGATGTATATGTATTTAAAATGAGTCAAAAGCATGAATTATCATAGCCAATAGCGCCCTCTTTTGACCATAACATTGATTTGCAATGAAAGGAATTTCCCTAGTTCGACCTCATTTTATTTTTATTTAACCTTTATTTAACTAGGCAAATTAGTTAAGAACAAATTCTTATTTACAATGACGGCCTACCCCGGCCAAACGACGCTGGGCCAATTGTGCGGCGCCCTATGGGACTCCCAATCAAGGCCGGGTGTGATGCAGCCTGGATCTTAAAGTCACTGTTTGCTTTCTGTGGTTTTGGTGACTGAATATTCAAAACATGGAATTATGAAAACATGTAAGGCCGATAATTTTACTCAGTAAACTGATTAAATTCTCTTATTGTATGTAAGATTATGTAGACTGTATGCCTCAGTCATCACTATTTCACTGTAAGTTCTGTACCATACCCCAAGGCAGAAACATTTGGCAGAAACTCAAGGGGAATGCAAAAACAACAACCAGCCCTTACTATATAACCCTTACTGGCAAATTCTGTCAACATGTTTGTCATTTGTTGGTATGTATATTTAGCTTCTGTGATGAAATTACAAACATATTGTAGATACAGTAAGAATATTCATATTTTTTGTAAAATACATTTTCACCCCAGACTAGCGTTGCAAAGCTGCCGGTAATTTACCAAAGTTACCGGAATCTTCTATAATTTCGGTAATTAACAGGTAATCTAAGTCAATCTATGGTAACTTTGGTCATTTATACTTGAATAACTCATACATAGTATCCATTTTCTATATCTGTGTCCATATCGTCCATGAATTTCTAGTGGATAGGCCATATGGTTCAAGAGAAAATAGCATAATTAATGGAAAAAAACGTATTTTAAAAAACAAAAGGTATTCTAACTATTGACTTTTTTCACAACTGCAACCTGTTTGGCCAAAACATTTAAAACAAAGACATATTGACATTGTAAAATAAAAGTGTAAACAAAAATATAAAGGATATTTCATGCTGAACCCCTCATATTAAACACCAATGGTATTCACTAAGTTGATGGTTTATATTTAGGATAATGTTTTACAGCTTTGTCATTCTATTGTTATTTAAAAATCATCTTATTTGATTAAAAAAATAATAGTTTAGAAAGCCACACAGAGGGCTATACGTTAATTACAGACACCTGTGATAATCTGAAGTACTCAAAAGTGCAACTAGATTTCTTATGATAAATTATATACAATCCTTGAAAGTTACCAAAATTCTGGTAGTTTACTGGTAAAGTTGAAAAGTTTCCAGTAATATACCCTCCCTTCGCAACCCTACCCCTGACTCTTCCAGATACACACACCCTTTATTCTCTGTGCTGTCCTTTCCAGCACCACTAGGTGTCAGTCAGTTCCTGCCCATAATACCATAGAAACAGTAATTCACTCAGCCAGTCACCACCAAGTCATCAAGTCTAAATCATACCAGCCAAATTATGCATTTGTTGCTAAAGAGTAATCTTCTAGTTTCTAGCGCATTTCTCAAAATCCCTCATTAAGGTATCAGGGTGTATACTGTTGTACAGCACAGTCTACAGTGATGACTGCTTCCCCTAACATGTCTGAAAGGCAGGCAGCAGACGGTCGTTCGGTATTCAGATCAGGGAACAATATGGCCCTCACTCTATAAGTCCCACCCTTTGAGACTGACTCTCTCTAATGATCTCATGATCCTTCTTATAAAATGACCTAGTCTCCCTTCATGACCAGTGGCTTGGCTTTAAGTCGCCACTTAACTAAGTATTGCAGAAATCCCACGTGCTAGGAGCTGCACATTGCTGTGCCACTGTGACTTGAGTTTGCTTTTCACATACAGCACACGTACACAAGTTAGTTTGACTCCCTCGCCGTCTCAGGTGAATTGCTTCCTCTAATGGTAATTACTGCGGACAGAGACACAAGCACACACACACACGCCCACAAGCGCACACAAGCGCACACACGCGCACACACGCGCACACGCACGCACGCACGCACGCACGCACGCACGCACGCACGCACGCACGCACGCACGCACGCACACACACACACACACACACACACACACACACACACACACACACACACACACACACACACACACACACACACACACACACACACACACACACACACACACACACCAATGTGACCACGCTAACGTGAGACCCAGTCATTAATCATTGACTTCAATTCCCTCTCCTCCACTGGCAGTGTCTCTGTACCAGCTAACTGTGTTCTCAGAGTGAGGGCAGCATTTAAAGCACGTTCTTGAAGAAACACATCAGTATGTAACCGCTATTGATTTCTTCATCCTTGTGGCTGTGCTGATTGCCTCTCCAAGTATGAAGTGCTATTCAGTGAAGACAGCTTATAAAGAAGGACACAGTGACTCTCCTCCCAAATAGGTTGAGAAAACTAAGCAGAACTGGAACTCAGCTTTAGGATTATATACCGAGCTATCTGCCTTCAACACTCTCAATGAGGAGCATCATCAGTCTCTCAGTAATGTCCCCTTCCCTCTACTTTCCTAACTGTGATTTGAAAAGCAGACACATTGTGCTGGGGATTTGTTTGGCACACCTTGAAGAAGGCACAGTGATGCTGAAACGTTCATGTTTTTCTACCCAATACATTACTGGGAGGTTATACATATTGAGTGTGCGACTCTCTTTGTTTATATAGCTTACAGGGGATTTGTCTGACAACACACTTAAACAATAAAGACATATTTGCGTTTCAATCGAACAATTGTAATTGTTAGGGAGAATTCAGACTGAATTAATAACCAAGATGAATGAAACTCTCAAAGCCTTGAATGAATTTAGCACAGCCGTGCCATGCTAGTCATTACAACATGCTGCCGTCACGTAGCACTTCAAACGGTCTAAATCAGTGATTGTGCAACTGGCGCATGCGGCCCGTGGCCCGTGGCCCGTGGCCCCGCTTTTGCAGGCCCCGCGGACCAATTAGACAAAAATACATATTTTTCAAACAACATTTTTGGGTTGGAACTCAGTCGGGGTCTCAACTTACTGAGTTAGAATAATAGAATACACAAGGTGCAATTTTGAAATGTGGTTGTGCATCAGCAGTCACTCGATTAGCCCATGTCAGCAAAAACATTTTTAGATTGTTAAGTTAGTCTAGCGGCCAGATATCTTAACTTGTAGTAAACATGGTTGAATTACTGACCGGGGTGGGGCCTACAGCACCCGATGTCACAGGAAGGCCAAAAAGATCATCAAGGACATCCTACCTGAGCGACGGCCTGTTCACCCTGCTATCATCCAGAAGGTGATGTCAGTAAAGGTGCCTCAAAGTTGGGACCGAGACAGCTTCTATGTCAAGGCCATTAGACTGTTTAATAGCCATCACTAGCTAGCCTCCACCCAGTGCCCTGCCCTGAACTTAGTCACTGTCACTAGCTGGCTACCACCCGCTTACTCAACCCTGCACCTTAAAGGGTGCCGCCCTATGTACATAGACATGGAATATCACTGGTCTTCTTTAATAATGGAACACTGGCCACTTTAATCATGTTTACATACTGTTTGACTGATTTCATATGTACAGTGCATTCGGAAAGTTTTCCACATTTTGTTAAGTTACAGCCTTATTCTAAAATTGATTAAATCAACTAAAAAAATCATCAATCTACACACAATACCCCATAATGTCAAAGCAAAAACAGGTTTTTAGAAATTGTTGCAAATGTATGAAATAAAAAGAACTGAAATATTACATTTGCATAACTATTCAGACCCTTTGTTGAAGCACCTTGAAGCACCAGCAATTACAGCCTCGAGTCTTCTTGCTTATGATGCTAAAAGCTTGGCACACCTGTATTTTGTCACGCCCTGATCTGTTTCACCTGTTCCTGTGATTCTCTCCACCCCCTCCAGGTGTTGCTTATTTCCCCCAGTGTATTTATCCCTGTGTTTCCTGTCTCTCTGTGCCAGTTTGTCTTGTATGTTTAGTCAAGTCAACCAGCCTGTTTTTCCCATACTCCTTTTGCTATTCTCCTTTTTCTAGTCCTCTCGGTTTTGATCCTTACCTGTTTCTGGACTCTGTACCTGCTTGCCTGGCCATTCTGCCTGCCTTGACCACGAGCCTGTCTGCCACTCTGTACCTCCTAGACTCTGATCTGGTTTTGACCTTTTTGCCTGTCCACGACCATTCTCTTGCCTACCCCTTTGGATTATTAAACACTGTAAGACTCAAACCATCTGCCTCCTGTGTCTGCATCTGGGTCTCGCCTTGTGCCTTGATAGTATTTGGGGAGTTTTTCCAATTCTTCTCTGCAGATCCTCTCAAGCTCTGTCAGGTTGAATGGGGATGGGGCTGCACAGCTATTTTCAGGTCTCTCCAGAGATGTTCGATCGAGTTCAAGTCCGCGCTCTGGCTGGGCCACATAAGGACATTCAGAAACTTGCCCCGAAGCCAGTCCTGCGCTGTCTTGGCTGTGTGCTTAGGGTCGTTGTCCTGTTGAAAGGTGAACCTTCACCCCAGTCTGAGGTCCTGAGCACTCTGGAGCAGGTTTTCAACAAGGATCTCTCTGTACTTTGCACCATTCATCTTTCCCTCGATCCTGACTAGTCTCCCAGTCCCTGCCGAGTAGTACACAACGTTGTACGAGATCTTTGGCAATTTCTCGCATGGAATAGCCTTCAATTCTCAGAACAAGAATAGGCTGACGAGTTTCAGAAGAAAGGTCTTTGTTTCTGGCCGTTTTGAGCCTGTAATCGAACCCACAAATGCTGATGCTCCAGATACTCATCTAGTCTGAATAAGGCCAGTTTTATTGCTTCTTTAATTAGAACAACAGTTTTCAGCTGTGCTAACACAATTGCAAAAGGGTTTTCTAATGACGAATTAGCGTTTTAAAATTATAGACTTGGATTAGCTAACACAACGTGCCATTGGAACACAGGTTGCTGATATTGGGCCTCTATTCGCCTATGTAGATATTCCATAAAAAATCTGCCGTTTCCAGCTACAATAGTCATTTACAACATTAACAATGTCTACACTGTATTTATGATCAATTTGATGTTATTTTAATGAACAAAAAATGCGCTTTTCTTTAAAAAACAAGGACATTTCAAAGTGATCCCAAACTTTTGAACAGTAGTGTATATTTAATAAATGTTATAATAAAGATGTAACATAACTAAATGTGGAAAAAGTCAAGGGGTCTGAATACTTTCCGAAAGCACTCTATATACTGTATTCTAGTCAAGCCAGTCCGACATTGCTCGTACGAATATTTATATATTTCTTAATTCCATTATTGAGATTTTTGTGTACTGTTGTGAAATTTTAGATACTACTGCACTGTTGAATCTAGGAATACAAGCATTTCACTACACACGCAATAACATCTGCTAAATATGTGTGACAAATACAATTTGATTTGGTAGCAGGCCAGGGAACTGTAAAAGATTTATCCACCAGCCAAAATAAAGGGGGCAAGGGTAATATTTCTTTACATTTTATCAAGCAACAATCAATAGCTGTTGGAGCTACCGAGCATTGTGCTAAATGACTTGTCAACGGAGAGAAAATGCACACTGCATGGTGGGCTAAAGCATTGGGTTCAAGTAATGTACAATGATTGTACAAAACATTAGGAACACCTGCTCTTTCCATGACATAGACTGACCAGGTGAATCAAGGTGAAAGTTACGGTCCCTTATTGATGTCAGCTGTTAAATCACTTTCAATCAGTGTAGATGAAGTGGCGGAGACAGGTTAAAGAAGGATTTTTAAGCCTTGAGACAGTTGAGATTGAATGGCACACACACAATCTGAGGGTGAATGGGCAAGACAAATATTTAAGTGCCTTTGAACGGGGTATAGTAGTAGGCGCCAGGTGGTTTGAGTGTGTCAAGAACTGCAAGGCTGCAGGGTTTTTCACGCTCAACAGTTTCCCGCGTGTATCAAGAATGGTCCACCACACAAAGGACATCCAGCCAACTTGACACAACTGTGGGAAGTCAACATGGACCAGCATCCCTGTGGAATGCTTTTGACACCTTGCCCCGATATATTGAGGCTGTTCTGAGGGCAAAACGGGGTGCAACTACATATTAAGAAGGTGACCCTAATGTTTTGTACACTCAGTGTATATAAGTTGCTGGCCAACGTCAACTGTATATAATTACCTGTGTTCTAGGGGTATTTGTATCAAACTATAGTATGAGTCTAAAGGTATTTCTCAGTGCCCAGATCGAAAGTTATCATGTATAATAGCTATAATATCTACTGTACATGCATATCTGTATATGCATTATATTGCTTAATATAAATCGGGTAATTTGGTACCTGGATGCTGGTTGGCTGAAAGCCGTGTTAGATCAGACATTATAAACTGGGTGGTTTGAGCCCTGAATGCTGATTGGCTGAAAGCTGTGGTATATCATACTGTTAATGGCTGTATCCAGGCACTCCGCGTTGCGTCTTGCAAAAGAACAGCCTTTAGCCATAGAATATTTATTCGCCAAGGAGGTTAGTGCAATGTTGATGTCATGTAGGCCTATTGGTATGAAAATAGACAACTGAACAAGTTAAATAAAGGTGAAATAAAATGTTAAATGTAAACAACTTGATATTTAGAGCAGTTCATGTCTTGTTTTTGGCTTCAAAATACATGTCTTGTTTTTGGCTTCAAGTACAATAACAAATGTAGGCTGTAACAAATGTGCATTGTCATGCAGTGACAAAATGATACATGAGATAATGCAAATAATTAATGATTACATAGTTGGGCTAACTTTTTTAACTTCTTGCTGTAGGCCTACATCCTCATCCTCTGCCTACATCCCTACCTGTAGTCTACCAGCCTCTGGTATAGTGCATGTCCACCTCTCACTCAATCAGTCTTGCTTGTCCATCTTCCTGAATTAAAATGTGATATCATACGAGATCAATCTTTCTGGCAAAACGTCATTAAACATTGCTAAGTTATTTAGCTACAGTGTGGATATAGGGCTGTTTTCTACTACGTTGCAAGATCAACATTCTCGGAGCAGTCTTGTTCATTGATACAATGTTTCAATATTCTCCGAAACATCTGGTTGATACAATGCTTCAATATTCGCAGAATGTTTCCCTTCCCTGGTGAATAATGCAGACAGGCAAATACAAAAATGAGACACTGTCATAGTACAATGTATGCGTCTTTCCACAAGGGTGACTTCATATAGCCTATAGCAGGGGGCCTGCAATCTTTTTCATAATGAGTGACAATTTACAATTGATCCTAACATTTTTAAAGATCTGCGTGCCAGTTATGATTTTCATATAAGCATCGTTGGCTATTCAACTGTGCCCACAAACTGAATAGCCAAATTCTCTCTGGCAACTAGACAGAGGCGCTGTCCATTCAGCCACACCCCATGGAGCTCCTCTATGCCTACCTGTACAGAGGAGCTGTCCATTCAGTAGTACTGAATGTGTAGATTTTTCACCATTCCTTGGTCGAGTTTGTTTGTCTTTATGCGTCCTTGTCGATTGTAGGCCTAAGTCATTTTATTTGATGTTTGCCTTTTATTTCAATGCACGTGTAGGATTTATCTGGCATAGTTTGCATTTGCAGTCAGCTGTTTTGTGCTCGGGTAACTTTCACATTGATGTCGGTATTTGAAGTCGGTCTTGAATTATGCATCTATTTCATGTCGCACTGTATGACACTGTTCCACAGGTAGGCTACATGAGTCAATGTAGCCTATGTATGATGAGGTTGAGTAGTACATTGTACATGCCATTCCACAGACCTTCAAACCTAATATAAACCTAATATTGCGGTGGTAATGTCTGGGGAACATTTCTGTTCGTTTTTTGCTGTTCTCCAAATAGCATTTTAGAGAAAAAGAACGCAGCACCCCCATCCCCAAACTACTTCCAGCAGCTATGCCCTTAGCAGTGGTACAGTATATTGGCCATATACCTTAAACTACTCCACGGTGAGAGGGTTCTAATAACTGCTCTCTCGCTCTGGTTCGGACTGGATGACGGCAGGCGGCCAGTCGGCTATGAAGATTAGGAAAAAAATGCTCAGCACAAACATCAAAGAGCAGGCTTTTCATGTGTGCTAAGTCGTCTCTCAGTTGTTTTTACGGTAACTTAATGGCAGCCAGTTACCTGTAAGTTACTGTAATAAAAGGTACAGTATGTTACCGTAAATGTAAAAAAAAAACGTTGGTTTAACAGCACATAATTTGATTTAACAGTACATGAATGTGCTGTTTAACAAAAGTTTCTTTGGAATTTACAATAACATATTGTACTTTTTTTTACAGTGTGGGAGCTCAGAGTGTACACCTCAGCACTCACGTATCTTTTTTTTTATCCAGACTAGTGACACTGTAACTGAGAGTAGCACATTTTACATTCGAGACAACAACTGCCCTGGTGAAAGCAGTTAATAGACAATAGACATCTGAAATAAATATATATATTTTTTAATCCTATCATTCAAATAACATGAAATGACTGAAATAACAGAAAAAGGAACTTAATCTGGAGATGGCATGAGGTAGACTGTCTCTATGGCAACAGCGAGCCAAATGCTGCTTGGCTGAGTTGTGCGATTGCATTGGATGAGGGATCGTTACCTGACTAGGGCACAGATAGAGCAGATGAATAAGGGGTAGGATACTATATTTTATTCATTTGATCGTTTATTCAGTTGTGACAGGTACAATCTCAACAGGGTTCTCAACATACACATTGCACCATATTATTTTTGGCTTGCGTTAGTGTCCAGCAAGTCCCATCATGAAAGAAACGGGGTGTCTGCTTCAGCATGTGCAGCCCAGTGACTGGAGCTTGGGCTGGAAATGAAGGCGTGATTGGACGCTCCTCTACCCAGAGGAGAGAATGGCTGCTGTCGTGCTTGTCAATCTGCACTCATGAATACACGGCATGTCTTATAGGTGCTTCACTAGGACTGATCCACATGCTCCTAGTCTCTCCTAACAGACGGGCACACGAGATTTGGTTCTGGGTTCCAACATTAACATGCTCTGTGAAACTGAACCAGAACTTTCAGTAGCACATCTCATTGGAAATGATAGTCCTCCCTGGCCTTACAGCAATGTCCCATAGTGTAGTGTATCCCCAAGATTGCTGCTGTGAATGAGAAAGCGATCTCACTTCTCAGTCAATTTACTTGGTAAAGTTAAATAATAAAAAACTTTTAAGAAACCTCTATGCCTTTAGATCAACTGAAATGAAAACAGGAAATCAATTGCATGGAAAGTTTTGTCAAATTAGGGCTGGGTAATAGAGAGGCATAGTAGAGAGGGCAAGACAAGACAGCACAATTAAAATGTCAAGTTTCATAAAGAACATTCATATCTCACGGCAGACCACAAATTGCTCAGAGGAGAAAACTGAAACCTGATTCAAAAAGCATAAAAGGGCTACATTGAAGGCCAGAGTGGACCTAAAGGTGTATTTTCAGTTGCTTAGCAGCTCTCTTTTATGCAATGAAACATCTAAGTGACTGAATTTCCATGGTTGAGAGGTGTAAAATAGCCTTAATGCAAGTAGAAAGGAGTAGTGTGGAGTAGCACATAACAGGAGTAGGGTGGATAAGACTCATCCGCTAACAAACTGGGGAGAAATATGCCATCCTGGCAATATGACAACACAATGTATCCCTACAGCGTTGCAATACGTTTGTGACCTGCTTTCTGTGATGGAATGAGTGGCTGAAGACGGATGTTCAGCTCTGTTTGTATGGGAGGTGATTTCCTGTGAGTAGTCACGATTGGTGATCACGGTATGGTTGGGCTTTGCAATTCTGTCCTCAGCTCGCCCCCGAATCAGAATGAAAAGCACCTTTTCCTTTGGAGAAGCGCATTCAGGGGCTCTGGAGTCACTTGCAGACCCAAACAGACTGTGACATTATCCCTTAGGCATTAGTCACACATTCATAAGCCATGTAAAATGTTCCGCTTTGTGTCAGCAACTCTGAGCCACCAGTGAACCCCCCATATTATTGGTCAGTGAAAATGTATTGCTTACAGGCACCCTTTCATTGTGCCAGGCATGGTTCCAAGCTTTCCTAAAGCACTGCTATACTGGAAGATCATTCTAGGATATTCTAGGATTATGCTAATGTGTGCTAACCAAGATAACAGCGGTGACAATGGTACAGTACCACCCACACCATTTGATGATGATGCTGGTGACGATTATCCCATTTCTATAACCCATTGATTATCATACTTACAAATTACATATGATAATGAGACCAACAGACAGTAGTTGGAGGATTCTGGGAGCCAGTTGATGTGAGAGACAGATGAGAGGAAATGACCAGTCGTCTTTATTTTTGCTGCTCCCTCCCACACCACAGCCCATTCGGTGTTGCTGCTGGAGCAGTGAAGATGATATCACATTACCCGCTGTCACCGAACACACCCAGGGCTGCAGGAAGTCTCCATTTTACTGGCTTCAACAATAAAAGGGCACATTTATCAAACCTGTGTGGGGCGTTCAGTGTGTGAAAAGCTTCTCGTAGTCATCAAGCACTGCCCGGGGACATGTATCTCTTTCCAAGCCAAAGTTACTCATTGCTTGTACGTGATAATGCTGGAATGGACAAAAACAGCAGGATTATATTTCATTGCACTTTCATCTTGAGGCGTGTGAAGTTTTAGTTGGCGGTTTTGTGCATTTTGATATAAAAGTGTAAAAGAAACTGAACTTGAGTGTGTGCTTGTATTATTGTATTATATATATTGCATCTTTTGACCCTTTTTGCACCTTTCCAAAATATGACTGTATATTATGCAGTATTACAGATAGTAAGGCCTGATACTGCAGCAAATAGCTATCTACCTTAATTTTACACTATACCATCAAACACCAGCCCATTTTGTTTGCTGGTTTCCAACCAGTGGGTTCCTTCATCTCTTCTTCCCTCTTGTATTTTTGCTTTCTTTATCCCATAGTATTGTACGAACATCTCCTTAATCCAGCCTTGTGAAACATAAAGTAAATATTGCTCCTGTAAGACCCGACAAGCCAATTTAAAGAGATAGAGAACTCTAAACAAATACATCTCAATAATAGCTCCACCCAAACATACACAAGCCTATACTGCACTTGATTCTACAGTACTCGTTTTACTAGATAACCTTACCCAACCTTGTTTCGAGAGGGTGTGAGTGTGTTTACCAGCCCAGCAGCGATGACGAGACTTTCGGTTTATTTTTATCCCCAGCTCTGTCTGTGCTGTTTCCTGTTTACACATTGTCTTGTGATGCCTGGTCCCTCTCTAATAAAACCCAGCCTGAGCATAGGAGCATGTCCTCTCAGCCCCCCTTTTCTCTTTCCTTCTCTCCCTTAATCTATCTACACTGTAAAACTTTTCCCTGTAAATGTATAGCATTATACTGGCATCGGAGTTGCCAGCTAAATACTGTAATTTATTTTTTAGCAGAGAAGCTGTAATATATTTTACAGTACTATTTTCCATACTGTAAAAACATATTACAGCATTTCTGCTATACATTTACAGGGATGCTGTAATGTTTTACTGTAAGGAAAATAGTACTGAGAAAAATATTACAGCAAAATATTACTGCAAAGAAATACAGGATGTTAGAGCAATAACAACAAAGTGTTGAGCCTGACCTCCACCATAGAGCACATGGCCCTCTTCAATAGTTGGAGGAGGGGCTTACAGGAGCAGGCATAACACCACAACCTCTTATGTTGCCATTTTCCTCTGCAAGTGAGGGGTTAGAGGGTGAATTGCAGATTCAAGGTCCAGCTCAGGATCAAGATGAGTCGGGGGTTCACAGGATCAGTCACCATCCCCACGGTCTCCTTCATCTCCTTGTCGGCCTCCTCCTCGTCCACAGACTAGTGGGGTCCAAACCCCATCTATGACTTCACCTCCCAGCAAGATTCCTAACCAACCTCAGCCTTTGCTGCCTAACCATGTTTCCAACCAGCCTCAGCCTCCGCTGACCATCAGTGGGGTCTACACTCAAGCCCCACCTCAGCCGGTGCTTCCAAGCAGGGTTCTGCACTCACCTCAGCCTCCAATGATAACCAGTGGGGTCCAGATTGGTGACGTACCCCAGCCTTCCCTGTCTAGCTGGGTTCCAAACCCGCCTCAACCTTCTGCGCCACGCCTACCAGAAGGACCCCAGGGTACCCAGTCTGGACCTGGCTCTGTTTGGCCAGCACAGCCATGCTATCAGCCTTCAACTCAGCAACTGGCAGGGGTGGAGCACCCTGACTCCTTTCTCTCACTAGCGCTAACACAACCAGACAATGGGGTCAACATGATGGAGCTCCTTGTCGCCTTCGCTTATGCTATACCCAGACCTAAGCTGCCTTACTTTGAAAGTGGGAAAGAAAATTATTTAATCCTCTTGAAGATGGCCCTAGACAGCTTCCTAGGTAACCATAGTCACCTCTCAGAGCAGTTTCAAGTGCTCCTGGATTGTGTGAAGCTGCTAAGTGCACAGAAACTGGCACTTACATTTAACGTCGATTTGGCAGATGCTCTTATCCAGAGGGACTTACAGTTAGTGCATTTATTTTAAGATAGCTAGGTGGGACAACCACATTTCACAGTCAGAGTACGTTAATTTTTCTTCATTAAAGTAGCTATCAGCAAAGTCAGTACATGTACGACACCAGGCCATACACCTCAGCTCTCAATTCCCCATCTGCCAAGTATGGACAGCCCGCCAGCTCATGCAGAGTGAAATTGGCATCATCCTCAATGTGCCACATGTGAGGGTAGACAATGACACAGCCTTTCAAGAATCCGCGCTCTCCATCCTTGATAGGCATACTGCGGACATTGGAAGTTAAACAGGGTGCTGAGCTCAAGTGTGGTTCATATTTGGACAGGTTGCTGGGTAAACTGCCACCTGCATACCGTGATGTTTTTATTGACAACTGCTTGACTCGTGGTATCTTGGTGGATAGAGTAGGCCAAACCTATACCTTCCAGAACCTGTCTGACTGGTTGCAGTGGAAAGCAAGGGCAAAAAGACTCTCTCAGAAAGCCTCTGTTCTCTACCAGGACTAGAGAGAGATTAAAGAACCACGGCGCCTGGGCACCACCAACATGTTCCTGACCAGTGAACGTGATCACGAACAAGCCAGTTATAGCTCTCCTCGTGGTAAACAGCAACAATTGAACCAGAAAATGCCCAAGTTTAGATTATATTGCCCTTATTGTGAAGGGGAAGAACACTTCCTTCCTCATAGTGTTGTTTCCGACGGATGGCAAACCATGCCCCCTTCCTCCAATTGCCATTCAGGCACACCACCTTCCTCCAGAACCACCACCTATGGTGCTCCATGGGGCAGCAGTACCCCTTCATCACCATCCTATCTGACCCGGACCCAAACACTCCCAGCTTGCTTCTCATGGGGCGGTATGACAGCTCTCTGCCTCAAACTATGCTGACAGTGGATCTCGTTGGTTGACGACGCTGGTGCCATAGCCAAATCCTGGCTGACCATTTCTGGGCCAACTTCCAAACCTATCTCAGACCAGTGGCCCATCTGATTCTCTTGCCTGATGTCAAGGATAACCCACATCAAACCAGTCCTGTTGGAAAGCTTTGAGGAGTAAACGCAAAACCAGCAGAGACTGCTTTTGCAGGCGGCTGTAGAAAAGGCTATCTGTGTGTCCAATATCCAACCACACAAAAAAGCAATCATGGAAATTAAATGGATGATCATTGATTGGAGAAAATAAATGAGAGCTAAACCTCCCTAAACGGATCCTCAAGTCTCCCTAATCCTTGTCCTCTAACCGGGACACCTGCACCAGAGGAGGCTGGTGGGAGGAGCTATAGGAGGACAGGCTCATTGTATTGGCTGGAATTGAATAAAAGTAACAGAGTCAAACATGTGGTTTCCACATGTTTGATGTGTTTGACAACGTTCCATTTATTCCATTCCAGCCATTACAACGAGCCCTTCCTCCTATAACTCCTCCCACCAGCCACCCTGTATTACCTCCTACCTCACCCAGTGCATTCTTCTAAAATTGTCAACCTGCCTTAAAGGTTCCGCACAGTCATCCTATTTACCAACTAAAAATTGCCTTTGAATAACCAGAACATCACCCATAATATTTGTATGCTATTAAAATGCTCAGAATTGAAGAAATGTGACCTTTTCTCTCATCTCTACCAGGAAGCCTGAAAGAACAGGCTGAGTGGGCGGGGAGCTTATATTCATGAGCTCGCCTTGACTGACAGCTCTTTGAAAGCCCATGTGTTCATTTCCAGGTAACAAGGTAAACAGTAGGCCACATGTCATTGATGACAAGATAAACAATAGGTCACATGTCATTCCAAGCCTAAATAGAATGCCTCAACCCATTTTCTCTGCAAAATGCTCTCATGGTCAACAGAGCTGATCATGGACTGTTGGATATCAGACAAACAGCAGTAATACATAACTGCATTTCTAATAAAATAAAATAAACTAATTACAGAATACAGTTACACTGGTACAGTTCTTCACAATAATTAGTAAAGTCACCTTAGAAGCTTAGACATAAGGGAAAACTGCATGCAATAGGTGTACTGGACAATTTATTGGTGCCTCTGCATTAGCATTATAAATGACAATATGTTCAGAGTTGTATGTATTGATCAGATATTTATTTGATCATTTACAATAGGCCAGCGTAGCCAAAATATTGATCAACATGAACACTCACGAGAAATAAAGGTGAGAAATATTGGTGAGACATCATTTGACATTGAAAATAATTAGAGCCATAAGCTTAATATAGGCACCCGGCCGCCCTAGGACACATTGATTTGTACAATTTGTAACACTCATCTCCAATCCGAATGCTTGAAAAAAACAATACAATTAACAAAATGTGATATTATATGACATACAAGTTAATTACTTAGGCATTAGGAAATGCAACCGACTACAAAGATTGATGGGGAGGAGAGTGGGAGAGGAGGGGGACACATGTACCCCGCTTCAATCAAGCAGACTTCAGTCTCCCACTTGGGTTCAGTCACCCCTAAGATTGAAATGGGAGACCAGCTCCAGCTACAGATGTAGGAACTTAATTTGAGCCAGTTTGCTACAGCAGGAAATGTTCATTGTTTTGTTGATTCTATTTAATGGAGAAACGTTTTTGTTGGGGTTAATATATTTTTCTTTCGGGCAAATCAAGTCTGAAATGTTAAAGTGGAAATTACAAACTTTAGAAGCCTTTTAAAATCTACACTACAAGTTTGCATTTCCTGCAACAACAGGATAAACGAATTAAGATATGCATCTGTATGGACTTCTCATTTTCAGGCCTCTCACACTGGGCAGAAAGGGGTCCTGGGATGGATAACTTGCACAGCTTCCCCACATATGGCACTGGATCAAGGGTGACCTTGTTGAACAGGAGATCCAGGAGCCTGTCTACATATCCTGTAATGTTTTTGAAAAGGGAAATGAGTGTTCAATTAGTTTGTGAATAAATGTTCCTAATATTTAGTGTTCTGAGATATGGGGCGGCAGGTAGCCTAGTGGTTAGAGCGTTGGGCCATTAACCGAAAGGTTGCTGGATCGAATCCCCGAGCTGGTAAGGTAAAAATCTGTCGTTCAAGGCAGTTAACAAGGCAGTTAACCCCCTGTTCCCTGGTAGACTGTCATTGTAAATAAGAATTTGTTCTTAACTGACTTGCCTTGTTAAATGTAAAGAAATTATGCTGTCAATTTGTTGATGTAGCAAACTACTCATGTGTTTTTGAAGTACTGAAATATGCTATATTTGGTAGTGCACTTTTTTGTGAAACTTTTCAATGTTTGTATTTGTATTTTTTGTGTGCCTGAAATGCTCAATTAATGCAGATTTATAACTATGATTTACAGTATGTTGGGTCTGTTTTTACAGGCTTCACAGCTGATTTTATATCACAGCATTCTTGCTGAGGCGGTCGCGTGGGAAGCTGTGCAGACATAGTAGATGTTGAATTTTCTAAAATGTCTATCAAAATGCACCCCCCTCCCCAACGGAAAAAAAATATTTTCACATGACCCTCCCCTTGAATTAGCTCAAAATAATGTTTACAACCATAAATAAGAATAAATGTAGCGACCTTGTGTTTATAGTCATGAATATCGATACCACGCAGGAATACAGGTTCGCAGTCCACAACGGACGAGCTCACTCTCCCTGCCTGTTCTATTAGGTCTACACTACGATCAGCGCCGGCTGCAGACAACGATCAGGTAGGTTTCTGTTCCAATGCACCACACAACCAGTAAACAAAGCATACCAACTTTGGGGGCTTCAATATCATGGTTTGTTGTTTTCAACACCACAATAAATAGACTATGTCAATCTCCACAAAAAGAAAATACATCCGTCCCTGCCTTGTAGGCTTACCCAGTATTGAAGGCTTGGCTTGACAATCTCCAAATGTCAAATCAACTTTTTGTTGTTTTGTAACAGATGTCGCTTTCCATTCATCAATTGGCCGCTGCACAATTTGCATTGATTGATTTTATTTGTCAGTAAAAAATGTGTACATATATACACAGAGTACAAATGTTCTTAAAGGTGACTGGGATTGCACAATGAAGTCGGGGACTTATTTCCATTTTGGTCCCTATGTTTTACATAAATACATATGAAAGAAAAGAGAAGTTCTTTATTAAGCGTACGTGTCGGCCTCATATACAACTGCATATATACAGACACATTATAGAGATACTGACCAAAAAGGTTCTAGTGTTCACGTAGTAGCCAGCTTTTGACATTCTTTTTAAAAGTGGTTATGGTCGGTATGGCTTTGAGTTGCTGTGGTAGTTTGTTCCACTCAACAGAGCTGGTATCTAAAAAAAAAAATCTTACCAGATAGACTCTTACAAGATATACTCAGTGAATATAAGAGTCTCTGGCACTGGTATTATGCTGATGGACATCGCTAACAAATGACAAAATGTTGGATTGGTACCCTGGGGGCTGAGTCTGTTATAATTCTGTGGACCAGGCCAAGTTGAATTAACAGTACAATTTTTGTCCACAGATAGCCAGCCTAGCTGCTTAAAATGCTCGACCTCCAGATCGAGTAAATGGGGGAGCTTAACTACAATTCTTACAAGCTTGTTTTGTCTGATCTGTAGTTTATTCTTTAGATGTTTGGGGCTGCTGGTGAACTATGATGTGCAGGTATAATCAAAGTGACACTGGACTAGCGCACTTGCCCGAGTCTTCAGGGTGTCTATAGCTCGGTATCCATCCATTTGGCGACAGATTTTCATGCGAATATTCGAAAATCTGCATTAAAATAATTTGCAAATGTTTCCATCAGAGTGTTTGAAGACTTGAACGCAGCCAGCGACGCGGTTAGTTCTTGTGGCTGGGACCGCGGATTGTCCCGGGCTTGTGGCTGTCTAGATCCCTACTGTTTGTTGCTGTTTCCATCTTCCGTGCGACCTGAGTAACAGCGTAGCCTATGTTGCTACCATGACAAAGACCAAAGCCGATGGGTGTACCGTTGAGGACAGTGGTGTCTCTCTATCACAGGTGAAGCATCTTTTAAATTAACAAAAAGAGATCTACAAGCAGTTGTTACAACAACAAGAAAATAGCTTCAAGTGTTTTATCCAAATACTGGTGGAGTCAACTAATAAAAGAATGGACGACCTGACCAGAGAGGTCCAGGACCTGAAGAAGAGTTTGCAGTTCTCCCAGAGTCAGCTCAATGAGTTTAAACAGGAAAACAGCAAGATGACAGCATTCTGTAAGTTATTGAGAGAGGACATGAGTTCTGTATGTGAATCCATGATAACAATGACTGAGAAATCAGATTATTTTGAGGGACAATTAAGGCGGACCAACATTGTTGTTGGACGGAATTGCACAATCTCCACATGAGATCTGGATGACAAAGTGAGGGAAATGATCTTGGAGAAACTGAAGATGGACCACAGGAAGATAGAGGTGGAACCCACCCACAGGACTGGAAAACCCACCACCAGCCCAGGTGGCAGGCCCGATAGTGGCCAAGTTCCTGAGGTTCAAGAACAATGTAGCTTTTCTTGAAAGAGCCAAGAACTTGAGAGGAACGTACATCTTCCTCAACGAGGACTATAATGAAGCTGTGTGCCAGAAGATAAAATAACTTATCCCGGGACATTGCTTACATCCACTATGACAGGATCATTGTCCATCCTCCCTCCCAAAAGCCTGGAAGGAATGAGAGAGCCAAGCCTATGGGTTCATACTGTAGCTTCAACCCCGCAGCTCGCACACACTTTCACACACCAACTAATGGATTGCTGAATTTCTCTTGCTTTGTTTGTTATTTTACATATTATGTCTATGTCTGAGAAGCTACCCAGGAAAGGGCTGAACATAGCCCAAAATAATATACACTGAGTAAACCAAACATTAGGAACACCTTAATATTGAGTTGCACTCCCCCCTTTGGCCCTCAGAACAAACTCAATTCGTTGGGGCATGGACTCTACAAGGTGTCGAAAGCGTTCCACAGGGATGATGGCCCATGTTGACTCCAATGCTTCCCACAGTTGTGTTAAGTTGGCTGGATGTCCTTTGGGTGGTGAACCATTCTTGATACACATGAGAAACTGTTGAGCGTGAAAAATCCAGCAGCATTGCAGTTTTGACACAAACCGGTATGCCCAGCACCTACTTCCATACCCCGTTCAAAGGCATTTAAATATTTTGTCTTACCCATTCACCATCTGAATGGCACACATACACAATCCATGTCTCAATTGTCTCAAGGCTTAAAATCCTTCTTTAACCTGTCTCCTTTCCTTCATCTACACTGATTGAAGTGGATTTAACAAGGGACATCAATAAAGTATCATAGCTTTCACCTGGATTTACCTGGTCAGTCTATGTCATGGAAAGAGTCCTTAATGTTTTGCACACTCAGTGTGTGTGGCCTTAGAAATATATATTTTTTAAATTAAATTAATAACTTGCTAACATCAGATAACATTCATACAGTATATTAGCCATTTCTGAGACTCACTTAGATAATTTCATTGATTCTTATTTATTTAGATTTTTTACTTAACCTTTATTTAATAGGTAAGTCAGTTAAGAACAAATTCTTATTTACAATGACGGCCTACACCGGCCAAACCCGGATGACGCTGACGGCGCCTGATTATACAGCAGTAGCAATACAAGGATATAAAATCTATAGAAGAGACAGGAATGCTTGTGGGGGAGGTGTTGCTATATATACTGAAAAAAATATAACTCAACATGCAACAATTTCAACGATTTTACTGAGTTACAGTTCATATAAGGAGTTGAAATGAATTCATTAGGCCCTAATCTATGGATTCCACGACTGGGCAAGGGCGCAGCCATGGGTAGGACTGGAAGGGTATAGGCCCACCCACTTGGGAGCCAGGCCCAGCCAAACAGAATGAGCTTTCCCCACAAAAGGGCTTTATTCCAGACAGAAATACTCCTCAGTTTCATCAGCTGTCCGGGTTGCTAGTCTCAGACGATCCCGCAGGTGAAGTAGCCAGATGTGGAGGTCGTGGGCTGGGTTGTGAGGCCGGTTGGATGTACTGCCAAATTCTCTAAAACGGCATTGGAGGCAGTTTATGGTAGACAAATTAACATTTAATTCTCTGGCAACAGCTCTGGTGGACATTCCTGCAGTCAGTATTGTCACGTTCCTGACCTATTTTCCTTGTTTTTGTATTTGTTTAGTATGGTCAGGGCGTGAGTTGGGGTGGGCATTCTATGTTATGTGTTTCTATGTTTAGGTTCATTGTCTATTAGCCTAATACGGTTCTCAATCAGGGACAGGTGTTTTACATTTCCTCTGATTGAGAACCATATTAAGGTAGGTTGTTCACACTGTCTGTTGTGGGTAATTGTCTATGTTTAACGTTTGTAGCTGGTGTATGCACTAACGTTTGTAGCTTCACGGTCGTTTGTTGGTTTGTAAAAGTGTTCGTTTTCGTGTTTCGTCTTCTGAAAATAAAAGAAGATGTATTTCTCTCACGCTGCGCCTTGGTCCACTCTTCTGCCTCATTACGACGATCGTGACAGAATTACCCACCAAACAAGGACCAAGCAGCGTGATTCAAGGCAGAAGCAGCAAACGCAGGATTACAGGAATTGGGAGGAAATTCTGGACAGCGGAGGACCCTGGGCACAACCGGGAGAATATCGCCGCCCCAAAGCTGAGCTGGAGGCAGCGAAAGCAGAGAGGCGGCGGTATGAGGAGGCAGCACGGAAGCAGGAGAAGGATCTGGGCTATACAACCTGGGAGGAAATCGACAGGTGGGCGATCGACCCAGGGAGAATGCCGGAGCCCGCCTGGGATTCTCTGGAGCAGTGTGAGGAGGGATACCGGCGAATAGAGGCAGCACGACGACGCGGTAGGAAGCCTGTGAGTCAGCCCAAAAAATGAAATGTCTTGGGGGGGGGGGGGGGGGGGGGGGCTAAAGGGGAGTGTGGCGAAGTCAGGTAGGAGACCTGCGCCAACTCCCTATGCTTACCGTGGAGTGCGAGAGTACGGGCAGACACCGTGTTATGCGGTAGAGCGCATGGTGTCTCCTGTACGTGTGCATAGCCCGGTGCGGGTTATTCCACCTCCCCGCACTGGCAGGGCTAGATTGGGCATTGAGCCAGGTGCCATGAAGCCGGCTCAACGCGTCTGGACTCCAGTGCGTCTCCTCGGGCCGGCATACATGGCACCAGCCTTACGCATGGTGTCCCCGGTTCGCCTACACAGCCCAGTGCGGGTTATTCCACCTCCCCGCACTGGTCGGGCTACGGGGAGCATACAACCAGGTAAGGTTGGGCAGGCTCAGTGCTCAAGGGAGCCAGTACGCCTGCATGGTCCGGTATATCCGGCGCCACCTCCCCGCCCCAGCCCGGTACCACCAGTTCCGGCACCACGCACCAAGCCTCCTGTGCGTCTCCAGAGTCCTGTGCGTCCTGTTGCTGCTCCCCGCACTAGCCTTAAGGTGCGTGTCCTTAGCCCGGTACCTCCAGTTCCGGCACCACGCACCAGGCCTACAGTGCACCTCAGCCGGCCAGAGTCTGCCGTCTGCCCAGCGGCGCCTGAACTGCCCGTCTGCCCAACGCCGTCTGAGCTGTCCGTCTGCCAAGCGCCGCCTGCGCTGCCCGTCTGTCCTGAGCCTTCAAAGCCGCCCGTCTGTACTGAGCCTTCAAAGCCGCCCGTCTGTACTGAGCCTTCAAAGCCGCCCGTCTGTACTGAGCCTTCAAAGCCGCCCGTCTGTACTGAGCCTTCAAAGCCGCCCGTCTGTACTGAGCCTTCAAAGCCGCCCGTCTGTCCTGAGCCTTCAGAGCCGTCCGCCAGACAGGAGCCGCTAGAGCCGTCCGCCAGACAGGAGCCGCTAGAGCCTTCCGCCAGACAGGAGCCGCTAGAGCCTTCCGCCAGACAGGAGCCGCTAGAGCCTTCCGCCAGCCATGAGCAGCCAGAGCCGCCAGCCAGCCATGAGCAGCCAGAGCCGCCAGCCAGCCATGAGCAGCCAAAGCCGCCAGCCAGCCATTAGCAGCCAGAGCCGCCAGCCAGCCATGAGCAGCCAGAGCCGCCAGCCAGCCATGAGCAGCCAGAGCCGCCAGCCAGCCATGAGCAGCCAGAGCCGCCAGCCAGCCATGAGCAGCCAGAGCCGCCAGCCAGCCATGACCAGCCAGAGCCGTCAGCCAGCCATGACCAGCCAGAGCCGTCAACCAGTCCGGAGCTGCCCCTCAGTCCGGAGCTGCCCCTCAGTCCGGAGCTGCCCCTCAGTCCGGAGCTGCCCCTCAGTCCAGAGCTGCCCCTCAGTCCGGAGCTGCCCCTCAGTCCGGTGTTGCCCCTCATTCCGGTGTTGCCTCTCATTCCGGTATTGCCCCTTAGTCCAGTGCTGCCCCTTAATCCAGTGGGTTTAATTTGGAGGGTGGTCATTAGGAGGAGGTTACGAAAGCGGGGATTGACTATGGTGGGGTGGGGACCACGTCCTGAGCCAGAGCCGCCACCGTGGACAGATGCCCACCCAGACCCTCCCCTAGACTTTAGGTGGTGCGCCCGGAGTTCGCACCTTGAGGGGGGGGGGTTCTGTCACGTTCCTGACCTATTTTCCTTGTTTTTGTATTTGTTTAGTATGGTCAGGGCGTGAGTTGGGGTGGGCATTCTATGTTATGTGTTTCTATGTTTAGGTTCATTGTCTATTAGCCTAATATGGTTCTCAATCAGGGACAGGTGTTTTACATTTCCTCTGATCGAGAACCATATTAAGGTAGGTTGTTCACATTGTTTGTTTGTGGGTGATTGTTCCTGTGTCTGTGTATGTCGCACCACACGGGACTGTTTCGTTTTCATTCGTGTATGTGTTCGTTCCTGTTAGTGCGTTATGTTCTCTAGTTCAGGTTTGTTCACATCGTTTATTGTTTTGTAGTTATTCAAGTGTTCTTCGTGTTCGTCGTCTTGTTTAAATAAATTCATTCATGTATTCCACCTACGCTGCATTTTGGTCCTTCTCGCCTCTCCTCATCCGAGGAAGAGGAAGAAATAGACGAACGTTACAAGTATGCCAATTGCATGTTCCTTCAAAAGTTGAGACATTGTGTTGTGTGACAAAACTGCACATTTTAGAGTGGTCTTTAATTGTCCCCAACACAAGGTGCACATATGTAATGATCATGCTGTTTAATCAGCTTCTTGATATGCCACAACTGTCAGGTGGATGGGTTATCTTGGCAAAGGAGAAATGCTCACTAACAGGGATGTAAACAAATGGGTGCACAACATTTGAGAGAAATAAGCTTTTTGTGCATATAGAACATTTCTGGGATCTTTTATTTCAGCTCATGAAATATGGGACCAACATTTGACATGTTGCGTTTATATTTTTGTTCAGTATATGCATTCAGAGCCATATCCCTGTAATGCTTAGAGAAGATATCATGTGAAGTGTTATTCAAGTGCTGTGGTTGCAGGTTCACCTGCCTCATCTTTTTTCTTTCTTTCACCTTTATTTAACCAGGTAGGCAAGTTGAGAACAAGTTCTCATTTACAATTGCGACCTGGCCAAGATAAAGCATAGCAGTTCGACACATACAACAACACAGAGTTACACATGGAGTAAAACAAACATACAGTCAATAAAAAAGTCTATATACAATGTGAGCAAATGAGGTGAGATAAGGGAGGTAAAGGCAAAAAAAGGCCATGGTGGCGAAGTCAATACAATATAGCAAGTAAAACACTGGAATGGTAGATTTGCTGTGGAAGAATGTGCAAAGTAGAAATAGAAATAATGGGGTGCAAAGGAGCAAAATAAATAAATAAATAAATACAGTAGGGGAAGAGGTAGTTGTTTATAGATGGGCTATGTACAGGTGCAGTAATCTGTGAGAGAGATAAGTGTTTCCAGTTTCAGAGATTTTTGTAGTTCGTTCCAGTCATTGGCAGCAGAGAACTGGAAGGAGAGGCGACCAAAGGAGGAATTGGCTTTGGGGGTGACCAGAGAGATATACCTGCTGGAGCGCGTGCTACTGGTGGGTACTGCTATGGTGACCAGCGAGCTGAGATAAGGGGGGACTTTACCTAGCAGGGTCTTGTAGATGACCTAGAGCCAGTGGGTTTAGCGACGAGTATGAAGCGAGGGCCAGCCAACGAGAGCGTACAGGTCGCAGTGGTGGGTAGTATATGGGGCTTTGGTGGATGGCGGTTAAGATATCGTTTAGGACCTTGAGCGTGGCTGAGGTGCACCCATGACCAGCTCTGAAACCAGATTGCATAGCGGAGAAGGTGCGGTGGGATTCGAATGGTCGGTAATCTGTTTGTTGACTTGGCTTTCGAAGACCTTAGAAAGGCAGGGTAGGATAGATATAGGTCTTTAGCAGTTTGGGTCAAGAGTGTCCCCCCCTTTGAAGAGGGGGATGACCGCAGCTGCTTTCCAATCTTTGGGAATCTCAGACGACACGAAAGAGAGGTTGAGCAGGCTAGTAATAGGGGTAGCAACAATTTCGGCAGATCATTTTAGAAAGAAAGGGTCCAGATTGTCTAGCCCGGCTGATTTGTAGGGGTCCAGATTTTGCAGCTCTTTCAGAACATCAGCTGACTGGATTTGGGAGAAGGAGAAATGGGGAAGGCTTGGGCAAGTTGCTGTGGGGGGTGCAGTGCTGTTGACCGGGGTAGGCAGGTGGAAAGCATGGCCAGCCGTAGAAAAATGCTTATTGAAATTCTCAATTATAGTGGATTTATCGGTGGTGACAGAGTTTCCTATCCTCAGTGCAGTGGGCAGCTGGGAGGAGGAGTTCTTATTCTCCATGGACTTTACAGTGTCCCAGAATTTTTGGGAGTTTGTGTTGCAGGAAGCAAATTTCTGCTTGAAAAAGCTAGCCTTGGCTTTTCTAACTGTTTGTGTATATTGGTTTCTAACTTCCCTGAAAAGTTGCATATCACGGGGGCTGTTCGATGCTAACGCAGAACGCCACAGGATGTTTTTGTGTTGGTTAAGGGCAGTCAGGTCTGGAGTGAACCAAGGGCTATATCTGTTCCTGGTTCTAAATTTCTTGAATGGGGCATGCTTATTTAAGATGGTGAGGAAGGCATTTAAAAAAATAACCAGGCATCCTCTACTGACGGGATGAGGTCAATATCCTTACAGGATACCCGGGCCATGTCGATTAGAAAGGCCTGCTCACTGAAGTGTTTTAGGGAGCGTTTGACAGTGATGAGTGGAGGTCGTTTGACCGCTGACCCATTACGGATGCAGGCAATGAGGCAGTGATCGCTGAGATCTTGGTTGAAAACAGCAGAGGTGTATTTAGAGGGCAAGTTGGTTAGGATGATATCTATGAGGGTGCCCGTGTTTACGGCTTTGGGGTGGTACCTGGTAGGTTCATTGATAATTTGTGTGAGATTGAGGGCATCAAGCTTAGATCGTAGGATGGCTGGGGTGTTAAGCATGTACCAGTTTAGGTCACCTAGCAGCACGAGCTCTGAAGATAGATGGGGGGCAATCAGTTCACATATGGTGTCCAGAGCACAGCTGGGGGCAGAGGGTGGTCTATAGCAGGTGGCAACAGTGAGAGACTTGTATTTAGAGTTTGGATAGTAGGACAGAACTCTGCAGGCTATCTCTACAGTAGATTGCAACACCGCCCCCTTTGGCCGTTCTCTCTTGTCTGAAAATGTTGTAGTTAGGGATGGAGATTTCAGAGTATTTGGTGGTCTTCCTAAGCCAGGATTCAGACACGGCTAGGACATCCGGGTTGGCAGATTGTGCTAAAGCAGTGAATAAAACAAACTTAGGGAGGAGGCTTCTAATGTCAACATGCATGAAACCAAGGCTATTATGGTTACAGAAGTCATCAAAAGAGAGCGCCTGGGGAATAGGAGTGGAGCTAGGCACTGCAGGGCCTGGATTCACCTCTACAGAGAAGGAGTATGATAAGGGTACGGCTAAAAGCTATGAGAATTGGTCGTCTAGGACGTCCGGAACAGAGAGTTAAAGGAGCACGTTTCTGGGGGCGATAAAATAGCTTCAAGGTATATTGTACAGACAAAGGTATGGTAGGATGTGAATACAGTGGAGGTAAACCTAGGCATTGAGTGATGATGAGAGAGATATCGTCTCTAGAAACATAATTGAAACCAGGTGATGTCATCGCATGTGTGGGTGGTGGAATTGAAAGGTTGGATAAGGTATAATGAGCAGGGCTAGAGGCTCTACATTGAAATAAGCCAATAAACACTAACCAGAACAGCAATGGACAAGGCATATTGACATTAAGGAGAGGCATGCTTAACCGTGTGATCATAAGGGTTCAGTGAGTAGTGAGGTTGGTTGCGGTCACGGCGATTCAGACAGCTAGCCGGGCCATGGGTAGCAAGCTGGCAGAGGATGGAGGTCTGTTTTTAGCCACCTCGTGCATTTCCGTCGGTAGATTAGTGGGGTTCCGTGTGGTAGAGGGGACCAATCTAATTGGCAAAATAGATATAGTTATAGTGACCCAAGAAAGTTGTCCGATAGACCTATTCAGATAGCAGCCGTTAAGACAGCTAACGATTAGCGGGCCACAGATGGGCGTTCAGGTTACGTCGCGACGGAGGGGCCAGTTGGATAACTCCCTCGGGCAGATAACGTCGGTAGTCCAGTCGTGAAGGCCCGGTGGGGCTCCGCATCGGCAGTATAACGGGTCCGGATAGGTGATTGTAGCCCAGGAGTGGCTGATGGAACTCTTCAGCTGGCTAGCTCCGGAATAATTGATGTTTGCTCCGGGACCGACGTAAGCCAATAGTCACTCGGATAGCAGCTAGCTAGCTGCAAGATCCAGGTGTAAATGTCCAGAGCTTGCGGTAGAAATCTGGGGATATGGAGAGAAAATAGGTCCGGAATGCTCTGGTCTGAGTCGCGTTGTACAAAACTGGCGATAGCTTTTCGAGCTAAAGGATAGCTGATGACTAGCTTCTGGCTAGCTTCTGTTGTGGATTTCAGATTTGAGGTGAATAATACTTTTTAGTTTTTATTGGTGAGGCGGGTTGCAGGAGAGTGTTTTGAAGTTGAGTTTTTAGAAAAAAATATAAAAAGATATGCGAAGAAAATATGTAAATATATATATACACGGGACACGACAAGACAAGGACAAAGGACGTCTGCCTGCTATTATTGTGGGGTGTTGCTATAGGCCACCGGGTGCTAACAGTCAGTATCTAAATAATGTTTGTGAAATGCTTGACAGTGTATGTGATGTAAACAGAGAGGTGTACTTTATTGGGGACCTGAATATTGACTGGTTTTCATCACACTGTCTGCTAAAGAGGAAGCTTCTCAATGTAACCGGTGCCATTAATCTGGTTCAGGTTATTAATCAACCTACCAGGGTGTTTACAAACACAACAGGAACAAAATATTCCACATGTGATCACATTTTCACTAATACTGTAGAACTTTGTTCTAAAACTGTATCCGTACCCATTGGATGCAGTGATCATAATAGTGTCTATATTCAGGAGAACCGAAGTTCAAAAAAAATATTTTGCTGTGACTTTTATGTGGATGACGTAAAAAAAAAAAATGTCTGATGTGATTAATAAGGAGCATCCAGACGCAGCAATGGATGAATTTATGGAATTGCTTCTTCCAATTATTGATAGAAATTCACCTGTTAAGAAACTGCCTGTTATAACTGTTAAGGCTTAATGTATTGATGAGGAATTGAAAAACTGTATGATTGAAAGAGATGGGGCAAAAGGCTAATACGTTTGGCTGCACATCTGACTGGCTGACACTGCAAATTGAGAAATTATGTGACTAAGCTCAACAACAAAAAATAAGAAACTGTATTATGAATCCAAGGTCAATGATATAAAGAATGATATAAAAAAACTGTGGAGAACTTTAAATGAAATTATGGGCAGAAAGACAAATTCAACTCTTTCATTGAATCAGATAGCTTATTCATCACAAAACCTTTTGATGTTGCCAATTATTTTATTGATTACTTAATTGGCAAAGTGGGCAAACTTAGGAAGGATATGCCAACAATGTACAGTGAGCCATCGTATGCATGCATAAAAAAAACATATACAGTACCAGTCAAAGGTTTGGACAGACACCTACTCATTCAAGGGTTTTTCTTTATTTTTACTATTTTCTACATTGTAGAATAATAGTGAAGACATCACAACTATGAAATAACACATGTAGTAACCAAAAAAGTGTTAAACAAATCAAAAGGTATTTTATATTTGAGATTCTTCAAAGTAGCCACTCTTTGCCTTGATGACAGCTTTGCACACTTTTGGCATTCTCTCAACCAGCTTCACCTGGAATGCTTTTCCAACCGTCTTGAAGGAGTTCCAAAATATGCTGAGCACTTGTTGGCTGCAATTTCCTTCACTCTGCGGTCCAACTCATCCGAAACCATCTCAATTGAGTTGCGGTTGGGTGATTGTGGAGGCCAGGTCATCTGATGCAGCACTCCATCACTCTCCTTCTTGGTCAATTAGCCCTTACACAGCCTGGAAGTGTGTTGGGTCATTGTCCTGTTGAAAAACAAATGATAGTCCCACTAAGCGCAAACCAGATGGGATGGCGTATCGCAGCAGAATGCTGTGGTAGCTATGCTGGTTAAGTGTGCCTTGAATTCTAAATAAATCACTGACAATGTCACCAGCAAAGCACCCCCACACCATCACACCTCCTCCTCCATGCTTCACGGTGGGAACCACACATGCGGAGATCATTCGTTCACCTACTCGGCATCTCACAAAGACAAAAATCTCAAATTCGGACTCATCTGACCAAAGGACAGATTTCCACCAGTCTATTGTCCAGTGCTTGTGTCAGCCAATCTACACGAGGAGATTGGCTGAGTCAGTTTGGAGACCTGAGCCAATTCCCCATGCTTACCGTGGGGAGCGTGTGACTGGTCAGGCACCGTGTTATGCAGTGATGCGCACGGTGTCTCCAGTGCGCACTCATAGCCCGGTGCGCTATATTCCAGCTCCCCGCATCGCCCGGGCTAGAGTGGGCATCCAGCCAAGACGGATGGTGACGGCTCAGCGCATCTGGCCTCCAGTGCGTCTCTACAGCCCAGGATATCCTGCGCCGGCTCTGCGCACTGTGTCTCCGGTGAGCCTGCACAGCCCAGTGCGGCCTGTGCTAGCGCCCCGCATTTGCCGGGCGAAAGTAACCATCCAGCTAGGACGGGTTCTGCCAGCTCTACGCTTGAGACCTCCAGTGCGCCTCCTCGGGCCCAGTATATCCTGCGCCGGACCTACGCACAGTGTCTCCGGTGCGCTTTCACAGCCCAGGGCGTCCTGTGCCAACGCCCGGCAGTTGCCGGGCCAAAGTGGGTATCCAGCCAGGACGAGTGGTGCCAGCTCTGCGCTCTAGACCTCCAGTGCGCCTCCACAGTCCAGTGCGTCCTGTGCCTCCTCTCCGCGCTCGTCCTGAGGTGCGGGTCATCAGCCCGGTGCCACCGGTGCCGGTCCCACGCATCAAGCCTCCAGTGCGTCTCCACAGTCCGGAGCTTCCGGCGACAGTTCCCAGTCCAGAGCTTCCGGCGACAGTTCCCAGTCCAGAGCTTCCGGCGACAGTTCCCAGTCCAGAGCTTCCGGCGACGTTTCACAGTCCGGAACCTCCAACGACGGGCCACAGTCCGGAACCTCCAACGACGGGCCACAGTCCGGATCCTCCAACGACGGGCCACAGTCCGGAGCCTCCAGCGATGGTCCCCAGTCCGGAGTCCCCAGCAACGGTCCCCAGTCCGGAGCCTCCAGCGACGGTCCCCAGTCCGGAGCTTCCAGCGACTGTCCCCAGTCCGGAGTCTCCAGCGAGGGTCCCCAGTCCGGGGCCTGCAGCGAGGGTCCCCAGTCCGGGGCCTGCACTGAGGGTCCCCAGTCCGGGGCCTACAACGAGGGTCCGCAGTCCGGAGCCTGCAACTAGGGTCCCCAGTCCGGGGCCTGCGGCGAGGGTCCCCAGTCCGGAGTCGGAGACGAGGGTCCCCACACTAGAGGCGCCACCAAAGTGGGGTGAGCCAGAGGTGGAGCGGGGTCTGCGTCCCGCACCGGAGCCGCCACCGAAGTAGATGCCCACCCGGACCCTCCCCTATAGGTTCAGGTTTGCGGCCTGGAGTCCGCACCTTTGGGGGGGGGTACTGTCACGCCCTGACCTTAGAGAACCGTTTTATTTCTCTATTTGGTTAGGTCAGGGTGTGATGTGGGGTGGGCATTCTATGTTTTGTATTTCTGTGTGTTTGGCCGAGTGTGGTTCCCAATCAGAGGCAGCTGTCTATCGTTGTCTCTGATTGGGAATCATACTTAGGCAGCCCTTTTTCCCACTTTCTGTTGTGGGATCTTGTTTTTGTTCGTTGCTGGTTTAGCGCTACTATACTTTACGTGTCGTTTATCCTTCTTGTTTTTTTGGTGTTCATTTAATAAATTTAAAATGTACGCCTACCACGCTGCACCTTGGTCTCCTTCAAACGACGGACGTAACAGAAGATCCCACCACCAACGGACCAAGCAGCGTGGTCAGGAGGACTGGACCTGGGAGGAAATCCTGGAGGGAGCAGGACTCTGGACAAGGGCCGGGGAGTATCGCTGTCCGAATGAGGAGATGGAGGCAGCAAAGCGGAACGGCAACGTTACGAGGAGTTATACCAACAAAGCAACACGAGAGGCAGCCCCTCCCAAAAAATTGGGTGGAGGCACACAGGGAGATTGGCGGAGTCAGGGTTCAGAACTGAGCCAACTCCCCGTGCTTACCGTGGGGAGCGAGTGACCGGTCAAGCACCGTGTTATCCGGTTCTGCGCAACATGCCTTCAGTGCGCATCCACAGCCCGGTGCGCTCTGTGCAAGCTCCCCGCAGTTGCCGTGCTAGAGTGGGCATTCAGCCAGGATGGATTGTGCCCGGCTCAGCGCTCCTGGCCTCCGGTGCGTCTGTTCGGTCTAGGATATCCTGCGCCAGCTCTACGCACAGTATCTCCAGTTCGCCAGCACAACCCAGTGCGGCCTGTTCCAGCTCCCCGCACTTGCCTTGCTACAGGGGGGATTCAGCCAGGACGCATTGTGCCAGCTTTACGCTCCAGACCTCCAGTGCGCCTCCACGGCCCAGCATATCCTGCGCCGGCTCTACGCACTATGTCGCCAGTGCACCTTCATAGCCCAGTGCGTCCCGTGCCAGCTCTCCACACTTACCGAGCTAAAGTGGGTATCCAGCCAGGACGTGTTGTGGCAGCTCCCCGCACCAGGCTTCCAGTACGTCTCCTCAGTCCGGTGAGACCTGTTCCGGCTCCACATACGAAGCCTCCAGTGATGATCCATGGTCCGAAGCCTCCAGTGATGATCCATGGCACGAAGCCTCCAGTGATGATCCATGGCCCGGAGCCTGTAGTGATGATCCATGGCACGAAGCCTCCAGTGATAATCCATGGCACGAAGCCTCCAGTGATAATCCATGGCCCGGAGCCTCCAGTGATGATCCATGGCACGAAGCCTCCAGTGATAATCCATGGCCCGAAGCCTGTAGTGGTAATCCATGGCACGAAGCCTCCAGTGATGATCCATGGCCTGAAGCCTGTAGTGATGATCCAGTCCGGAGCCTCCAGCGACGGTCCCCAGTCCGGAGCCTCCAGCGACGGTCTGCAGTCCAGAGTCTCCAGCGGCGGTCTGCAGTACAGAGTCTGCAGCGACGCTCTGCAGTCCAGAGCCTCCAGCGACGATCTGCAGTCCAGAGCCTCCAGCGACGATCTACAGTCCAGAGTCTTCAGCGACGATCTGCAGTCCGGAGCCTCCAGCGGTGGTTCCCAGTTCAGAGCCTCCGGCGATGATCCGCGGTCCGGTTCCTCCGGCAACGATTCACGGTCCGGAGTCTCCGGTGACGATCCACAGTCCGGTTCCACAGAAGCGGAGGGATCAGCATAGGGAGCGGGGGCTACGTCCCGAACCAGAGCCGCCACCGAGGGTAGATGCCCACCCGGACCCTCCCCTATAGGTTCAGGTTTGCGGCCGGGAGTCCACACCTTTGGGGGGGAGGGGTACTGTCACGCCCTGACCTTAGAGAGCCGTTTTATTTCTCTATTTGGTTCGGTCAGGGTGTGATTTGGGGTGGGCGTTCTATGTTGTCTATTTCTTTGTGTTTGGCCGAGTATGGTTCCCAATGAGAGGCAGCTGTCTATCGTTGTCTCTGATTGGGAATCATACTTAGGCAGCCCTTTTTCCCACTTTCTGTTGTGGGATCTTGTTTATGTTAGTTGCTGGTTTAGCACTACTATACTTTACGTGTCGTTTATCTTTCTTGTTTTTTTGGTGTTCATTTAATACATTTTAAATGTACGCCTACCACGCTGCACCTTGATCTCCTTCAAACGACGGACGTAACACAAGGGAAGTGACAGATATAGGGAAGATAATCAAGGATGTGATGGAGTCCAGGTGAGTGTCATGCGGCACAGGTGCGCAAGGCGATGGTGACAGGTGTTAGGAATAATCAGCAGCCTGATGACCTAGAGGCCGGAGAGGGAGTATACATGACAGTCCGGGACCTGTGTTTGCTCCTTCAAAGCAATGTAAACTGTATAAACAGATAATGGACAAATAATAATTTGAGGAATGGCTTTTCACTACTACAGAGGCACCCTACTATTTGACACCTCAAACAGCCTCCAAAATTCACTGTCGAGCAAGATGAAACATAATTGAGCAAACAAACCCTGAATCAAGAGCGCAGAGTATGGGTCCTGCGAACTCACAGACCAGTCAAGAGTGCTTAAATGTGATAGCTTGCAAGTGTGAGTTTGGATGAGCAGAACATCATTGCCGCAGATCAAAAATAAAAATGTCTGAATAAAAAACGTAAGCAACGAAACATGGTTCAAACGTGTACAAAATGAATGTGAAAGCATCACATTTTCCACCAATAATAATCACGTCTTTGTCAAATTTTCACTCTCAATTTCTCAAGTTGCTCTCTCTCAAGTCTTGGCACCTTTTTTTCTCAAATAGATTTCAGGCTGGTGGGCTTAGAGGCGGGTGCGTGTCTAGAAACCTTAAATTGGTCACTTTCACCGGAGTGATGGACGAATTAACAAATGCTTGCCCTAGGCCAGTCTAGTGTTGTGTCATGTGATTGGTTCAGTCTTCTTGGTCGCATGATGTCAAACAGATGCGCTTCAGAGCCGATTTGAACAGTAAGTACCGAACGACTTGGGAAACCCAGCTTCAACTTGATACATAAGCAAAGTAGTTGCGAAATAAATTTAATAACTGTACTATAACTTGAGTTGAGTGGAATCTACTTGCTTAAATGAGCTATCTAGCTAATTACTTGTCAGCCAGCAACGTTAATCTGTAAAACGAAAAGCAGACAGTCGGCTCTAGCTAAGTAGCACCATAGTCCACCACTAGCTAATTGTTTTTCTTCACCTTTCCACAAAGTGTCTGGTATGTGTTTGCTTGTTATAAGGACCCAGAACCCTGATGTATCAAGGTATGGGCATAATGTTGCTGTGATCTAACATTTTTTTATTTTTTTATTTAATTTTGTTTATTTCACCTTTATTTAACCAGGTAGGCTAGATGAGAACAAGTTCTCATTTACAACTGCGACCTGGCCAAGATAAAGCAAAGCAGTGCGACACAAACAACAACACAGAGTTACACATGGAATAAACAAACATACAGTCAATATTGCAATAGAAAAAGTATATATACAGTGTGTGCAAATGAGGTAGGATAAGGGAGGTAAGGCAATAAATAGGCCATAGTGGCAAAATACTGTAACTACAATATACAAATTAAACACTGGAGTGATAGATGTGCAGAAGATGAGTGTGCAAGTAGAGATAATGGGGTGCAAAGGAGCAAAATAAATAACAGTATGGGGATGAGGTAGTTGGATGGGCTATTTACAGATGGGCTATGTACAGGTGCAGTGATCTGTGAGCTGTAATCTGTGAACAAGTTAATTCATCATACACTATGTCCTGGACATAATTTAATATAGCTAAATATAATGACTCCATGGTTGGGAATAATGAGTACACACATAATAATGGCATAACAATGATAACATTGAAAGAAAGGAAGGACTAGTTGGCTAAATTAAGAGAAAGTGCAGGAATTGATATGAAGGCAGGATCCAATATTTGGGGTATTTATTTAAGCTTGAGCGCCCACACACACAGCATATGGGGATTATGAATTGTATGGAGACACGAAGGGGAGAACCTGCTACATTAACGGTACGTTATAATAGAATGTAAACTGAAATTAATATGATTAACCAGCTAAACTCAGGTTAACATGTCATCATGGTATACACAGCATTCAAAGGAGCACTGAGGCCATGCATTAACCAAATATTTAACTGAGGAAAACATATTTGTTTTATAGTAATTGTCTGATTGGGAACTACCATTGTCTATCAAATTACAATGTGAAATTATTTGAATTTGGCATTGGAAGTTTTATTGAGTACAGGCAGTGTTGCATGAGTCAAATCGTAATGGGCGTTTCAGAGCTATCTGTGGAAAGAGCACAAGTAGAACAAAGATATATGTGCAAACAGATAACAAATATATCATTCAACATCAGATTCCTAAAACAATGACATGAGCTTTGTCCCAAATAATCTAAGCTCCTCCTCACTTCCTCTCTACTCACATCCTTCTCAAAGTCCATTGGAGGTCTGAGGGGAAGAACCTTGGGGCCTCTCCTCCAATGGGGTTTTAGTAGGAGGCACCGAAAAAGTATTCAAGGAATCACTTTGGGGCGGCAGGTAGCCTAGTGGTTAGAGTGTTGGGACGGTAACTGAAAGGTTGTCGGCTCAAAACCCCGAGCTGACAAAGTAAAAATGTGTCTGTTGTTCTGCCCCTGACAAAAGCAGTAAACCCACTGTTCCCTGGTAGGCTGTCATTGTAAATAAGAATTTGTTCTTAACTAACTTGCCTGGTTAAATTTTAAAAATCAAGGAAAGATAAAATGGCACAGAGCTGTTGCATGTTTGCCTCAATATGGAATGGCAGATGTCACTATGTGGGACTTGGCAGAGGTATGCAATCCACGCCACTTGTCATTATTATTGAGCCATAAGAAACCTTCCGTAGACCTTTACTTAAGAAACACATAAATGAGCATACAGGTATGTTTAAGGATGTTTAAGCAGTCATATATTACTGTTGGGAGTGCAGTGCCATACCTTTATCTCCCAGGTGACATAACATTTCTATGCAAGTGGCACCAATGCATGATTTACTCAAAAGTCTCACTTGTGTCTAGGTGTTTAACAATGTGGGGGGGGGTTCTACATGAGTCGATGAGTGTGTATGGGGACCGGATATCACTGAGTGCAGAGTAGAGGGGAAAGCTCAGACGAACAGTGTAGTCCATCCCTACCTCGAAACACTGGTCTAGGGAGCACCACATATCTGAGGAGACGAAAGAGAGAGGGATATCACAAAACACTTCACGAAATCACACACAAGAAAAGTGTGCAAACAAAACAAAGGCATGTGATACAGAGAGTACATAGACTCAGAGTAGACTCATATACACGTACACAAAACGTACAGTGCATTTGGAAAGTATTCAGACCCCTGGACATTTTCCACATTTTGTTACGTTACAGCCTTATTCTAAAATTGATTAAATCGTTTTCCCTCTTATCAATCAACACAATAACCCATAATGAAAAATCAAAAACAGGTATTTAGATTTTTTAAACAAATTTATTTAAACAAAAAAAATGTTATATCACTTTTACGTAAGTATTCAGACCCTTTACTCCGTGCTTTGTTGAAACACCTTTGGCGTTTACAGCTTCAAGTCTCCTTAGGTATGACGCTACAAGCTTGGCACACCTATATTTGGGGAGTTTCTCCCATTCTTCTCTGTAGATCCTCTCAAGCTCTGTCAGGTTGGATGGGGAGTATTGCTGCACAGCTATTTTCAGGTCTCTCCAGAGATGTTTGATCGGGTTCAAGTCCGGGCTCTGGATGGGCCACTCAAAGACATTCAGAGACTTGTCCCGATGCCACTCCTGCGTTGTCTTGGCTGTGTGCTTAGGGTCGTTGTCCTGTTGGAAAGTGAACCTTCACCCCAGCTCCGTTCATCTTTCCCTCGATACTGACTAGTCTCCCAGTTCCTGCCGCTGAAGAACATCCCCACAGCATGATGCTGCCACCACGATGCTTCACCATAGGGATGGTACGAGGTAATCATTTTATCCATTTTAGAATAAGGCTGTAACGTAACAAAGTAGGAAAAAGGTAAGGGGTCTGAATACTTTCCAAATGCACTGTATGTCCTACACTACAAACACACACTTGCATATGCAGACCCATCACTCACTCTCTCACGCGCAACAAACATACACAAAGAGAGACTAGGTGTGTGTTTACCATGATCCAGGGAGGAGGAACCAAAAAATCTTGGTGTGAGAGGAGAAATCTATGTAGGGATGCGGTGTATTTGTGAGAGAGCAGTAACTTCTGAGTCTTAACATGTAGTAGGTATATCTGCAAAACAAGACAACAATCTCTGCTCTCAAATTGATATTTCGCATGCAGCAATGATGTTCTGCAATGACCCATCCTCTGCTCACAGGGCCCATCCTCTGCTCACAGGGCCCATCCTCTGCTCACAGGACCCATCCTCTGCGCTCTTGACTCAATGATTGCTTGCTCAATGATGTTTCATCTTGCTCGACATTAGAGATCAATTTGACGCCATATCCCTCTGGTGTTTTTGGCACTCCCTGGAGAGCTAAGAAAAAGGGAACTGTTGCCAGGAGTGATACAATGATGTTACCTCTGCACATCCATAGATGGCACTGTTACATTCGGAAGCAGATGCGGTCTTCAGAAGTGGTTTATGCATTCCATGCAGGAACTACCTATGAAATATTCCATCAAACATCATGAGTTTATAGATGTTTCATTGCTCAGAGGCATGACATTTGCTCCAATTCCTTAGTTGAATCAAAAGGAAACCAGGTACTGTAGATCTGTGTCATAGTGTGCCCAATGCCCAGTATTGGGCCCACAAGGCCTATCCATCTCAAAATTCATCCAAACTCCAGCAGTCTCTGCCAAGACCACCTGCATGAAAGGTATATGTATTAATAATCATTGCAGCTCCATGTAATCATGATGAGGGTTTCTCATCTGGACATTAGCTCAGCTCCCTGCCTTATATGTATGCGCAGTGCTGTGCCTGGTGCCTGATTAAACGGCTGTTGTTTGAAAGTGACAGATGTGGCAGGTGCTGTAGGCAGAGTGGATCTGGCAACCCCTTCTTTTGTTGGCTTCATTCTCTATTCCCTACACAGGTTCCTTTCATTATAATAGAAATCAATAATGCTCTCTGTTCTACGCCTGTGCTGGAATTGATTTATTCTTCCCTTAGCCAATTGCATCAATGATCTTACTCTTTCACAAATGGACACAATTAAGTATTGCCATGTAAGTAAACGACTCCATGTTTCCCCTCATTCACAATTAAATAGTGCAATCAAAGTGTTATTTTCAGAGAAGTGTCTGATGTACGACTAGTGGTGTGGCACGGTCGTACATAAAAAAAAAAAGAAATGACTTCATAATTTCTCAATCAAAGTTTGTGCTGACAGATGTAGAATAGGCCTATGCGTAAAATGCATCCTCCAATTCCGCAGCCAACGCGCCGGTCATCTCACACCTATGTCTACATTTTGGAGCACATGTTCTTGGGCGGAGCGGGAGAAAACAAGAATGTCGTTGGGGTAGACGAAGACAAACCGGTTCAACATACCATGGAGAACATCATTCACCAGAGCCTGGAACACAGCAGGGGCTTTGGTAAGGCCAAATGGCATGACCAGATACTCGTAGTGACCTCTGGCCGTGTTGAAGGCAGTCTTCCACTCGTCCCCTTCCCGTATCCGCACCAGGTTGTAGGCATTCCGTAGGTCCAGCTTGGAGTACACGGTGGCCTCCTGAAGCAGCTCGAAGGCTGAGAAGATGAATGGTAGCAGGTAGCAGAGACCCCGGTAGTCGATGCACGGGCGCATGGTTTTGTCCTTCTTCTGTACAAAGAAGAACCCTGCGCCGGCGGGGTACGCAGAAAGACGGATGAACCCTGCAGCTAGGGAGTCCTCAATGTAGGTTCTCCATAGCCTTGGTCTCCGGGCTCGACAGAGAGTACAGTCATCCCCGGGCGGAGTGGTGCCTGGGAGAAGGTCGATCACACAGTCATAGGGTCGGTGCAGTGGAAGCGAAGTGGCCGGGCCTTGCTGAACACCTGGTACTCCGTGGGAATGGCGGGGAGGTCCGGTGCAACTTCCGAGCCCCCAGGAAGACATCCCGGGGCAGGCCGCGCTGACTTCAGGCAATGAGCATGGTAGAACGAGCTCCAGCTTATGATGGCACCAGCAGACCAGTCAATAAGGGGATTGTGTCACTGGAGCCAAGATAATCCCAATACCACGGGAACCTGAGAAGACTTAATAAGCAGGAATTGGATCGTCTCGCTGTGGTTCCCTGACACACGTAGGTTGATGGGGTTGGTATTGTGGGTGACCCGGCCTATAGAGCGCCCGTCCAGCACTCTAACGTCCATGGGAATGGAGAGGGGCTGAGTAGGGATGCCCAGCTCAGACGCCAGGGTAGCGTCCATAAAATAGAGTTGATGAGTACCCGGAGAGATTTCGACTGGTTCCCCTACAGCAAGATGGCATGAAAAGGGGTGCGAGTAAGGGGAGAGGAAAAGTTATTCGAATTGCCTGCTCCTACCGGTGACCAGTAGTTCCGCAATACAGGCAACTCTTCGTGTGAAGCCTGTATAGCCATTTGGCTGGGGACAGCCTAGATCTGCCTAGCTGCATTGGCTCGTGAAGACGTGAATTGGCAGACTTCGGAGACTCTCGGGGGAACTCGGGTAGCCTCGGGTTCTCTCGGAAACGGAGCCGTTGGGGACTTCCGTGATGTCTCGGAGTTGAAGTGGAAGCCTTGGGCGGACGAATGAAATTGACCCTCCTCTCCTTCGCTCCCATAGCCCATCGATCCGAATGGTCAAAGTGATGAGTGAGTCGAGATCCGTCGGTAGTTCTCGGGCTGCAAGCTCGTCCTTTACTTCTTCCGATACTCCGTGCAGGAACATGTCGAATAGCGCTCCGGGTTCCAGTTCACCTCCGCCACGAACTCCTCCAGACTGAAGCATACGGCCGACTGTTGTTCCTATTCTGCCGTAGCCCAGGCGAGAGCCCTCCCGGACATCAGTGTGATGAGGTACGCTATCTCAGAGCGGTCCGAGGGGAAGGAGGAGGGCTGCAGCTCGATGATGAGGGTTACTGAAGGGCTGGAAAGTTACTGTCGTAGTAGGCTGCCTAACAGACAACCCACCGAATTGCTCCAGCAATGTGTTCAGCGCTCGGTCATGGCATCTGGCCAAGGTCTGGAACACTTCCATAAGACCACGAAGCAACTCCTCGGGCCTTCCAATGGTGGCTCCTTGGGAGGAGATGACATTGGGGAGCTGGTCCAAGTCTGCTGGGTCAGTCATGGCCAGTTCGTACTATCACGTTTCAGGAGAAGACCCAGATGCAAAAGTTTATTACTAGAACAGGGGGCAAAACGACATGTCAAGGGCAGGCAGAGGTCTGCAATCCAGATCAGTCCATAAGGTACATAACGGCAGGCAGTCTCAGGGTCAGGGCAGGCAGAATGGTCAAACTAGAAATAGAGAAATACTCTGAAAGGCTTGACGAACAAAACGAACTGGCAACAGACAAACAGAGAACACAGGTATGAATACACTGGGGATAATGGAGAAGATGGGCGACACCTGGAGGGGGGTGGAGACAAGCACAAAGACAAGTGAAACAAATCAGGGTGTGACACTAGGGATTGTTATATTAGGACGACAATGCAGTCTAGCCTACTAGCCTATCTACAGCTGTAGTATTTAACTGGTAGCCTATTTACACTGAGTATACAAAACATGACATAGACTGACCAGGATAATCCAGGTGAAAGCTTTGATCGCTTACTGTTGCAACTTGTTAAATCCACTTCAAATCAAATCAAATCCAAGTTTATTTGTCACGTGCGCCGAATACAACAGATGTAGACCTTACAGTGACATGCTTACTTACAGGCTCTAACCAATAGTGTGAAAAAAACGTACGGGAGGAGACATTTTAAATAAGGATTTTTAAGCCCTGAGACAATTGAGACATGGATTGTGTATGTGTGCCATTCAGAATGTGAATGGAAAAAAAACAAAAAATATAAGTGCCTTTGAACGGGGCATGGTATTAGGTGCACCGGTTTGTGTCAAGAACTGCACCACTGCAGGGTTTTTCACACTCACCAGTTCCCCGTGTCTATCAAGAATGTTCCACCACCCAAAGGACATCAAGCCAATTTGATACAACTGTGGGAAGCATTGGAGACCTTGTAGCGTTCATGCCCCGACACATTGAGGCTGTTCTGAGGGCAAAAGGGGGGGGAAACTCAATATTAGGAAGTGCTCGGATTGTATTCTCAGGGGAAACTCAATATTAGGAAGTGTTCGGATTGTATTCTCAGTGTATATTACACATTGGAACTCAGACTCCACTCTGTTGCGGCTATCCGTCTCATCACTTATAGGCTTGCCAGTGTTCACAGAAGGGAGGTCGCTCTCATGAGCTTGGTTTTCTGGGAGAGGAGGAAGAGGAGAAGGAGGGCCAGCACTATCACTAGAGGAACTGTCACTATTCTCAAGGGGAGGAAGAAAAGGGGGAGCAAGGCCTCTTTCATTGCCGGGCCGGGCATTGAGGGCTCTGTTGGGACTGGAAGGCTGCTAGTGCTAGCTGCTGCATAAGTAGGCCTACTAGCTTCCACCTGTGATTGTGTTGGATCAGATTACGTTTTTTTGCGACATATTGCGCAACACTTGTTCTTGCCTTTTTTATTATCCATCTTGAACAACGCACTCACTCTCCATCGAGTTCATCCTGATTCACCCAACTTTTTAAACTTGATAGCCAATTAGGTGAGGAGGCCGAGGCGGGCTTCCTCCAGCGCTGCTGACAAATAGGCTAATTAGATGCATGATAATGTATTGTCTGTCTGACTCACCTACTAGCTATGTAGATTGGACAACACAAACACCTCGCTTGCTGCATTTGGAAATTAAGGACGGTTACTGTCTAAATTATTCATTTAGACAGTGATTCACAGTGATTCACAGGTTCTCCAACGCCTTCTGGAGAACCAGCTTTTTGTGAAGGCAGAGAAGTGCAAATTCCACCTCCATTCCCCATCCTGGGTTACATCATCGCTGCAGGGAGTGTACAGATGGATCCCGGGAAGGTGAGAGCAGTGGAGGATTAGCCCAGCCTACGTCCAGAGTGCAACTGCAACTGTTCCTGGGATTCGCCAACTTTATTGAAGCTTTATCCGGGGTTACAGCAGCCTGGCTTCCCCCCCGTTCACGGGGTCACCAGCTTCTGACTGGGCGTTCCGGGATCTCAAACACCGTTTCACCACAGCTCCCATCTTGGTTCATCCTGACCCGTCCCGACAGTTCGTGGTGGAGGCCGATGCTTCGGATGTTGGATTGGGGCTGTCCCAGCGTTCTGCCCTGTACCTCAAGTTACATCCCTGTGACTTCTTCTCCCATCGCCTCAACAACACGGAGAGGAACTACGATGTGGGGAATCGTGAACTTCTTGTGGTGAAGATGGCGTTGGAAGCCCTGGCTGGAGTGGGCAGAACATCTGTTCATTGTGTGGACAGACCACAAGATCTCCGCACTTCCCAGCGTCTCAATTCCAGGCAAGCTAGGTGGACCCTGCTTTTCACCTGTTTCAACTTCTCCCTCTCATACTGACCAGGATCCAAGAATGTAACGCCGGATGTGCTGTCATGCCGCTATAGCCCCGCTGCTACAGCCCCGGAACCCAATACCATCCTTGCCACCTCGTGCCTGGTGACGACACTCAGCTGGGGAATAGGGAAGCAGGTTCGTGAGGCGCAGCGTTCCCAGTCGAACCCCAGGGGGGCCCAAATAACTGGATGTTTGTTCCTGACGCTGTCCGATCCTCGGTTCTGGAGTGGGCCCACTCCAAGCTTGGGTGCCACCCGGCCTCCTGTCGGACCCTGGCCTTTGTGCGACAATGCTTTTGGTGGCCTACCATGGTTCCTGATGTCTCCGCGTTCGACGCTGCATGCACAATCTGTGCCCAGAACAAGACTCCCCAGCAAGCACCGGCTGGTCTCCTTCAACCTCTGCCTATCCCTGGACTTTGTTGTGGTCTCCCCCGTCTGATAGCAATACCGCCATCCTGACATTAGTGGACCGGTTTTCCAAAGCCGCCCACTTCATTTCTCTCCCCAAGCTACCCTCTACCAAAAAGACGTCCCAGCTCATGGTGCAGCATGGTGCAGCACATCTTCCGGATCCATGGATTCCCAGTAGACATGGTCTCCGACCGGGGTCCTCAGTTCTCGTCCTGGATCTGGAAGGTGTTCTGCACACTCATTGGGTCGTCGGCCAGCCTGTCCTCCGGGTTCCACGCCCAGTTCAACGGCCAGTCGGAGCGAACCAACCAATACCTGGGAATGACTCTTCACTGCCTGGGGTCCGCCAACCCCATCACCTGGAGCCAGCAACTAGTGTGGGTCGAATATGCCCGCAACACCCTTCCTTACCCTTCCACGGGTCTCTCGCCCTTTGAGTGTTCCCTGGGTTATCAGGTGTCTACCCCGCTCTTCCCGGAGCAAGAGGAAAAGGTCGACATACCCTCGGCCCAGATGTTTGTCCGCCACTGTCGTCGTACCTGGAAGAGAGCCCGGTGGGCTCTTCTCAAGACCACCTCCAGGTATCGACGACAAGCGGACCGCCGCCGGATCCCGGTTCCCGTTCCCCGGTATCGTCTCGGGCAGAGGGTATGGCTGTCTGCAAGATCATTAGCCCCTCTGCTGTTCGTCTTCTGTTGCCCCGTACCTTCCGTGTACATCCCACTTTTTATGCGTTGAGGATCAAACCCATGTCTCACAACCCTTTGTCTCCTGTTTCCAGGCCCACCCCTCTCCACCGTCTCATTGACGGCCAACCGGCGTACACGGTGAGGCGTCTCCTGAAGGTTCGACCACGGGGCAGGGGATTCCAGTACCTGGTTGACTGGGAGGGTTATGGCCCAGAGGAGAGGTGCTGGGTCCCCTCTAGGGACATCCTGGACCCAGCCCTCATCGCTGATTTCCAATGCCGGCACCCCGGTCAACCAGGTAGGCACCCAGGTAGGACGCCAGGTGGTACTGTCGCACCCTGATCTGTTTCACTTGTCTTTGTGCTTGTCTCCACCCCCCTCCAGGTGTCTACATCTGGGTCTTCTCCTGAAACGTGATACCTAAAAGCTATTGTTTTGACGGTGGACTGATTATTTGGCATTAATAGACTGGTTTTACAGAGCACAAACTTTCAAGAGAGCGCGTGGAGTATTGATAGGCAGCCGCGTAGACGTCACAATTTCAGAACCATGGACAGCGATTGGTAGTCTATACTTTGTGAGCAAAATTCCGACTTTGCAGGGGTCCAGACATAACCTCAGCACCTTCAGCGTGCACATATAGGCCTATTGTGTCAGCTCGGGTTCCATTCCGGCCCACGCCCTTCTGGCACAAATACCGTAACTAAATTCCCCCGATTGACTTGATTTAATTACATATTTCAAATATGGATAGTCCAGGGATGTTTTACACCCGATCTTGATAAGAAATGACCATACCAGAGACTTTTATTTTAAAAACAGTTGTATTTAATGGATAACATAAATAGGAAATGACCACCAACAGCTTCCATTCATACAAAGTGTCAGGTAAATTGCAACAGTAGATTGGCCTTGGGAAACAAGGAAATACTTTATTTCTATTGTACGAAATGCTTGTCAAATTGATAAAAAGGACTAAGTTATTCAGATGATAATAACAACCAGAGGGAGAACATATATTGAAAGCAGTGGAGTCTCCTCAGAGGAGTAAGGGGTGGACCATCCTCCTCAGTGAATTTCATAAAAATAAAAATAGAGTAGCTTTGTCACGTCCGTCGAAAAGAGTGGACCAAGGCGCAGCGTGAATAGAGTTCCACATACTTTATTACAAGGTGAAACTTAACAAAACAACAAAGAATCAACGAACGTCCAGTACAGAGCGCACTAAGGCACTAACTGAAAACAAAACAATATCCCACAAACGCAGGTGGGAAAAGGACCACATTAAGTATGATCCCCAATTAGAGGCAACGATCATCAGCTGCCTCCAATTGGGAACCATACTCACACCAACATAGAAATTCTAGACTAGAACACCCCCTAGTCACGCTCTGACCTATTGCACCATAGAGAACCCCACGGGCTCTCTATGGTCAGGGCGTGACAAGCTTCAACAGCACTCTGTAGGGTAGCACCATGGTGTAGCCGGAAGACAGCTAGTTTCTGGCCTCCTCTGGGTACATTGACTTCAATACAAACCTTAGGAGGCTCATGGTTCTCACCCCCTTCCATATACTTAATACACAGTAATTATGATAGGTTGGAGGATGTCCTCCGGAAGTTATCAGAGCTCTTGCAGCATGAACTGACATTTTGTCCACTCAATCAGAGGATCAGAGAATGAATCTAGTACTGAAAGCATAAGCTACAGCTAGCTAGCACTGCACAGAATAAAATGTGAGTAGTTGACTCAAAGAGAAAGACAATAGTTGAAGGAGAAGCAAGAGAGAGAGAGAGAGAGAGCGCTAGCTATATGTCATAGTATTTTTTTTCACTTTCACTTACTTAGCTAGCTTAGCTATCTAGCTAGCTTAGCCTACTCAAACACCCGGCTCAAACAGAGAGGGATGCTTTGTTAGTTAGCTGGCTATGGTGATCTAACACTGAAATTCTTCCAAGTCAAGGTAAGCTTTTGGTTTAATTAATTTATTGCCACGGGGGTCCGCCGGTGTAACTGCTACACTGCCTGCTGACTGTACACTGTACGGCATGATTGTATCGGATTTACTAATGCATTAGTTCTATTATCTATGTTGACTATGAAATTAGAGAATATGGTTACAACGATGTAGGCAGTGTGTAGCGGTTAGCAGTTATGATATGAAGGTTTGACCCGGTCACAGACCGCTGATGTGTTGTTCACTGAAGTCCACAAGCGAAGGGAAAAGATGAGAGAGGAGGAGAGCGCGTAGATGCGAGAAGGAATTACAATGGAAAAAGTGACCATGCTGTTTGTATGTGGCTGCTATAATAGTGAGCTGTGTTTGCGTGTGATTGGGGTGTATTTATTCTGCCGATTCTGTTGAAAAACTTTTCTTAAACGGAAGCAAACAGAACGAAACGGGGATAAACATACCTGAATTTGTCCAATAGATATTCTTGTGTACAACTTTTGGACTAATGATTACACCCTAGATCAGCTAGAGTGTGCAAGGCGGCATTGAATGCATCACTGTCTGTCACCTTGATTACTAAATATTATCTCGACCTGTGCACCTACATTGAAAAGTTTCATTCATGGGCTAGGTTGTAGCAACCCCATGATGGGTATAGGGACAATTTGAGTATCATGTAGTAGCCTAAACCTATCAATGTTACATTGAGCTGGGTGAATGGAATATGAACGACAGTCAACCAATATGCTGTAATAGTAATAAGGCTATGCATATTTTTTTTTAAATATTGTCCTCCCTCATCTTAAACGGCACCGACCGCCACTGCTTGCAAAACTGGTTGCAAACCCATCACCGACATCATCTTTTAGGGAGCGGTAATGACGTGACCTATAATGGTTGCAATTAATATCAGCTGTGCGGGTGAATTCAGAATGCATTAGTGGTTTATTGAGACATCAGCTGGCGATAATCTAATGCCATCGATTGTAGCAATAGGCCCCTTGTTATTTGATTATATTCCAATATATTCTGTAGGCTACCCTTTAGCCAATCCATTGTCACATAATGAAAGGTGTGAAAAACTATAATAGGTGTTTCCCTGGCTGAGTTAATGAGATGATGTGGGCCATCAGTTGATTGACAGATGTAGCTGTAGAACAACAAACGTTCCTCCAGTGTGAATGCTCACCCACATTTCATAGTTAGGCTATGTATCATTTGTCAACACATAGTTATGGTTTGGTCTTTGGTGTGGATTGCCCTTACATACTGTAGGTGAGATTTCCCATTCCATTGCTAAATTGTTATGCGTGGGCTATGTTTTCAGTTTGATGCCAGCATTTTAATTCATCCTTGTTGTGGTTTGAAAGCCTGTATTGTGAGGGTTAGAAAACATCTCAACAATTGATTCTGCTTATTGTTGCCTTAAACATATAATAAAACAAATGTAAAAAAAAAAAAGACTTTCCCTCACAAAAAATACATATGCCCATTACAAATATGTAAATTTATTATAATCCACACAATAACTCACACAAGACGTGCTGTAGCCTGCACATAGCCTACATAACCTACTTTTACTGGTGCCCAGTAGACCTCCAGTCTAAGGTACAGTACAATGTAGGTAAGTAGATACCGTCCTGCATTGTATACAAACACCGCTTCCAACTGCCCCTTGGCGGCGATTCAAAATATTTATTCAGCTATTCAAATCCTCATAATACAGGAATAGTGTCATTCTGCGCTGAAATGGGTCAAATTAAGATCCAACATTTATATAGGCTGCTATATCCTACACAATTATTTCGTTTGTCATTCTATTATCTTCATGACATTTTTGTGGCAATTAAACATAATTTACTGAGAATTTATCAGACTGCATTCTACAGAAATATTTTTACCAGCTCTGTGTATTCTCAAATTGAAAAGAGTGAGGGAGCACTGCTCCCTTGCAATACGGCAGCACTACACCTGTGTATGATCTAATCAAAATCAGAACTGTTTCAGAATGGATATATTCACATTACCAAGGTACTTAATATGCTCCCATTTGTCTCACAGGCCAAATTCTTTCAAGTGAATTCTAATTGGAAATTATCAAGGTAGATCTATCCTTCATCTGTGGAATGTTAAACGTTGTTAGCATGAAGGTGTGCAGTGCAAACTTTATCATAGCCTAAGGGAAAATCAATGCATATTTAAAAATAAAAAAATCTAAACAGATTCAAGCATGTTTTGTGCTATCTGGAATCCTTGGGACGTCCCTACCCTAAACCCTAACCCTAACCTTAATCCCTACCTTTACCCTAACCCTAACCTTTACCATAACCCTAATCTTAACCGTTATCTTAACCAATGAATACCAAATGAGCATATTAAACATTAATAGTAATCTGTATTATGTCTAACTAAAGTGGGCTTCGACCATGGCTCTAGTCAGCGTGTGGAAACTCGTCAATGTCTTTTCCTTGAATAACTGCGACACAATGAGTGACTGGGCTCTGTATGTCTTTGGAGAGATGGAAATTCATCCGGATCTAGGTATGACAGGCAGGCGGGAGGGTCAGGTGGGAAAATTAAAGTGACATAGTGGATGACACCTGGGAAATGGGGGTCATTGGTCCATCTGATGGGAGCAGCAGCCCAGACTCCATCGCTCCTTCAGTAGCACACACTTAAATTGTTTGAAATCTACCTACCTCTCTCTGTCTCTCTCTCTCTCTCTCGAGCCCTGTGTGATGTGATGATGCTTGTTGTAAATCGTCATATGGGTGTCATCCTTTTCGAAATGCATTACATTCAATAGGAGACGTATTGGCTGGCCGGATGAGAAATAGGTAGCACTTGCACCTCGATCCGCTGAATTTCAGCATTGTGATCGACATGCTTACATTTTTTTTTTTTTGAAAAGGGGATATAGAGGAAGCTGTCGTAAGCATAGTTTATAGCATCACATATTAAAACATAATTCTAACCATAACGTAAACATAGTTTTAACTTGAATGAATAAGGAAATATGTGACCCAAAATAAGTTGAACACTTGACATTTTGCCACCGAGAACAAAAGAGAGACCACAAATGACTTTGACGTCACGCCTAGCTGGGTTTGTTTTGCTACCATGCTCCGCTGCCCATTGTTTACACAAACCTAATTGAATTATGATAAAAGAGTTCAACTAAAGAACTCTGTGCTTCCCACCTCGAATGGTTTACATTACACAAAGCTCAACCGCACTGGGCTATCATGGGCCCACATTTTCACGGTCATGATAGTCACCATTGGTATTATTCACACCAAACCATTAGCGACATCCTCACTAGGTAGCCCTTATGGAAAAACCACATGATTTCACATGTGGAAAATGATGACTTCGCATGTGAAATTTCAACACGTTTTGCACATGTAAAATTGTATTTCACATGTGAAACCATGTGGTTTTGAAACACTTCACATGGGATGATATTTTTTCACATAACCTTTCAGATGCGGATTTACATTTTCCCATGAGATGCCCTGTAAACGATGTCTCAAAATAGTTAGTGTTTCAACTATCATATTCAGCACACATGATTACATTGTGTACATTTATTTATACAGTAATTATTATTCAGCATGTCCTCACCTGGGATTTGACATCACAATCTCTTGGTTCATGACATTCTGATCTTCCTGCTACTCCACCATGTCTGTGTCAATGATTGATTTCACCTGTATTCCTACACTTCGGACTTCAAAGTAAATCTTAGGTTTGTTAAAAATACACTCTAAATAAACTATATTTATCATTCAAGAGTAACATTAAAACAGAATAATATGCCCCACAAATATTAGACAACTATACAGAGTCATTGACTGGCTGCGCCTGCTAGAACATGTTGGAAAAGGCTAAATGCTTTGAGGAAGGTCTCCATAGCAACCTTGTTTTCATTGTTTTTGTCTGTTTGTTTTGTTTCTTTTTCATAGGAAATGTATAACCTAGATGTCAAACTAATTTGTTTTTTATTATGATTCAATCAGACGAAATGAAAATAAAAAGATTAGTAAAATAAACATTGCTCAGACAATGACTCCGCGTGGAAAACGTTTAAATACACATAATTCAAGGTAATTGTGATGAAAATCATTGTGTTTAATGAGGCATAAAGAATATACCGTTTGTGGAGGAGGGTGCCGTTTCTCTTACTTACAGCAGTGTTATAAACCAAGCACAATGCATCAGGGTTTCTCCCACAGAATGGGAAATATAGCATAACAGTAACTGAGACAAAGATTGGAACAAACAGCTTGTATACAGGCTTAGTCTGAATAAACCCCTATCCCAGTGCTTGTATTGGAGGGAGCACAAAGCGATGAGGACTGGTTTAACTGGGCCTTGGCTGACTGTTATGGCTGCATGGAAATGAAGATAAGCCATATCCCATCACAGATGAATTGTGGGTCCAATAGAGTTGTGATCACTGGCCTCTGTGGTGCATAATAAACCTCAGGGAGAGAGAGGAGAGGGCGTTTGAAAGGGACTCGTTAGTACCCCCTGTTCAAGCAGTAGAGCAGCCCTTTTGGGTTTATTTTAGTGGCTTGTTATTTATTACCTATCACACACATGTTCAAAAGCAATCCGAATTGAATGTGATTTATTCATTTTCCTGTCAAGGAGAGAAGCTGAAGACTGTTTGTATTGCCATTAACGTGGTTCATTAACTCAGCCTACATTTCAACTCAACTTACATTCCCAGGCATACGTATGTGCTGTAAGCATATCTAAAACGGCTATGTAGCTGTATTGCCTAAACAGGCAAGAATCAACTCCAGTATTTAATAAATGTGTTTAATATTTGGGACTTTTTGTCACTCAATGTTTGTTCCAGCAGGGCTCATTTAAAGGCTTTACCATCGCTGATCCTCTTAGTGTAGCAACACCTCTACACTAGACTGTTTCATTAACTCCACTCCAGGAGATGATAGCCGTCAATGACATTTATTTAATGATTCACAATGCAGTGTGCAGAAGCCTTCAGCTTCCTCTTAATTGGAAAACAGATCAAATGGTATGGGACTCTGATGTGCTGAGAGCTTAACCATACACTTGGCAGAACGGAGAACGAGTCATAATTGACCAGCAAATGAGTCTTAAACTTTGTTTTGCTGCGAGAGAGATGGGCATGGAGGCAGGGGAGACAGGATAATCCAAGAGATCAGTGCCAGCTAATGAACTGTAATGTCAGTAGGGTGCCACATGGAGGCCTTTGGCTCTAATTCTTTGCTTTCTGTTCTCGTCATAACTAGGGCATCTTTATCCTGATCGTGTCACCTGACCAGAGAGAACTCTGGGCTTTAGTTTATAGCCTCTGTTGCACCCTCACAGGGGGAGTAGGTTAGAAAGCCTCTGCAAAAACAAACTCTTTACTCCTCCCATTTAAAAAAACAAAGATTCTCACTCCCTCTGGTAACCTACCTGTCAAAGAACAAAAAACACTGGGTGTAAAATCAATACACATATAAAACTGTAATATAGTGCAGAGCGTTCAAAATCAGCCCAGTTATAATCCTATACTACCTCTGCTTCTCGCTAGGTAAATCTCAGTTGAGCTGTCACTCCTCCATCTTGGTTGTGAAGCAGGAGAAGCTCCAAGGCTCCCCGGAGAGCTAAATAACATATAAAACATCAAAGAGGAATGAGACAGATAATCTATTAATGTGGAGGCAGTGAGACTGGCTGGCTGGTTGGCTGGGCTGGCTGGCTGCTGCAATATAAGCCTCTGGATGGGGGAGTATCAGTGAGGAGAGGTTCCCTTCATCTCCACAATGGCTGTTGACACTTCCTTTTCCGTCGGAGGACTAAGAGCCATGGTAACAGGAGGCCATGGTAATGGATTGTCAGAAAGACTTAGAACCAAGACTTAAAAAGAACTGATGTTGGCAAAAAATGGAGGCAAAGTTGCTGCATAACTAACAAAATGACTTAACAAAAATGTATGCTTAATCCAGTATAAACTAATGTATAGAATGTATTATACAAGAGACAAAATTAACAAATTCTACAGTACAGCGGCAGAGTCATGACTTAAGTCTGAAACTAATAATTATTCAATAATCCATGCTTTCTGGGAATGGTATGAAGTCCTGAAGTTGTGGGCGGAGCTAAAAAGTTGCCTGCCAGAAGTATTACAATGTAAAAGTATTTTTTAATCAGTCTGTCTGGATATTTCAAGACATGGCATATGGGGTTGTTGTGAGATACCCGATGGGTTGGACGATTCTCTTCTCATCACTCATCTTGAAAAAACATATACAAAAAAAATGAAATCAATCAATCCGCCATCATTAACACAATGGAAAAATCTAATGATTCATTATTTAAATATTGAAAGTGAGTGGGCTACAGTGAGAAACAAAATGGTGCAGTTTCAGGCCATGTGGCAAACAAAAGTGCACTAGGGATTCGAGTCTGAAGAGGAGATGTACTCCTTGTTAGTGAGCGTCTGTCTGTAAATTGTTGTATGTATGAGTATGTTTGTATTTGGTGTGATATAATTTTTGGGGACAATTTATTTGAAAATAAAACATTATTAAAAAAAAGACAGGCTGTGCACTCCCTGGAGTACCCCACGCTTTTTTTTCAGGAACTGCTAGGCTTGTTCCCAGCCATGAATCTTTGATGTGAAGCTACAGATGAACAAATATACACTCTTAGAAAAAAGGGCACCAAAAGGGTTCTTCACGGATTTCCCCATAGGAGAACCCTTTAAGTTTCCAGGTAGAACCTTTTTGGGTTCCATGGAGAACCCTCAAAGGATTCTACATGGAACCCAACAGGGTTCTTTCTACCTGGAACCAAAAATGCTTCTTCAAAGGGTTCTCCTATGGGGACAGCTGACGAACCCTTTTAGGTTCTAAATGGCACCTTTTTATCAATAGAATTCAATATGCTGACGTATGCCTTCAGTTTGAGACCTGAATTCGTACTTGTGCAGTGACACATTACTGGCACTGTTTGATACAAATGAGTCATGACAAAGAGTAAAAGCACTGAAATTACTTCGAACAAAGAGTTCTTAAAAGCCTTTCTCCAAACATGACAGGAACTAGTCACCCTTACTCATAGTGAATCATTGGCATTTATTTAGTCTGTTTGGGACATGAAGGCGATTGGAACCTAAATCCAACCTTCAGCTAAGGGATTATGAGCAAATATCTTACTTTGTACTTTATAGTACCATCTCTCCTCCAAAGCAGCATGTTCTCTTAGATATGATCAATTACATCCAATATTCAATGCCACTGCTTTGGGCATGCATACAGATGTAGGATCTTAATTTGAGACAGTTTGCTACAGCAGGAAAACAATTTAAGGGTTCATACATTTTTACAAGGGAAAATCAGGTCTGAAATTTCAAAGTGGAAATTACAAACTTCAGAGGCCTTTTTAACTTCAAATACACTACAGATTTTACATGTCATGCATTGCAGGGTGCAACAGGGTGATCAAATTAAGATCCTACATCTGTACATCGCTAGAGCCAGTGGTGAATGATTACTGTGTATACAGAGTGATCCATTTACCTATTTCATAGACAAGATACTGATGTATTTTCATTCTAGTTGGTGCACCTGTACTTTGATGCACCTGTACTGGTTAACACTCGCAAGGCTGCATCCCTAGCTGCATCCACATAGCATGTGCAGACCAGCTGGATGGTGTGTTTACGGACACATTCAATCTCTCCCTATCCCAGTCTGCTGTCCCCACATGCTTCAAGATGGCCACCATTGTTCCTGTGCCCAAGAATGCAAAGGTAACTGAACTAAATGACTATCGCCCCGTAGCACTCACTTCTGTCATCATTAAATCAAATCAAATCTAACTTTATTTGCCACATGGGTCGAATACAACAAGTGTAGACTTTACAGTGAAATGCTTACTTACAAGCCCTTAACCAACAGTACAGTTCAAGAAGAAAACAATATTTACCAAGTAGGCTAAAATAAAAAGTAATAACAACAAGTAACACAATAAGAGGGGGGGTCAATGTAAATTGTCCGGTGGCAATTTTTATGAATTGTTCAGCAGTCTAATGGCTTGGGGGTAGAAGCTGTTGAGGAGCCTTTTGGTCCAAGACTTGGCGCTCAGGTACCGCTTGCCGTGCGGTAGCAGAGAAAACAGTCTATAACTTGGGTGACTGGAGTCTCTGACAATTTTCTGGGCTTTCCTCTGACACCGCCTATTATATAGGTCCTGGATGGCAGGAAGCTTGGCCTCAATGATGTATTGGTCCGTTCGCGCTACCCTCTGCTTACCGCCCCAAAAGGTCCACAGACAATGCAATCGCCATCACACTGCACACTGCCCTATCCCATCTGGACAAGAGGAATACCCTCCAAGCTCATCATTAAGCTTTAGGCCCTGGGTCACAACCTCTCCCTGTGCAATTGGGACCTGGACTTCCTGACAGGCCGCCCCCAGGTGGTGAAGGTTGGAAAAAATATCTCCACTTCGCTGATCCTCAACACTGGGGCCCCACAAGGGTGTGTGCTCAGCCCCCTCTTGTACTCCCTGTTCACCCATGAATGTGTGGCCATGCACGCCCCCAACTCAATCATCAGGTTTGGAGACGACACAACAGTAGTAGGCTTGCTTACCAACAATGACGAGACAGGCTACAGGGAGGAGCCGAGGGCAATCGGAGTGTGGTGTCAGGAAAACAACCTCTCACTCAACGTCAACAAAACAAAGGAGATGATTGTGGACTTCAGGAAACAGCAGAGGGAGCACCCCCCTATCCACATCGAAGGGACAGCAGTGGAGAAGTTGGAAAGTTTTAAGTTCCTCGGCGTATACATCACGGACAAACTGAAATGGTCCACCCACACAGACAGTGTGGTGAACAAGGCATAACAGCGCCTTTTCAACTTCAGGAGGCTGAAGAAATGTGGTTTGTCACTTAAAACCCCCACAAACTTTTACAGATGCACAATTGAGAGCTCGCCAGAGGGTGGTGGGGTCTGCACAACACATAACTGGGGGCAAACTACCTGCCCTCCAGGACACCTACAGCACCCAATGTCACAGGAAGGCCAAAAATATCATCAAGAACAACAACCACCCGAGCCACTGCCTGTTCACCCCGCTACCATCCAGAAGGCGAGGTCAGTACAGGTGCATCAAAGCTGGGGCAGAGAGAATGAAAAACAACTTCTATCTCAAGGTCATCAGACTGTTAAACAGCCATCACTAACACAGAGAGGCTGCTGCCTACATACAGACTTGAAATCATTGACCACTTTAATAAACGGATCACTAGTCACCTTAATAATGCCACTTTAATAATGTTTACATATCTTGCATTACTTATCTCATATGTATATACTGTATTTTATGCCATCTATTGCATCTTGACTAGGCCGCTCTGTCATTAATCATCCATATATTTATATGTACGTATATATTCTTATTCCATTCCTTTACTTAGATTTGTGTGTATTAGGTAGTTGTTATGGAATTGTTCGATTACTTGTTAGATATTGCTGCACTGTCGGAACTAGAAGCACAAGCATTTCACTACACTCGCATCATCTGCTAACCATGTGTATGTGACCAATAAAATTTGATTTCATTTGATTTGGTTGGATTTGGTTCTTGCACTGTTCTACACACTCCTCATACCATTCTGTTCTTCTTCTTGTGCTCAAGGTTTGATGTCACAATGTTGTGATCAGTGTCGACACCCTTGTTTGTTTTGAGCCCCACATTTTTGTGGGGGGTTTCCTGTTTTGCATGTTATTTTTTGCATGAATAGTTGTCACAGATCAGTTTGCAGACAATGTAAAAAAGAATAATAATCAATGAGTTAATAAAACCTTCATACAAAAATGTACTATTTTTTGCTTTCTTGAGTAAGGCAGCTCCAAAATGCAGGTGTTTCAGCCTAGCTCAGTGCTTTCTGTAGCGGTGGAGCAGCCAGCAAAAAATACGGAGCGTAGGGGTTGGTAATATTCTCTAGTTGCTCCGTGATTGGCTCAGTGTTCTGTCACTCAAGGGGACACTACGTCACTGCCAACTCTAAGGGTAGAGCTTGAAAATTCAAGCCCCTTGTGTGTTGCAATATAAGTAAATTAGAAGTGCCCATCCATGAAGGCTCACAGATAAAATTATATCTACAGTGGCTTTGATTGGACTGTACATGTCAACATCATACTTTCAAAATCTTAGCTAGCAGTCATCATCACGAATCAAGTCAACAATCTGCTGGCAAATCCTTTTTAACACTTGTCATATGAAGATAAATAATAAATAGAAATGATAGATAAAACTTTTCATGCTCATCGGTCATTGGACATAAATATTACACAACAAGTTGGAAATCGAAAATTCAACAATGAGTGGTTTGGAAGGAATCAGTGGCTAACTGCAAATATTGCAAAGCAATCACTAGTCTGATATTCAGTGGAGTGGGTGTGTGGTCCAAGTCTGGGTTTAAGGGTCTCTTTTACATGCTTAAAATGATAAACATTCAACATTGGCCATGCTGTCAATCCAGCATGATTTCTGCTCAAAAAGACTGTTAACTTGGGAACTGGGAAATCTGACTTCAGTGAGTTCAAGACAACTAGGAACTCGGGGAAAAAATTTGCTTCGACCGGCAAAATACGTTTTGAACGGTCATCCAACTCGGAATTGTAAGTTGGAAACTTGAGCATCTTTCTAGAGCTACGACCTGAAGACCACTGACGTCATCATGATTCAACCTTGTTTTTTTCAGAGTTCCCAGTTGTCTTGAAAGCACCATAAATCCAGAGAATGCCAGACTTTGATGACAAAGTTTGATGACAAAATTTGCCCACGATGGACTGCCGCGCCACCTTCCTGTTCAAGTGAGCACAGCACAACAAGGTGAGTCCAAGAATGTACTGTTTTCTGCTGCATAAATTATATAATATGCCAGGGAGATATGTATACTGTAGTTAAGAAAGTAATACTAAGTGTATGTTGTGTAGTAAGCTGTTAGTGGCCCATGTGCCTCAACCTAATAATTTGGTCTATTTTCACCTCTTAATTTCACCTACGGTTCTGACTTGGTGTTGCACATGTAGCCTATAACCTGTTTTAGAGAAATGTAATCATTGAATATTGTATGAACTTTCATTGTCTGCTTATATGCCCACTTTATTTATCCTATGGTTCTGACTTGGTGTATTCAGGGAGAACACTGAAAGAACGACCCATGTTCTGAATTCTGTCGCGGTACATAACAAATAGTTATATTGACTGCATGCATCCTAGCTCGCTCATTAATTCCTTAATCGAAAATACGGATTGCCTCTTATCGGCTTGTCGACCCCTTATACCATAATTTGTACATCTCAATTGTCAGTAGAAACCACATTTGTTTAAGCAAGTCAGCCATATCAGCTATGTTTTTCTAAAAGGCAGTAAATGAGACTGAATTAACTGTTTCGCTGCCAGACAAGAATCCGCTGATAGCCAGGTGTAGCAGTGGTAAGGTGTTGGGACTGCTGTTGGAACAACTTTACGTAGGCCCTAACAGTTTGTAGGTACCGTTTGACACCGTTATAGTGCAATTAATATACTATTTAGTGTTGTATTGTGTTGTGTTGTGTAGTGGCTTTGCTGGCATGCAAATCCCCCCAAAAAATAAATATTTTTGCCCCACCAAGATTTACATGCAAAAATCTCCACTGGGTGTAATAATGTCCCTCCCTTAGAGAATCCATACACTATGCTTACATTCCACTTGTAGCTTTATATCGATTAACAATTATCCCCCTTTACCAGTGCTTGATGATAAAAACCTTTTATGGGGAAAAAATAACTCAGGATCCAGTGATGTTCCTCTATCACAGTTATCTTTGATTTACTATGAATCACACATCATGAATCATCATTCCGATGAGTGATAATCGTTCATGCTTGGCCCCTTTGATTGTCTCTTGATTGTTTCCTTGATTGTTTCCCCTCGGCAGGGATGTGCTTCTGTAGCAAGGGTCATCAAAATTGTTAAAAGGTTTTAAAAACAATTATAAATGCAACAGTTGGCCAATGGATAAAGATACTCCAAACCTTTAGAAATGGGATAATAAAACATTTTACTTGCACAGACAAATAATGAATGGAGTTCAGGGTGGGATTTCAAGTATTACATTTATTGGAAAATGTTACTTTAATTTTCTTAGAATGCATTCATATATACATTTTGTTATTGTATCCCGTATTGTTTTATATGTTTGTGTTAAAATAAAGAAAATGCTAAGTGCACATTTGTAAAAAATATACTAGGTGTATTTGCATATATGAATAAATTAACATGAAGGGTGGAACAGGGCTGCAACACCAAACACTTGCTCTGTCTACCGCATGGCTTACCAAACTCAGTCCTTTTTGGAAGTTGCTTTCACTTCAGTGCATCTAATTTGTAAACATTTCAACTGTATTAAGTTATTACTTTTTTCAGTTCCACAAAAAATGAACAGTTATCATTCTTCTCCTTCTTGTGATGTAAGTGTTGACGGTGCGTTAAATCCCCAATGAAGCTTTAGCGTACTTATAGATTCAACGGAAACACAATGTATTCTGTTGAGCCCATTTAAGCCCTTACCGGAGTGTGTTTGACAGGTCGTTACAAAGTTTCCGCTGTCGTAACGTTAACGGTAAAAGACGACAAGCACAAGCAAGAGTATGAAATAGTCGCAGGAGTAAAATAAAAGCAAGCAATCAATCCAGCGAGATTTAAGTGAAAAGTGGATTTTGAACCCCTCAAACACAGTCTAGACGGCTGAAAAGACAGATCCTTAGGTGGGCGGGGCATGCGCACGGCTAGCTTCTTTGAAGGCCAGTAGCTAAATGACAGTGTCTGTGCTGGATCCTTACAAAAGCTTGTCTCCCCACAATGTACTTCAGTTCATAATTGGACACATTTCAAGTGTTAGTTTGTCTCGAGTCAGATGTTAGGGTAGCAACATCGATTCTGTTGCTGGCAGGCTTGAAAAATCCGTGGTCATTTCCACACTGGTGAAATGCTATCAGATAATAATGATCTGCTACATAAACTCCACGGAACATTTTCATGAGACATAAGCAGCCTCTGAACACTTAACACACAAAGTCCACACTGAATTAATAGAGATGTTTCACTCTGCACTGATTATAGACTGTACCTCTCCGTTTCTTTGGCTTGGGACAGCAGGACAGTCGACCTAAACACAGCTGGCCAGAGTTTGGTTGACTGGCTTTTCAATCAACCGACACTCTCTGCGCTGCTCTTCAAACATTCACACCAGATTGGGGAGTTGAATCGAATGCCAGAACCTGCTTGTTCTGAGATGATTCTGGTGATAAAACTACAGTCATAAATATTTAGGAACATGCTGAGCTGTACAAGTTGCTGTTGGTTATTATGTTGCTGTTGCTGACTATTAATTTGTTCACAGCTCCAACTCCACCCACAGCAGCAGGGGTTAGTCGAGGCAATCTGAGAGGGAAAAGTAAACTGCCACTTGAATAATTCAAAGTCTCCTTGAACATAAAAAATGTATGATAAAAAATGTATGATGGCCACAGATAGACACACTAACAGTTACAGTCAATTCCAGTCTTTCCACGGCTCTGGCAGTAATTCTAACGCCTTACTGTTAGTCAGTCTATATCTCTGTCCATGAATGTATGATGTGTTTGCATTGAGCTGAACAAACAGGGATTGGCTCTGCATTACACTGAGGTTGTGTTTAACAGCTATCGACTGGACTGTGGTGCGATAGAAGCTGGCACTGCAGTGAGAGTTAGAGTGTGCATCTCAAATGGCACCTATATAGTGCGTTACTTTTTACCAGGGCTACGCTATATAAGGAATAGGGTACCATTTGAGATGCAACTAGAGTGTGACAACAGATGTTAGAAATGGCGAGGCCAACCTCAGGCATCTTCAATCTCCAACATATTCCACAGTGAGTCTGAGCTATAAGTTGCAGCATCATTTAAAACCAAACCAAACAGGTTCCAAACCATTGCAAAGGAATTCACCTATACATCAAGTACACAGTGCATTCGGAAAATCTTCAGACCAGTTTTTCACATTTTGTTACGTTACAGCGTTATTCTAAAATGGATGAAATTAAAAGTGTTCCTCATCAATCTACACAAAATACCCCATAATGATGAAGTGAAAAGGGTTTTATAAATTTTTGCAAATTTATTCAAAATAAAACACTGAAATACCTTATTTACATAACTATTCAGACCCTTTGCTATGCGACTCGAAATTGAGCTCAGGTGCATCCTGTTTCCATTGATCATCCTTGAGATGTTTCTACAACTTGATTGTTTCCACAACCTGTGGTAAATTCAATTGATTGGTCATGATCTGGAAGGCACACACATGTCTATATAATGTCCCACAGTTGACAGTGCAGGTCAGAGCAAAAACCAAGCCATGAGGTCGAAGGCATTGTCCGTAGAGCTCCGAGACATGATTGTGTCGAGGCACAGATCTGGGGAAGGGTACAGAAAATGTCTGCAGCATTGAAGGTCCCCAAGAACACAGTGGCCTCCATCATTCTTAAATGGAAGAAGTTCGGAACCACCAAGACTCTTCCTAGTGCTGGCCGCCCGGCCAAACTGAGCAATCGGGGGAGAAGGGCCTTGGTCAGGGAGGTGACCAAGAACCCGATGGTCACTCTGACAGAGTGGGCCTTTATGGCCCAATCAGGCCTTTATGGTAGAGTGGCCAGACGGAAGCCACTCCTCAGTAAAAGGCACATGACAGCCCGCTTTGAGTTTTCCAAAAGGCACCTGAAGGACTCGCAGACCATGAGAAACAAGATTTCTCTGGTCTGATGAAACCAAGATTGAACTCTTTGGCCTGAATGCCAAGTGTCACGTCTGGAGGAAACCTGGCACCATCCCTATGGTGAAACATGGTGGTGGCAGCATCTTTCTGTGAGGATGTTTTTCAGCGGCAGGGACTGGGAGACTAGTCAGGATCAAGGGAAAGATGAATGGAGCAAAGTACAGAGAGATCCTTGATGAAAACTTGATACAGAGCGCTCAGGACCTCAGACTGGGGCAAAGGTTCACCTTCCAACAGGACAATGACCCTAAGCACACAGCCAAGACAACGCAGGAGTGGCTTCGGAACAAGTTTCTAAATGTCCTTGAGTGGCCCAGACAGAGCCCGGACTTGAACCCGATCGAACATCTCTGGAGAGACCAGAAAATAGCTGTACAGCGATACTCCCCATCCAACCTGACAGAGCTTGAGAGGATCTGCGAAGAAGAATTGGAGAAACTCCCCAATTACAGGTGTGCCAAACTTGCAGCGTCATACCCAAGAAGACATGAGGCTGTAATCGCTGCCAAAGGTGCTTCAACAAGGTACTGAATAAAGCGTCTGAATACTTATGTAAATGTTATAATTCAGTTTTTCATGATTAATAAATATGCAAAAATATCTACAAACCTGTTTTTGCTTTGTCATTATGGGGTACTGTGTGTAAATTGATGAGGGGAAAAAATGCTTTAATCCATTTTAGAATAATGCTGTAACTTAACAAAATGTGGAAAGAGTCACGGGGTCTGAATACTTTCTGTATACACTCTATATGGTGTATATAACTCAATATAATAAATCAATAATTCACAGTAACACCTCTTCTCTGCGAGTCACGGAGTCCCGACTGCTATCCACCTATCGCTTCTGGCCTAATATCATCAACACTATTCATAAGGGGTAAATTAGTGTCTCTAAAGTAACTCAGTTTTTATCTGTCCTCACTCCGGGCCCTCAAGGGCCTCAAACGCCAAGGACAGCACCGCAGATATTGGTCTCGTTCCCCTGCTTAGACGTTGCGTGCATCAACCAATGGTTGTGTGCCACTTCATCTACTGTGCAGTTGGGCACCAGATTGCTATTACATGTCAGTCGTGTTCCTCTGCTGACGTATGCCAGATCTTACAACGCCTGGATAAGTATTTTATGTATCAGTGACTGCACAGTCGATGATGTGGCACGAAAACATTGGTTGATGCATGCAACGTCTTAGCAGTGGAATGCGACCATGATGTGGTTAACTGATCTGTAAAATACCTATCTACTGTAGGTGTTGTAAGATCTGGCAGGCATCAGCAATGTCTGAGCAGAGGAACGCACCCATTAAGATGAGCCCAATGCAAGACTTTGCTCTCACACGGTCACACAGAGTATTTGCGCATGTGCACGGGTGTGCTTCACGCTGCTTCAATGTTGTAGCTATGGGACCAAAACAGCGGAGAAGATTAGCCTAGTGCTTCAACGCTCCTGGTTGTTGTGGAAATTGACCCACTACTACTGTTAACTTTGTGCATCTACCTCATCTTGCTGAGTATACCTTTAAACCTAACCTATGACCGATCACCTTATGCATTACTGCTAGTGGTATGAAGTGACCTCCCAAAAAACACAAAAACTATAACACACATGAATAGCTCCAAGCCTCCCACGCATATGTTACTTGTTGTCCCTAATACCAAAACTAAAACTGAAACTAAATAATATATAAACGAAACAGAAATGTTTAAAAATATATATATATACACTGCTCAAAAAAATAAAGGGAACACTTAAACAACACAATGTAACTCCAAGTCAATCACACTTCTGTGAAATCAAACTGTCCACTTAGGAAGCAACACTGATTGACAATAAATGTCACATGCTGTTGTGCAAATAGAATAGACAAAAGGTGGAAATTATAGGCAATTAGCAAGACACCCCCAATAAAGGAGTGATTCTGCAGGTGGTGACCACAGACCACTTCTCAGTTCCTATGCTTCCTGGCTGATGTTTTGGTCACTTTTGAATGCTGGCGGTGCTCTCACTCTAGTGGTAGCATGAGACGGAGTCTACAACCCACACAAGTGGCTCAGGTAGTGCAGCTCATCCAGGATGGCACATCAATGCGAGCTGTGGCAAGAAGGTTTGCTGTGTCTGTCAGCGTAGTGTCCAGAGCATGGAGGCGCTACCAGGAGACAGGCCAGTACATCAGGAGACGTGGAGGAGGCCGTAGGAGGGCAACAACCCAGCAGCAGGACCGCTACCTCCGCCTTTGTGCAAGGAGTAGCACTGCCAGAGCCCTGCAAAATGACCTCCAGCAGGCCACAAATGTGCATGTGTCTGCTCAATTGGTCAGAAACAGACTCCATGAGGGTGGTATGAGGGCCCGACGTCCACAGGTGGGGGTTGTGCTTACAGCCCAACACCGTGCAGGACATTTGGCATTTGCCAGAGAACACCAAGATTGGCAAATTCGCCACTGGCGCCCTGTGCTCTTCACAGATGAAAGCAGGTTCACACTGAGCACATGAGCACATTTGTGAGCAGACACATGCACATTTGTGAAATGTATTGTCAATCAGTGTTGCTTCCTAAGTGGACAGTTTGATTTCACAGAAGTGTGATTGACTTGGAGTTACATTGTGTTGTTTAAGTGTTCCCTTTATTTTTTTGAGCAGTGTATATATAAACTTAAACTAAATAAGAAATTGTAAATCAGTACTGAAAGCTAAATTAATCTAAATTGAATTTCAAATATAAATCTTAAAACTAATAGAAATAAAAACTAATCTAAAAACACAAAACTATAATAACTTGTAAAGGGAATACTGTACTGTAAATGCAGTGATTTCAGTACTTAGTCAGTCAATACAGTATGATGAGAATGGAAGTGGAAAGGTTCCCACATTCAAAAAGATCCAATCATTTTAATATTGACGTACCTCAAGTTGCAAACTAGCTCAATAGTCATTTTCCTGCAGAGCGGTGATAGAGATGAATGTCTTTTGATGTAACGTGCAAAAAAATATTGATATAAAAACACCTTTTACATCACATCCATGCTTAGATATTATTTTACCAATTAAAATGTTAGCTGGAAGCTGTGCACCAGAAAACATTTATAGTGAGAATTTTCAGAATGGAAAGCAGAATTTGAATTTTCAGGACCTAGCTACAGAACAATGTTGTCTAGCAACAGCCATATTTATCTTTAAAGGACAATGAAACATATGAAATCTTCAAATGCAAAAGCTTAACCTGAATTCATTTCAGTCAGCGAGTAAACAACCAGATTAAAGGATTTAAAGCACATTCGGTTCTCCATTCAGTTCTCCAAAAGCCCTCACAATCAGACCGTACAGAGGCTGCATTCAATAGAGAAATACCTTTCACCCCTGGAACCTTTCAATCATTCTTGGCATTTCTAGTGTTTTGCCGCTAGTCTTTAAGTTAATGGCATGTCACTATGCATTTTTTTTAAAGTCACAGAAGTTTGTAGGCTTAAAGATGGACATTACAGGGTGAACAAAATAATAAGTATATTACCAAGGTTGCTTTTATCGGTACCCGATGGACCTAATTGTGGGGTATTTGGACTGATGAGTCGGTAGTGGAACTGCAGGGCTTATAGGCAGTGTTAGTGACATCAAGGAAATGTGGTGCTTTAATATTTTATACCAGTATGTACAATGCCTTCAGAAAGTATTCGTACCCCTTGACTTATTCCATATTTTGTTGTGTTACAGCCTGAATTCAAAATGCATGACATTCATTGTTTTCTCACACATCTACACGCAATACCCCAAGTGAAAACATGTTTTTAGAAATGTTTGCACATTTATTCAAAATTAAATATATATCTCATTTACATATGGTACCAGTCAAACGTTTGGACACGCCTACTCATTCCGGGGTTTTTCTTTATTTGTACTATTTTCGACATTGTAGAATAATAGTGAAGACATCAAAACTATGTGTTCAACAAATCAAAATATATTTTAATTTTGAGATTCTTCAAAGTAGCCACCCTTTGCCTTGATGACAGCTTTGCACACTCTTGGCATTCTCTCAACCTGCTTTATGAGGTTGTCACCTGGAATGCATGCGAAATAACAGGTGTGCCTTGTTAAAAGTTAATTTGTGGGATTTCTTTCCTTCTTAATACGTTTGAGCCAATCATTTGTGTTGCGAGAAGGTAGGGGTGGTATACAGAATATTGCCCTACTTGGTAAAAGAACAAGTCCATATTATGGCAAGAACAGCTCAAATAAGCAAAGAGAAATGACAGTCCATCATTACATTAAGACATGAAGGTTAGTCAATCCGACTGACCTTGGCAGCTTCATTAAATAGTACCCGCAAACCCCCAGTCTCAACGTCAACAGTGAAGAGGCAACTCTGGGACGCTGGCCTTCTGGGCAGAGTTCCTCTTTCCAGTGTCTGTGTTCTTTTGACCATCTTAATCTTTTCTTTTTATTGGCCAGTCTGAGATGGCTTTTTCTTTGCAAATCTGCCTAGAAGGCCAGCATCCCGGACTTTCCTCTTCACTGTTGACGTTGAGACTGGTGCTTGCGGGTACTATTTAAGGAAGCTGCCAGTTGAAGACTTGTGAGGCATCTGTTTCTCAAACTAGACACTCTAATGTGCTTGTCCTCTTGCTCAGTTGTGCACCGGGGCCTCCCACTCCTCTTTCTATTCTGGTTAGAGACAGTTTGCGCTGTTCTGTGAAGGGAGTAGTACACAGCGTTGTACGAGATCTTCAGTTTCTTGGCAATTTCTCGCATGGAATAGCCTTCATTTCTCAGAACAAGAATAGGCTGATGAGTTTCAGAAGAAAGGTCTTTGTTTCTGGCCGTTTTGAGCCTGTAATCGAACCCACAAATGCTGATGCTCCAGATACTCAACTAGTCTAAAGAAGGCCAGTTTTATTGCTTCTTTAATCAGAACAACAGTTTTCAGATGTGCTAACATAATTGAAAAAGGGTTTTCTAATAATAAATTAGCCTTTTTTTAACGATAAACTTGAATTAGCTAACACAAAGTGCTATTGGAACACAGGAGTGATGGTTGCTGATAATGGGCCTCTGCACACCTATGTAGATAGTCCATTAAAAATCTGCCGTTTCCAGCTACAATAGTATTTTACAACATTACCAGTATCTACACTGTATTTCTGATCAATTTGATGTTATTTATGAACAAAAAAAATACATCTTTCAAAAACAAGGACATTTCTAAGTGACCCCAAACTTCTGAACGGTAGTGTAAGTATTCAGACCCTGTCCTCTGTACTTTGTTGAAGCGCTCTGGAACAGGTTTTCATCAAGGCTCTCTCTGTACTTTGCTCTGTTCATCTTTCCCTCGATCCTGACTAGTCTCCCAGTCCCTCCCGCAGAAAAACATCACCACAGCAAGATGCTGCCACCACCATCCTTCACCGTAGGGATGGTATTGGCCAGGTGATGAGCAGTGCCTGGTTTCCTCCAGACGTGACGCTTGGCATTCAAGCCAAAGAGTTCAATCTTGGTTTCATCAGACCAGAGAAATCTCGTTTCTCATGGTCTGCGAGTCCTTTAGGTGCCTTTTGGAAAACTCAAACCGGGCTGTCATGTGCCTTTTATTGAGGAGTGGCTTCCGTCTGGCCACTCTACCATAAAGGCCTGATTGGTTGAGTGCTGCAGAGATGATTGTCCTTCTGGAAGGTTCTCCCGTCTCCACTGAGGAACTCTGGAGCTCTGTCAGAGTGACCATCGGGTTCTTGGTCACCTCCCTGACCAAGGCCATTCTCCCCCGATTGCTCAGTTTGGCCGGGCGGACAGCTCTAGGAAGAGTCTTGGTGGTTCCAAACTTCTTCTATTTAAGAATGATGGAGGCCACTGTGTTCTTGGGGACCTTCAATGCTGAAGAATTTTTGTTTTCCCCTTCCCCAGATCTGTGCCTCGACACAATCATGTCTCGGAGCTCTACGGACAGTTCCTTCGACCTCCTGGCTTGGTTTTTGCTCTGACATGCACTGTCAACCGTGGGACATTATGTAGACATGTGTGTGCCTTTCCAAATCATGTCCAATCAATTGAATTTACCACAGGTGGACTCCAATCAAGTTGCGGAAACATCTCAATGGAAACAGGATGCACCTGAGCTGAAATTCGAGTCTCATAGCAATTTCTGAATATTTTTGTAAATAAGGTATTTCTGTTTTTTATTTTTAAAACATTTGCAAACATTTCTAAAAACCTGTTTTCACTTTTTCATTATGGAGTATTGTGTGTAGATTGATGAGGAACACTTTTAATTTAATAATTTTAGAATAACGCTGTAGCGTAACAAAATGTGGAAAAAGGGAACTGGTCTGAATACTTTCCCAATGCACTGTAAGAAAGGGCAATTTTTCGATAAATAGACAAGTACTTATCTGTCCATGGTTGCAGAATCTTATCTTTTTTTGCAAACTTTATATTGAAATTAGTTTTGGTAAGTTCATTTATATTTTGGGGTATATGAATAGCAAGGATGTCTACTTCACCATCCACACATTGTATTGGTAAACTACAAGGTACTGAAAACATTGTGTCTTTTAACGATCCAATATGTAATATGGTACACCTGAAGAGTTTTTAAGTCTTGCCATAGATTTTCAAGACGATTTAAGTCAAAACTGTAACTAGGCCAATCAGAAACATTCAATGTCGTCTTGGTAGAAACTCCAGTATATATTTGGCCTTGTTTTTTAAGTTATTGTCCTGCTGAAAGATGAATTGTGATTGACCACCTCAATCCGGTCTTGTGTAGCATAATTTGAAATTGTGTTTTATTTTACATTGGATAAAAGTAGAGACTCAGAGCTAAAAAAAGTTTTTATATATTACACTGCAGTTGAGGAACAATTGGAAAGTAATTCTTTGTAAACTTGTAACCCCACTTTTGAGAAAATGGCCCTTGAATGTTTTGGTACACCTACGAGAGAGCTCTTCTTTGTCTACACCCATTCAGCATCGTTCACATCCTCTTACGCCTTAGCCCCACGCATCTCTTAAAGGATTCACATGTGAGGCCATGTGCTAAACAACCAAAGACTTCAAGACTAAAAGTGGTGAAAGTAGTAGCCCACAATAAGGAAAAACTCCAGGTAAAAATACACTTTATCTACACCTTGGCCTATATCCTAATCTGACTTTGGTGCAGTCTATGGTAAACACACACTATGTCAAATCAAATCAAAATAAATGTTTCACATGCACAGGATACAGAAGGTGTAAACACTACAGTGAAATGGTTACTTGCATATTTGCATAGTATAAATGTAAAAAAATAGAACGTTTCCAGATCAAAATATTGTTTAAATATTTTATAATTATTAGACGATGGTTACCCAGACACACTTGTCTAAATTGATGGGTCATGTGAAAGAAATGCTATAACTACCCCCCAGCCACATCTAGCTAAGTAGATGGGTCACTATTATCTAGACATGTACACATGTTCATGAAATACAATAGATGTCTGTAATCACCCCCAGAGACACCTGGCTAACTGAATGGGTCATGTAATCATCTGACGAAGTGGAGTCTTTTGCTTAAACATGTAGCTAGCTAAACAATGAACCATAATCCCAACCCATACAGCACAAACGGATTGTTATAGCTAGTCACCATACATGAAATGCTGTAGTATGAATCTGCAGGCAGCTAAAGCTAACCAACTAGGTTCAATGTTAGCTAGCTAGCTAAAATTAGGCTATAACTAGTGTTAAGGCTGCGTAAGGTTCAACTGAGATAGGAACAATAACACAACTGAACTTGGTTAATATAATTGTTTAATTCAAAAGTTAATAAATGGCAAATGCAATTTCCGTATATACGGGTTCACTGTAACATCACGCAGGATGAAAACAGAGAAGACACTTGTTCCTGACAAAGATATTATAATATATACTCATGACAGAGATAGTTCCCGCTTCCGAGCCGGCCTGTCAGAGTAGAGACTGGGCGTGGTTTAGACTCACCCAGCCTATCGTTGGTGTTGGCGCTTAAGCTAGTCCAAGCCCCTTAGCGCATGTGATGTCCCGACGCTGTTGCTGTGTAGATTACGCTCCCTCACCCCAAAGACTGAGGTCAGACAGCTCTGCAATATTGTCTGAGCTATTTGCACCTGTATACAAAGCCCACTGTTCTCGCTCAAGGCTAACCACAGCTTCCCAGCACACTTATCTGGGGCTAACTGTTACTTCCAGCACACACACACAGACACCCAGGCTCCCAGGCCAACAGTTGCTAATATTCAATCACATGTGTTATAGTATTGGGTTATAGTGCATAATTCAGAACCTCACAGATGATCTTCGTGTGTATATTTTATCTATTATTGTCTATTGTACACCATAGTCAGCAGTCTCCTGATTCACCCCCCTCCCTCTACACCCCTCCTGTGCCTCTCTAAGATTAGCACAGTTTCGGTCACACAGTACAGCGCACACACATTTCACACTGCTGTTCATATCTTATGCCCTTGTACAATGTTGCATACACACACATATTTCAGGCTGTGGCCTCATGGTTAGGCTATGAGAACTTGTTACTCCTGAGAACAAAGACAAATTGTCAGGCCTACATGAGTCAGTAGCTCAAACTTTAATTAATGTAAAATCCTTCTAGTTTATAGTTATTTTAGCACGCTAAGCCTAGCAAAACCCCACACTAGCAATGAAAATTGCTTTCTGAGATACGAATAATATTACTACACAGATCATACACATAATGTTAGCAAGCGAGCCAGCCAGCTAACGTTAGCTAGCTAGCTAACAGTACACTTTAACTAAGAGCTAGACTCTTACCGGTATACGTGGATGAACGCTTCTCCCTCTCTATCACGGATGCCATGCTTGCCCTTAGTTTGAAGATGTAAACCCGGAGACAGGTGTCTTATACAACAGCTTTCTGTGTTCTCTTTTCGGCTCCTTCCACATTTGAAATCAAACAGCAGAATTTTCTCCATCTCCTTAGCTATCATACTCTGCTTCCACTGGGCATTTCATTGATTTCAAAACTCAGTCAACTTCTTCCATGACAAAAACACTGTTGATTGCTACAATTTCTGGTACAATGAAAATGTTTTTACCTAAATCAGGGATTTCCTCATCGTCTCATTCATTTTCAGAGTCAAAGAGAGTCAGCATGGCATGATCATCCTCCAGAAAGTAGTCCCTCAGATCTTTTCCCACTGATCTTTGTTGTTAGTGGTAGCAAGGATTATCTAGACAAATTCCGAACTCATCTCTCAGCATGTCCAGCCCATCCATTATCTCAGCCAATCATGGCTAGCGGGAAGGTTCTGACTTTTTCCATGGCTAAACCAACTAGGCTTGTAATTTAACAATTTTATTTGTATTTACAGATGGCATACAAATTTGTTATTAAGGCACATGAAAGTTCACATGTTCCAGAATGCATTTCTGGCCAAAAACTAATTTTGATTAAAGAAATGTAAATGTCTACGTTCAAATGCTCCTGATTGGCACAGCGGTCTAAGGCACTGCCTCTCAGTGCTTGAGGCGTCACTACTGTAAAGGGGTGCGTAACTGGTGGCAGGTGTAACGGTTTTCCTCCTCCTCTTCATCCGAAGAGGAGGAGCAGGGATTAAACCAAGGCGCAGCGTAGTGAAATGACATGATGCTTTATTAAATAAACAAAAGAGACAAAGACGAAAACGAACTATACTTGATTAAACTAACAAAACAAATAAACGATGCAGACAGACCTGAACGACGAACTTACATATAACGTGAAGAACGAAACGAACAGGAACAGACTACATAAAATGAACAAACCGCAAACAGTCCCGTATGGTGCAAACAAACACTGACACAGGAGACAACCACCCACAACGAACACTGTGAAACAACCTACCTAAATATGACTCTCAATTAGAGGAACGCCAAACACCTGCCTCTAATTGAGAGCCATACCAGGCAACCCTTAAACCAACATAGAAACAGACAACATAGAATGCCCACCCAAACTCACGTCCTGACCAACTAACACATACAACAAACTAACAGAAATAGGTCAGGAACGTGACATAACCCCCCCCTTAAGGTGAGAACTCCGGGCGCACCAGCACAAAGTTTAGGGGAGGGTCTGGGTGGGCATCTGACCACGGTGGTGGCTCAGGCTCAGGGCGAGGTCCCCACCCCACCATAGTCAATCCCAGCTTCCATCTCCCCCTACAAATGACCACCCTCATACTACACCCACTTAATCCTTTGGGTAACATCAATACAAGGGGCAGCCCCGGGATAGAGGGATAGCTCAGGACAGAGGGATAGCTCAGGACAGAGGGATAGCTCAGGATAGAGAGGTACCTCAGGATAGAGAGGTAGCTCAGGATAGAGGGGCAACTCCGGACTGAAAGGCAGCTCCGGACAGAGAGACAGCTCTGGACTGAGGGGCAGTTCTGGGTAAATAGCCGCTCTGGGCTAAGGGACAGCTCATGACTGGCTGACGGCTCTGGACGCTCATGGCTGGCTGACGGCTCTGGACGCTCATGGCTCACTGGCGGTTCTGGACGCTCATGGCTCACTGGCGGTTCTGGCAGATCCTGTCTGGTTGGCGGCTCTGGCAGATCCTGTCTGGTTGGCGGCTCTGGCAGATCCTGTCTGGTTGGCGGCTCTGGCAGATCCTGTCTGGTTGGCGGCTCTGGCAGATCCTGTCTGGTTGGCGGCTCTGGCAGATCCTGTCTGGTTGGCGGCTCTGGCAGATCCTGTCTGGTTGGCGGCTCTGGCAGATCCTGTCTGGTTGGCGGCTCTGGCAGATCCTGACTGACGAATGGCTCTAGCGGCTCCTGACTGACGATCGGCTCTGACGGCTCGGGACAGACGGGCGGCTCTAATGGCGCTGGGCAGACGGATGGCTCAGATGGCGCTGGAGAGACGGATGGCTCAGATGGCGCTGGGGAGACGGATGGCTCAGATGGCGCTGGGGAGACGGATGGCTCAGATGGCGCTGGGGAGACGGATGGCTCAGATGGCGCTGCGGAGACGGATGGCTCAGACTGATCCTGTCTAGCGGAAGGCTTTGGCTGCTCCTGTCTGGCGGAAGGCTCTAGCGGCTCCTGTCTGGCGGAAGGCTCTAGCGGCTCCAGTCTGGCGGAAGGCTCTGTAGGCTCATAGCAGACGGGCGGCTTTGCAGGCTCATGGCAGACGGGCGGCTTTGAAGGCTCAATACAGACGGGCAGTTCATGCGGCGCTTGGCAGACGGACAGTTCAGGCGCCGTTGGGCAGACGGCAGACTCTGGCCGGCTGAGACGCACTGTAGGCCTGGTACGTGGTGCCGGAACTGGAAGCACCGGACTGGAGACACGCACTTCAAACCTAGTGCGGGGAGCAGGGACAGGGCACACTGGACTCTCAAAGCGTACTCTGTGCCTGGTGCGTGGTACCGGCACTGGTGGCACCGGGCTGAGTGCACGCACATCAGGACTAGTACGGGGAGAAGTAACAGTGTGTACAGGACTCAGGAGACGCACAGGAGGCTTAGTGCGTGTTGTCGGAACTGGAGGCACCGAACTGGATACACGCACTACATGGAGAGTGCGTGGAGGAGGAACAGGTGGTACTGGGCTGGGGCGGGAAGGTAGCGCCGGAAATACCGGACCGTGCAAGCGTACTGGCTCTCTTGAGCATTGAGCCTGCCCAACCTTACCTGGTTGAATGCTCCCGGTCGCCCGACCAGTGCGGGGAGGTGGAATAACCCGCACCGGGATATGTAGGCGAACCGGGGACACCATGCGTAAGGCTGGTGCCATGTATGCCGGACCGAGGAGACGCACTGGAGACCAGACGCGTTGAGCCGGCTTCATGACACCTGGCTCAATGCCCAATCTAGCCCTACCAGTGCGGGGAGGTGGAATAACCCGCACCGGGCTATGCACACGTACAGGAGACACCGTGCGCTCTACTGCGTAACACTGCGTCTGCCCGTACTCCCGCTCTCCACGGTAAGCCTGGGAAGTGGGCGCAGGTCTCCTACCTGCCCTAGGCCCACTACCTCTTAGCCCCCCCCCCAAGAACTTTTTGGGTGTTACTCACGGGCTTTTCGGGCTTCCGTGCAAGACGCGTCCCCTCATAACGCCGGTTCCTCTCTCTCTTTTCCTCCGCTCTCCGAACTGCCTCCAGCTGTTCCCATGGACGGTGATTCACTTTAGCCCATGGTCCTTCTCCGTTAAATACTTGCTCCCAACTCCACAAGTCCTGTATACTCTCCCGTTGCTCGAAATTACGCTGCTTGGTTCTGGATTGGTGGGTGGTTCTGTAACGGTTTTCCTCCTCCTCTTCATCCGAAGAGGAGGAGCAGGGATTAAACCAAGGCGCAGCGTAGTGAAATGACATGATGCTTTATTAAATAAACAAAAGAGACAAAGACGAAAACGAACTATACTTGATTAAACTAACAAAACAAATAAACGATGCAGACAGACCTGAACGACGAACTTACATATAACGTGAAGAACGAAACGAACAGGAACAGACTACATAAAATGAACAAACCGCAAACAGTCCCGTATGGTGCAAACAAACACTGACACAGGAGACAACCACCCACAACGAACACTGTGAAACAACCTACCTAAATATGACTCTCAATTAGAGGAACGCCAAACACCTGCCTCTAATTGAGAGCCATACCAGGCAACCCTTAAACCAACATAGAAACAGACAACATAGAATGCCCACCCAAACTCACGTCCTGACCAACTAACACATACAACAAACTAACAGAAATAGGTCAGGAACGTGACAGCAGGGAAGTCAGACGCAGGAGAGCAGAACTAGGTAATAGCTGTTCCGTTTCTTTTTACCATAAAAAAACTCCCTAGTCCTTGCCGATGACATTTATACACATAACATGATGCATCCACCACCATGTGTTGTGTTGGATTTGCCCCAAACATAATGCTTTGTATGTTTTTATTATGTTACTTAGATTGACGAACAGGTGGATTTTTTAAACTCCTTTACCACATTCTTTGCAGTTTTACTTTAGTGCCTTATTGCAAACAGGATGCCTGTTTTGGGGAAAATAATATTCTGTACAGGTTTCAATTACATTCTGTCAATTAGGTTAGTATCGTGGAGTAACTACAATGTTGTTGATCCATCATCAGTTTTGGGAGCCATCATAGCCATTAAACGCTGTAACTGTTTTAAAGTCACCATTAGCCTCATGGTGAAATCCCTGAGCTTTTTCCTTCCTCTCTGGCAACTGAGTGAAATTAATAACTTCACCATGCTCAAAAGGATATGCAATGTCTGCTTGACCTTTTTTTTTACCCATCTACCAATAGGTGCCCTTCTTTGCGAGGCATTGGAAAACCTCCCTGGTCTTTGTGCTTGAATCTTTGTTTGAAATGCACTGCTCGACTGAGGGACCTTATAGATAATTGTATGTGTGGGGTACAAAGATGAGGTAGTCATTCAAAAATCATGTTAAACCCTATTAGTACACACAGAGGGAGTCCATGCAACTTATTGTGTGACTTGTTCATTACATTTTTACCCCTGAACTTATTTAGGCTTGCCATAACAAAGGGGTCGAATACTTATTGATTCACGACATTTCAGGTTTCATTTTTTATTAATTTGTAAGAATTTCCAAAAATATAATTCCAGGCCAGTGACATAACATCTCAATTTAATACATTTTATGGAAAAAGTCAAGGGGTGTGAATACTTTCTGAATGCACCATACAGTATACCCTAGCTCTTGTATGATTGTCTAGATTGTCCTGTTTTAAAAGGTCACCGCAAATTATGTTTTTCCTCAGATAGACATTCCAAAAACATTGTTATAGGGATCACATTCTTAGTGCATATATCTTCAGCAATCTCGTCACCTTCCAGTGCAGTCTGGCACATATGTCCCCAGTGTGCCTGTCTGTTGCAGTCTGGGTCTGTGTAGCATACGGTTGAAATTGACCTTGAAAGGCAGGTCATGGCTCCTGGAGAGGGATAGAGAGAGGGCTAGAGAGAAAGAAAGAAGGCTACAGAGAGCAGAATGGCCTCGGGTCTGGATTCACCAGGCAATAACTCCCCTAGTGGATGCCATCAAATCCCTACAGGAACACATGGCCATACCAAGCGTCCTCTTCTGCCCTGTCCTGTCCTGTCTTGTCTGCCTGGCTGTCTGTCTGCCCTGTCCTATTCTATTCACGACTGGACCCAACAGGACAGCAACAGACAGAAGTGCGAAGTGTCAGACAGGAGATTTGGTAATCCTGATCTCATCTCTACAGACATCATTGCCGACACGCTGGGCTTTCTGATCTCGCTGACTCCAGAGTTCATTTTTATCTTGGTTGTTTAAGCAGTTGACTGCTAGCCTTTCCCTATGGCCCTGTGTGATAAAAATGCTACACCGTGAACTATTGTACTATTGTACAGTTATAGTGGTGATAAACACGGCAGTGAGGATTTTGAATAGCTATAAGAAAATGTATGCAGGAAACAAACAAGTTTATGTGTAGTGGGGAGCTTAGGGGCAAAGTCATGCCTTAATTGTTGTTTTTATGGGCAACTCTCTGTATGTGTTGTTATACAATAGAAAAAAAATGGAGTCATTAATCATTTATATTGTAAGCTACCACAGTTTACAGTCTATAGAACATTCACCTCTGTGACTCATGTATAAACATTCTCAGCCTACCCAAGAGCACAATCCTCCCGCTAGCTGGAACATCAAATGATCCATAGCAGATGCATGCTGCTAAATCTGTCCTCGTTTATAAGATCAAAAGCGACAACCCTTCCCTTTAGAATATGAAACACACTAGAATAGTTGTAGTGTGTTTCACATACAGTATCTTGCCCCTCATCCCACTCTAAAACAAACAAGTACAGTTAGAAACCTATTTGCTGGGTAGGTGTCCTGTTATTGTTTTGACAAATGGTGCCATTTTCCTGCGATGCCCTTTCTGGAGCTGTAGATCACCTTGCCATTCTCAGCCCCCTAATACAACACCTTGACAGAGGCTGGTAATAGCACTGTGCAGTATTTTTCTCCAAGGCCTTCTTGCCAGTCATCCGTCAGTACTGATGGCTCCTCCTGCTGCTGCTGCTGCTGCTGCTGCTGCTGAGGTGAAGCCTGGTCAGTGGGCCACAGGATGTCTTGGCACTGACAGCTTCACCAGCACAACACACAGTGCTTCATCCCCAACCTAATGTCCATGCAAATCTCAACATGGCCTTGGTTCAAAATTATAAATGACAAAGAGCAGGACAGCTGGCTCTTTTACAAGCTCCATTTTGGGCATAATTGACCTGAGCAGTGAGAAGTAAAATGAACAGGAGCCCACAGAGGCTTTGCTGTACAAGGCCAAAAAATAAGGATAGAACATGGCCTTTTGCAGCAGAGCTTTTCATCAACAGGAAACACTACAGTAGGCTATGTCTTTAAACCAGCAGCCTTAGAAATAAAACCATGATTGTTGTACAATGCAATAATTTAGATTTCTTTCCTCTGAAATGTAGTTTATCTGAAATGGCACATTTGGTCATTTTATTGCTGCACCTTTACTACTTTCATTTCGGGAAATTCGATGTGCATGGGATTCTGTCTACCTTGGCCGTCGCTGTATAGTATACAGCTTATTACCTTCGCAGTATCCAGATTGTTATCACTGCCGCCCTGCAATTTGTCCTGCCTGCAGCAGCTGTCCTTGTCAGTTAATGGTACAGTATGCTGTAACAGTGTTATACGGGCGATGACTACTAGGTAGCTTGTGCATTTAACAACGTTTTGTGAAACAGTAGTCGGTTTGTTTTGGTGTTGTTTACCTCAGCAGTGGAGTTACTGTAGTATATGTGGTAAACATGAATGAGATAACAAGACTTCCACAGATAAGGAAGTCATTCCAAATGAATTACTAATAAGAGAAACGACAGCCACGGTAGTTGACTCTCAAACGGTCACATAAGTGTAGCTGTAGTAAGGTAACATAACAAGAAAATACTTTTGGCAAAAAAATGTTATCTTTAATTTACAATCTGTAGAAACTATGAGAATAGAAAGGTTCAGAACTTTTGTGAAACATCACAGCACAGTTGAAAAATATATGGCAAATAGACTACCGGTCAAAAGTTTTAGAACACTTACTCATCCTATCTGGTTTGGGCTTAGTGGGACTATCATTTGTTTATCTACAAGACAGTGACCCACACATCCCCAGGCTGTGTAATGGCTATTTTACCAAGAAGGAGAGTGATGGAGTGCTGCATCAGATGACCTGGCCTCCACAATCCCCCGATCTCAACCCAACTAAGATGGTTTGGAATGAGTCGGACTGCAGAGAGAAGGAAAAACAGCCAACAAGTGCTAAGCATATGTGGGAACTCCTTCAAGACTGTTGGAAAAGCATTCCCCCTTCCTGTACTCCTTGTTCACCCATGACTGCGTGGCCAGGCAAGCCTCCAACTCACATCTTGTCGGGCTATATCACTGCCTGGTACTGCAACTGCACCGCCTGCAACCGCAGGGCTCTCCAGAGGGTGGTACAGTCTGCCGAACGCATCACAGGAGCACAATGCCTGCCCTCCAGGACACCTATAGCACGCGATGTCACAGGAAGGCCAAAAAGATCATCAAGGACATCAACCACCCGAGCCACATCCTGTTCACCCCACTATCATCCAGAAGGCGAGGTCAGTACAGGTGCATCAAAGCAGGGACCGAGAGACTGAAAAACAGCTTCTATCTCAAGGCCATCAGACTGTTAAACAGCCACCACTAACATTTAGTGGCTGCTGCCAACATACTGACTCAACTCCAGCCACTTTAATAATGGGAATTGATGGAAATGTATGTAAAATTGTATCACTAGCCACTTTAAACAATGCCACTTAATATAATGTTTACATACCCTACATTACTCATCTCATCTCATATGTATATGTATATACTGTACTCTATATCATCTACTGCATCTTGCCATCTTTATGTAATACATGTATCACTAGCCACTTTAAACTATGCCACTTTATGTTTATATACCCTACATTACTCATATCATATGTATATACTGTACTCTATACCATCTACTGCATCTTGCCTATGCATATTCTTTATCCCTTTACACTTGTGTGTGTGTATAAGGTAGTAGTTGTGGAATTGTTAGGTTAGATTACTCGTTGGTTATTACTGCATTGTCGGAACTAGAAGCACAAGCATTTCGTTACACTCGCATTAACATCTGCTAACCATGTGTATGTGACAAATAAAATTTGATTTGATTTGACATGTTTGATGCCGATATAACGTAGGGACGAAGTCGAGTGGTTCGTTTCCAAAAAGTGGGTAAGTCGAGTTCCTGCACCTAATGGTGCTACGATGCTCCGAGATTCACACTTTTAATTTGCGCTTTGTTTTACCCACATAATCTTTATCACAAGGACAAGTTATAAGATAAATAACTGCCTTAGTGGAGCACGTCATAACACCTTTGATTGGGATCTGTTTCCCTGTTTGGGGACCTACATTTGTAAGTGCCATTGCATTGAGCGCAGCCATTACACTTGAAGTATCCATCCGGTAGAAGTGCAAATAAATATTGTGCAGGGATATTTTGCGGTGGTAAATCAGAGTTTACCAATTGATCTCTGAGATTTCTACGACCAAGGGAAAACACATTAGCGATAGTGTCATCGGATCTTAGAATGTGCCAATGTTTCTGAACGATTGCCTTCATTGGTTCAGAGCACTTTGAATAGCAGGTAGTTAGAATTCAAGAATGCTTATTTTTGCGAGACTGTCCTTGAAAGAGATCCTGTCTCGATTTGTTTAGAATTTTCCAAATGGCAGTATTAAATGGACCATTTTTGTACCCTTCTCCTTGAATTTTCTTTGCTTCTCAGTCATATTTCTGTTGAAATATTTTTTTGCCAAATCTTTTGATTCGACTGTAACGGTCGTCTGTTGAAGAAGGTGTGGACCAAAGCGCAGCGTGGTAAGTGTTCATGATTTATTTACAAAAAAACACTTGAACAAAATAACAAAGAGCAAAACGACAATGAACAGTTCTGTCAGGTGCAGAAACACAAAACAGAAAACAACTACCCACAAAGCATCGGTGGGGAAAGCTACCTAAGTATGATTCTCAATCAGAGACAACGATAGACAGCTGCCTCTGATTGAGAACCACACCCGGCCAAACACAAAGAAATCCAAAACATAGAAAATGAACATAGAATGCCCACCCAAATCACACCCTGACCAAACCAAAATAGAGACATAAATAGCTCTCTACGGTCAGGGCGTGACATTGACAGAATTGGCTGTAGGGTCAAACTGTTTTTCAAGGGAAGCAGGTGACTATCAGCCCTCAACAAACTGTTACGATTAGAAGGTTTCCTGTAAAGATCAGTGTATAGAACATTATCCTCACACAAAATCATACTGTTTTACTCATTTCATATGTGTATACTGTATTCTTCTGTATTTTAGTCAATGCCACTGCGACATTGCTCGTCCTAATACAATGCCTTGCAAAAGTATTCATCCCCCTTGAAGTTTTTTGTATTATGTTGCATTACAACCTGTAATTCTAATGGATTTTTATTTGGATTTCATGTAATGGACATGCACAAAATAGTCCAAATTGGTGAAGTGAAATAAAAAAAATTACTTGTATCAAAAAAGTAGTTTGTGCATATGTATTCACCCTTTTGCTATGAAGCCCCTAAATAATATCTGGTACAACCAATTACCTTCAGATGTCATATAATTAGTTAAATAAAGTCCACCTGTGTGAAATCTAAGTGTCACATGATCTCAGTATACAGTTGAAGTCGGAAGTTTACGTACACTTAGGTTACTCCAACCTAAGTGTACGTAAACTTCCGACTTCAACTGTATACTGAGATCATGTGACACTTAGATTTCACACAGGTGGACTTTATTTAACTAATTAAAGCATTAAAACTTATTTTTCAACCACTCCACAAATTTCTTGTTAACGAACTATAGCTTTGGCAAGTCGCTTAGAACATCTACTTTGTGCATGAGACAAGTCATTTTTCCAACAATTGTTTACAGACAGATTATTTCACTTATAATTCACTGTATCACAATTCCAGTGGGTCAGAAGTTTACATACACTAAGTTGACTGTGCCTTTAAACAGCTTGGAAAATTCTAGAAAATGATGTCATGGCTTTAGAAGCTTCTGATAGGCTAATTGGCATAATTTGAGTCAATTGGAGGTGTACCTGTGGATGTATTTCAAGGCCTACCTTCAAACTCAATTCCTCTTTGCTTGACATCATGGGAAAATCAAAAGAAATCAGCAAAGACCAAAAGAAATCAGCCAAAGAAAATGGTAGACCTCCACAAGTCTGGTTCATCCTTGGGAGTCATTTCCAAATGCTTGAAGGTACCACATTCATTTGTACAAACAATAGTACGCAAGTATAACACCATGGAACCACGTCTCTAGGAGACGCGTTCTGTCTCCTAGAGATGAACGTACTTTGGTGAGAAAAGTGAAAATCAATCCCAGAACAACAGCAAAGGACCTTATGAAGATGCTGGAGGAAACAAGTACAAAAGTATCTATATCCACAGTAAAACGAGTCCTATATCAACATAACCTGAAAGTCCGCTCAGCAAGGAAGAAGCCACTGCTCCAAAACCGCCATAAAAAAGCCAAACTACGGTTTGCAACTGCACATGGGGACAAAGATTGTACTATTTGGAGAAATGTCCTCTGGTCTGATGAAACAAAAATAGAACTGTTTGGCCATAATGACCCTCGTTATGTTTGGAGGTAAAAGGGGGACGCATGCAAGCCGAAGAACACCATTCCAACCGTGAAGCACGGGGGTGGCAGCATCATGTTGTGGGGGTCCTTTGCTGCAGGAGGGACATCAGTCTGGAAGTTAAAGATTGGTCGCAAATGGCTCTTCCAAATGGACAATGACCCCAAGCATACTTCCAAAGTTGTGGCAAAATGCCTTAAAGACAACAAAGTCAAGATATTGGAGTGGCCATCACAAAGCCCTGACCTCAATCCTATAGAAAATTTGTGGGCAGAACTGAAAAAGTGTGTGCGAGCAAGGAGGCCTACAACCCTGACTCAGTCACACCAGCTCTGTCAGGAGGAATGGACTAAAATTCACCCCACTTATTGTGGGAGGCTTGTGGAAGGCTACCCGAAACGTTTGACCCAAGTTAAACAATTTAAAGGCAATCCTACCAAATACTAATTGAGTGTATGTAAACTTCTGACCCACTGGGAATGTGATGAAAGAAATAAAAGCTGAAATAAATCATTCTCTCAACTATTATTCTGACATTTCACATTCTTAAAATAAAGTGGTGATCCTAACTGGCCTAAGACAATTTCTATTAGGATTAAATGTCAGGAATTGTGAAAAACTGAGTTTAAATATATTTGACTAAGGTGTATGTAAACTTCCGACTTCAACTGTATATACACCAGTTCTGAAAGGCCCCAGAATCTTCAATACCTCTAAGCAAGGGGCACCACCAAGCAAACAGCACCATGAAGTCCAAGGAGCTCTCCAAACAGATCAGGGACAAAGTTGTGGAGAAGTACAGATCAGGGTTGGGTTATAAAAATATATCCGAAAATTTGAACATCCCACGGAGCACCATTAAATCCATTATAAAAAATGAAAAGAATATGGCACCACAACAAACCTGCCAAGAGAGGGCTGGTCACCAAAACTCACGGACCAGGCAAGGAGGGCATTAATCAGAGAGGCAACAAAGAGACCAAAGATAACCCTGAAGGAGCCGCAAAGCTCCACAACGGAGATTGGAGTATCTGTCCATAGGACTGCTTTAAGCCGTACACTCCACAGAGCTGGACTTTATGGAAGAGTGGCCAGAAAAAATCCATTGCTTAAAGAAAAAAATAAGCAAACACATTTGGTGTTCGCCAAAAGGCATGTGAGAAACTCCACAAACATATGGAAGAAGGTAATATGGTCAGATGAGACTAATATTGAGCATTATTGCCATCAAGGAAAATGCTATGTCTGGTGCAAACCTAAGACCTCTCATCACCCTGAGAACACCATCCTCACAGTGAAGTATGGTGGTGGCAGCATCATGTTGTGGGGATGTTTTTCATCGGCAGGGACTGGGAAACTGGTCAGAATTGAAGGAATGATGAATGGTGCTAAGTACAGGGAATTTCTTGAGGGAAACCTGTTTCAGTCTTCCAGAGATTTGAGACTGGGATGGAGGTTCACCTTCCAGCAGGACAATGACAATGAGCATACTCCTAAAGCAACACCTGAGTGGTTTAAGGGGAAACATGTAAATGTCTTGGAGTGGCCTAGTCAAAGCCCAGACCTTAATCCAATTGAGAATCTGTGGTATGACTTAGATATTGCTGTACACCAGTGGAACCCATCCAACTTGAAGGAACTGGAGCAGTTTTGCCTTGAAGAATTGGCAAAAATCCCAGTGGCTAGATGTGCCAAGCCTATAGAGACATACCCAAGAGACTGTAAAAATTCCATGGGGGCTGAATACTTTCGCAAGCCACTGTATTTATATATTCCTCAAAAAAGAATTGTACAGAATGTTCATACTTTTATCACATATGACCGCCACTTTTTGAAATCAGATCGACAGTTACTAACCTCTTGACTTCAAATCCAACTGTGACTCAGCTGTTCCATTGTTCACACCGGACCCTATTCCTTTGTTTCATGGGCTACCAAAACTGCAGGCATAGATGGGCTGGTGTCCTGGTGAGACCGGCACTCACTCATTTATTTTACTATGTCAATATGTCTTTGTTGGTGGCAGTTGTGAAAAAGTCAATAGCTGGAAGAGTTGCAGAGTTAATTGAAAATAATGCCATTGTTGATTAGATCCTTTTTTTCAAATTAATTCAGCTATTTTCTCTTGAACCATATGGCCTATCCACTAAAACACATGGACAATATGGACACATACTGTATATACAAAAAATGTATACTTTATATTATTTAATTCAAGTAAGCAATTACTTATTATAAATTACCAAAGTTACCATACAGTGCCATAGATTACCTGTTAATTACCAAATTTACAGAAGATTCCGGTAACTTTGGTAAATTACCGGTAGCTTTGCAACCCTGCTTGGGACCCACAACTAGCATCTCTGCATTGTATGAGTTTAAAAGTACAATTCTTATGGTATTGATTTCTTCCTGCTACAGTGGTCTAGTCCCACGGTCCCATTCGGCGGAGACTGGGCATTTGGTGTCGTGTTAACAGTGTGGGACATTGTCTGCTGACCACTTTCCCCTTGGATGCACCCGTCCACCTCACGCACTGTCAGTCATGGCAGCTTCAAGATGAAGCGTCAGACAACCCAGTCCCCAGTGGTCCGTGTGTGTGTGTGTGTGTGTGTGTGTGTGTGTGTGTGTGTGTGTGTGTGTGTGTGTGTGTGTGTGTGTGTGTGTGTGTGTGTGTGTGTGTGTGTGTGTGTGTGTGTGTGTGTGTGTGTGTGTGTGTGTGTGTGTGTGTGTGTGTGTGTGTGTGTGTGTGTGTGTGTGTGTGTGTGTGTGTGTGTGTGTGTGTGCGTGCGTGCGCGTGCGTGTGTGTGTCTGCATGTGAGTGTGCCTGTGTCCTATCTACCTATCTCTATCTAGCCTACATATTTGTGCCTGTCAGTATATGTCCTGTGGTTGATGAAGCAGTCTAGTCATGCAGTGTGTGGGAAACAGATGGACCATTGATGGTGAGCAGGGAGAGAGTCACCCGTCCTTGACTATCTCAATCCATGAGCAAAGCAGCCCAGTCAGTCACTCATCTGACATGTTGGATCATACAGAAAGTGCATATACTGTAGAATTGCACCAATCTCTCAAACATAGATCCTGTTTACATATGCAGTTCAGCTTTTTACTTTACCTTATGCAGCATAAAAATGATGCATTTACATGTATACTCAAGTAATGCAGGATATTTTGCTCAAGAACATATAACAGTGTCCTTTGGGAGATTCGTCCACTTCCTATACTCTTTCGTAGTGTTTTTCTCCCCTTTAGGCTAGAGGCTCAAAGGTACCAGTCAGTAGATGAGACAGTACGTTGAACTTGCTGTCAGAGGACTTCTTCTCTTTCAGAGGTTTTCTTGCTATTCAAATAAACCTGGAACCTTTTCCCCCATTTAATCATCCCAGAAAGTGATATTATTGCCATCTGGCAGATAGCCTAGGAGTTACTAAGAGCGTTGGGCCAGTAATAGAAAGGTTGCTGGTTCAAATTCCTGAGCTGATGAGGTGAACAATCTGTCAACGTGCCCTTGAGCAAGGCACTTAACCCTAATTGCTCCTGTGAGTCACTCTGGATAAGAACATCTACTAAGAATGTAAAATATCCTCTGCTTTGGTGAGATAGTTCAATTGCCTAGTTAAATAAAGGTTACATTTAAAAATAATAATAATAAATGATGGCTACCGTTCATCCGAGAGGAGCCAGGCCTGTGAAGATAGTGGAACAGCCTCTGGGTCTGAGTGTGAAGAGGTTCAGCCAGAGTCAGGAGGACAAAGCTATTCGCCTGGTTAATGTTGCCTCTCCAGATGAGGTTTAATAGCCAGGCAGTGGCATGATCTGGTTGATAGGCCAATGAATGAGGGCCCAATTAAAGCTTCATTAGTGTGGGGAATTGGAAAGAAGATTCCCTGATAAGGGACAGAAATCTTACCACTAGCTTGACATTCACTGTTTGCTTAGTCTCTCTGTTACTTGGTGATATAAGGGCAATTCTACGGTAGCAGAGTAATGCTGAGACTCTGATGTTTCACTTTAGAATGTTTGACAAAAGGATGACCTTTAACAATTTCCACAGAAAATTTTACAAAAACACATTTACTTGAAGAATCAATCAAATTTCAAACACATTTATTTATAAAGCCATTTTTACATCAGCAGTTGTCACAAAGTGCTTATACAGAAACCCTGCCTAAAACCCCAAATAGCAAGCAATGCAGATGTAGAAGCACAGTGGCTAGGAAAAACTCCCTAGAAAGGCAGGAACCTATGAAGAAACCTAGAGAGGAACCAGGCTCTGAGGGGAGGCCATTCCACTTCTGGCTGTGCTGGTAGAGATTATAAGAGTACATGGCCATTAAGGCTAGATTGTTCTTCAAGATGTTCAAACAATCATAGATGACTAGCAGGGTCAAATAATAATCACAGTGGGTATAGAGAGTGCAACAAGTCAGCACCTCAGGAGAGAGAGAGAGAGTGAGAGAGTGTCAGTCAGTCAGTCAGTCAGTCAGTCTAACAGGTCAGGGTTCAATAGCCACAGGCAGAACAACAGAAACTGGATCAGCAGCACAACCAGGTGGACTGGAGACGGGGACAGACAAGAGTCGGCAGGACAGGTATGCCTGAGGCATGGTCCAAGGGCTCAGGTCGAGAGAGAGAAAGAATACTTAAGATCACACAGCACACCAGCTAAGACAGGAGAATTACACCAGATAGGACAGACTGGCCCTAGCACCCCGGCACATAGACTATTGCAGCATAGATACTGGGGACAGAGACACGGGGGGTCGAGGGACACCGTGGCCCTGTGCAACGATACCCCCAGACAGGGCAAATCAGGCAGGATATAACCCCACACACTATGCCAAAGCACAGACCCCACACCATCAGAGGGATATCAACAGACCACCAACTTACTACCCTGAGACAAGGCGGAGTATAGCCACGAAGATCTCCTCCACCACACGAGCCCAGTGCAGATGCAAAGTTTGGTAACAGAATTATGGCACCAACAGCAAAAACCATCATTATGTTACCAAATTTTGCATATGCACTGTTCTTCTTCATGTAAATGTTTTTTGTAAATTGTTAAAAGTTGTCCTTGTGCATAGGGTTGTATAGTTTGTTTAACTTTTCAAAAAAAAAATATTTGTTTTACATACAGTACATTTTAAAGTAAAAACTCTGAGTCTCAGCATCACTCTGTTGCCATTGGAATTACCCATAAATTCTATGGCTATCCTGTGACGGCTGACGTGTCCTGTCATAAGAATACAATTCATCAGAATGCAGTTTCTTAATCCACTGCAAAGTTTTATTGGCTTAGCATAGCATTGTATATGATTTATCCTGTGTTGGATACTCATTATTCAGAAGGCAACACTTAGTGTATTTTGCAGTATGTGTCATCTGTGACTGCAGTCAGTGTGTCAGCATACTTGGAGTTATTTAATATGATTGACATGACCAGGGGATTATCCCATGACCCAGTTTCACTGTTAGCACTTGGTCTACTCTGTCTGTTTGCAATGAGATACATTGAAGTTGTTTTAACTGAATGTGCGCGTACGCTAAATGGAATTAAGCTGGGGAATGAGCCATTAATTCAGTATGACTAAATTATGAATTACCACTATGAATATAGACTATTACTGGTAATTACATAAGCCTTAGTTACCAACCTGAAAATAGCTAACTGAAACATTTGCTCCTTTAAATTCTGTTGAAAGCAAAAATATGCATAAAACTCGCTTCCAATTAACAATACATTACAAGAAAGGTCCTATATAATGAACTGAGGTGTGTGATTTAGATTTAGTTTCTGACAGAAGCGAAAAGTGTTGGCAGGCAGACACAAGCAGGCAGGCTGGCAGGCAGACACTAGAGGGAATGGATGGAATCACCATTACAGGTTTGTGTTGAACTCAGGCTCTGCACTTGGTACAGTATGTTTCAGCCGTCGAGACAGGGATTTACATGTCCTCGCCAGACACATTTTCTAAATAATTAAATGATTCTCCACGCTTTGAATATTGCATGTACCAAACTAAAGGGGGGTCCCCAAAGCACACCAGTGAAGAACAGTACAAAGCCTGCTTAAAATGTCTCAAAAAAAACTAGGCCAAACCTAAATTACACACAACTCTTAGGCTTCCTCAGGGGACCCAGCCAAGTCTCCATTAAGAGAGACCAGAAGACTGAAGGAGGACTCACAGGTCAGAAAACTCTGTGTCCACAATGACACACAGACTATCATTCTGTTGTCTGATATCCTACTCCTACGGTCTAAAAGATGGCGGCGTACTGTACTTTTGCCGTTTATCTTAACTTTATTGGCACGGAATGTATCCGCTATCATTTCTTATGATCGGCAAGAACCTTTGAACATCAGTTCGGAAGTTACTAACCTCAATTCCAGCTTCAACTTCGACTTCTACTCATCTGCCCTGGGCTCTTTGTGTACCTCCGACCCAATCTTTGGGCTACCCAAGAGGAAATGCCAGCGAAAAAGAGGCAAGAGCATAAAAGAGGCAGGAGCACCGAGCCATGCCTGAGAGCCCCCGCCACCCCAGAGAACTGGGTGATCTTGCTCTCGAGGATGACATGAGTAAGGCAGACATCTTCAGTAATTTTCAGGAGAGCGGGAAAACTAGCCCCACTTCCCTCCATTCTATGGGCCACTCTATTAGTCACTTGAGAATAAGATAAACGGGCAACAGTCCATTACAGATTACAAGGGAAGACCTAGCCGAGATCTTTCCAACAATGCCTCTACCAGACGAACTCAATGCATTTAATGCACTATTCGACAAAAATAACATCAAGCCATGCATGAAAGCCCCTGCTGTCCCAAAGGACTGGGTGGTATTGATCTCGAGGCCAACGCGAGGAAGAATTTTTATCTGGTCAACACTCGCAAGGCCGCTGTGAGACTAAGGCAAAGGGAAAACTGGCCCCACTTCCCTCCATTCTATGGGCAACTGTTAGTCACTTTACCATAAAATGGGTGACCTCTGATCGCGGATTTGCTATCAATGGGACTCTCTTAACTGCAATGTTCCCTGTTTTTCTGAAACAGGCTTTTGGAAAAGATACCCCCCATGGCTATCCAACTCGAAGGATATTGGATTCCGGGAAATCCAGAGGGGCAGGAATATGTCTATTCATCAACAACAAATGGTGTGCAGACTGTAGCGCAGTAGAAGTCTCAACCTATTGTTCACCCATCTTGGAATACCTGACGGTCAAATGCGGACCCTTCTACCCTACCGAGAGATTTTTCATCTGTTATCAAAACTGCTGTATATAATCCACCTCAGGACACCAACAACAAGCTGGGATTTAACGAACTGGATGAGGCTATAAACAAGCAGGAAACCATGCATCTGGAGGCTGCGTTTTAAGGGCTCCCAAGTGGCACAGCATTCTAAGGCACTGCATCTCAGTGCTAGAGGAGAGAATTTGTTCTTAACTGACTTGCCTAGTTAAATAAAGTTTAAATAAATAAAATAACATTTTCTTGTTGCCAGTGATTTTAATTCCGCATCACTAAGGCACGTGATACCCAACTACTATCAACACGTCTCCTTTGCCACTAGGGGTGAACAGAAGCTCAAACAGGAAGTACCCGTGACATGCTCCAGGACAGTTTTGCTAGCCCTGACTGGAATTTGTTCCGGGACTCTGGCAATAGCATCAACGAGCAACCACCTTCGTCACCAGCTTAATGAGGAAATGCATCACTGACATTGTCCCCACAGTGAAGGTTCACTGCTTCCCCAATCAAAAGCCCTGAATTAACACCTACAGTACCAGTCAGAAGTTTGGACACACCTACTCATTCAATATTTTTACTATTTTCTACATTGTAGAATAATAGTGAAGACATCTAAACTATGAAATAACACACATGGAATCATGTAGTAACCAAAAAAGTATTGAACAAATAAAAAAATCTAAATATATTTTATTTAATTTTTGAGATTGAGATTCTTCCAAGTAGCCACCCTTTGCCTTGATGACAGCTTTGCACACTCTTGTCATTCTCTCTACCAGCTTCATGAGGTAGTCACCTAGAATGCATTTAATTTAAAGTTAATTTGTGTAATTTCTTTCCAATCAGTTGTATCAGTAGAGGATGCCTGGTTATTTTTTTTAAATGGCTTCCTCACCATCTTAAATAAGCATGCCCCATTCAAGAAATTTAGAACCAGGAACAGATATAGCCCTTGGTTCTCTCCAGACCTGACTGCCCTTAACCAACACAAAAACATCCTATGGCGTTCTGCGTTAGCATCGAACAGCCCCCGTGATATGCAACTTTTCAGGGAAGCTAGAAACCAATATACACAGGCAGAAAAGCCAAGGCTAGCTTTTTCAAGCAGAAATTTGCTTCCTGCAACACAAACTCAAAAAAGTTCTGGGACACTGTAAAGTCCATGGAGAATAAGAACATCTCCTCCCAGCTGCCCACTGCACTGAAGATAGGAAACACTGTCACCACAGACAAATCCACTATAATTGAGAATTTCAATAAGCATTTTTCTACGGCTGGCCATGCTTTCCACCTGGCTACCCCTACCCCGGTCAACAGCACTGCACCCCCCACAGCTACTCGCCCAAACCTTCCCCATTTCTCCTTCTCCCAAATCCAGTCAGCTGATGTTCTGAAAGAGCTGCAAAATCTGGACCCCTACAAATCAGCCGGGCTAGATAATCTGGACCCTTTCTTTCTAAAATTGTTGCCACCCCTATTACTAGCCTGTTCAACCTCTCTTTCGTGTCGTCTGAGATTCCCAAAGATTGGAAAGCAGCCGCGGTCATCCCCCTCTTCAAAGGGGGGGACACTCTTGACCCAAACTGCTACAGACCTATATCTATCCTACCCTGCCTTTCTAAGGTCTTCGAAAGCCAAGTCAACAAACAGATTACCGACCATTTCGAATCCCACCATACCTTCTCCGCTATGCAATCTGGTTTCAGAGCTGGTCATGGGTGCACCTCAGCCACGCTCAAGGTCCTAAACGATATCTTAACCGCCATCGATAAGAAACAATACTGTGCAGCCGTATTCATTTATTTTTATTTTTTTATTTTTTTTATCCCCTTTTCTCCCCAATTTTTCGTGGTATCCAATCGCTAGTAATTACTATCTTGTCTCATCGCTACAACTCCCGTACGGGCTCGGGAGAGACGAAGGTCGAAAGTCATGCGTCCTCCGAAGCACAACCCAACCAAGCCGCACTGCTTCTTAACACAGCGCGCCTCCAACCCGGAAGCCAGCCGCACCAATGTGTCGGAGGAAACACCGTGCACCCGCCCCCCTCAGTTAGCGCGCACTGCGCCCGGCCCGCCACAGGAGTCGCTGGAGCGCGATGAGACAAGGATATCCCTACCGGCCAAACCCTCCCTAACCCGGACGACGCTAAGCCAATTGTGCGTCGCCCCACGGACCTCCCGGTCGCGGCCGGCTGCGACAGAGCCTGGGCGCGAACCCAGACTCTGGTGGCGCAGCATAGCACTGCGATGCAGTGCTCTAGACCACTGCGCCACCCGGGAGGCTGCAGCCGTATTCATTGACCTGGCCAAGGCTTTCGACTCTGTCAATCACCACATCCTCGTCGGCAGACTCGACAGCCTTGGTTTCTCAAATGATTGCCTCGCCTGGTTCACCAACTACTTCTCTGATAGAGTTCAGTGTGTCAAATCGGAGGGTCTGTTGTCCGGGCCTCTGGCAGTCTCTATGGGGGTGCCACGGGGTTCAATTCTTGGACCGACTCTCTTCTCTGTATACATCAATGATGTCGCTCTTGCTGCTGGTGAGTCTCTGATCCACCTCTACGCAGACGACACCATTCTGTATACTTCTGGCCCTTCTTTGGACACTGTGTTAACTACCCTCCAGGCGAGCTTCGATGCCATACAACTGTCCTTCCGTGGCCTCCAATTTCTCTTAAATACAAGTAAAACTAAATGCATGCTCTTCAACCGATCGCTGCCTGCACCTGCCCGCCTGTCCAACATCACTACTCTGAACGGCTCTGACTTAGAATATGTGGACAACTACAAATACCTAGGTGTCTGGTTAGACTGTAAACTCTGGAGTGTGACTGTTTGAGGTTGTGGACAGGTGTCTTTTATACTGATAACAAGTTCAAACAGGTGCCATTAATACAGGTAACGAGTGGAGGACAGAGGAGCCTCTTAAAGAAGAAGTTACAGGTCTGTGAGAGCCAGAAATCTTGCTTGTGTGTAGGTGACCAAATACTTATTTTCCACCATAATTTGCAAATATATTCATTAAAAATCCTACAATGTGATTTTCTGGATTTGTTTTTCTCATTTTGTCTGTCATAGTTGAAGTGTACATATGATGAAAATTACAGGCCTCTCTCATCTTTTTAAGTGGGATAACTTGCACAATTGGTGGCTGACTAAATACTTTTTTGCCCCACTGTATATCTCTCTGGTCACCACCAAAACCAACTCTTCCTTTGGCCGCCTCTCCTTCCAGTTCTGCTGCCAATGACTGGAACGAACTACAAAAATCTCTGAAACTGGAAACACATCTCCCCCACTAGCTTTAAGCACCAGCTGTCAGAGCAGCTCATAGATTACTGCACCTGTACATAGCCCATCTATAATTTAGCCCAAACAACTACCTCCTTCCCTACTGTATTTATTTATTTATTTATTTTGCTCCTTTTCATCCCATTATTTCTATCTCTACTTTGCACATTCTTCCACTGCAAATCAACCATTCCAGTGTTTTACTTGCTATATTGTATTTACTTCGCCACCATGGCCTTTTTTTTGCCTTCACCTCCCTTATCTCACCTCACTTGCTCACATTGTATATAGACTTATTCTTCTACTGTATTATTGACTGTATGTTTGTTTTACTCCATGTGTAACTCTGTGTTGTTGTATGTGTCGAACTGCTTTGCTTTATCTTGGCCAGGTCGCAATTGTAAATGAGAACGTGTTCTCAACTTGCCTACCTGGTTAAATAAAGGTTAAATTAAAAAAAATAATAATAATTGTGACAAGGTAGCAGTGGTTTACAGAAGATATCCCTTTTTGGTAAAGACCAAGCCCATATTATGGCAAGAACAGCTCAAATAAGCAAAGAGAAATGACAGTCCATCATTACTTTAAGACATGAAGGTCAGTCAATACGGAACAGTTCAAGAACTTTTAAAGTTTCTTCAAGTGCAGTTCAAAAACCCTTGAATGAGCAGGTGTGTCCAGACTTTTGACTGGTATTGTATGTATTTAAAATCTCTCTATATATATTATATAATTTTAAATGCTCATAAAATATGGTACATACTTACTTCCTCACGTGGGACAACATGTGCTCTATCAGGTACAGATTGAGCTAACGCCAAAAGCAAAGTAATTAACTTGTAAATAAATATTCAGAAGAGTCATGGGAAACTGTGCCTGATAAACCAGATGACTTCATCCAACAAGAGTCAAAGGACAGAGGGATATACTGGCTAGAACCTTCTCATTGTGGATCTGGTAGGACAAAAAGCATGGCCAATTTTATTGTTTCCCACCGATGTTGTTTATAAGGTTCTACTGTAGGTGAAACGGCAACATGTTGTGTGGACTAAAACAGCATACAACCGAGTGTATCCCAAAGCATGATCAAATGAATTTGCCAGCTACAGTAATTCTGAGAAACATTGAGACATTCTTGGTTGATTTTTTTTGGTCAAATTAATCAGTTAGCTCTCTACCTTTGATAAGCAGCTGGTAACTTGCTAGCTAGTTAGCTCCCATGCCAATTTCAAGTCTTTCAAAGCTAATATCTAATGTCATACATTTTAAGTTATTTCAGAATGAAAGTTAACTGACTAGCGCATCGTGCTTTGTGACATTATGTTAGCTAGCTATCCCCAGTTAGATCATGTGTTTTCACTTATTGCATATGCATGCTCGTTGCATTCTCCCTGGTGCACTCGTTCTTTCTTGAGCTGGATGCTCGTTCTAAATAGTAATCTGTTAATCTGTTCAAAACAGTGGCAGCATGTGCAGGAGTGGTCATTCAGTTTTTGAAATGCAAAAGTGAAATAGGTGTTTTTATGCTGTTGTTCAAATGCACAGATCACTTCATATATATTTTCAAAGAAACTACCGGTAGTTCGATAACTTGGCATCATATTTCTGTTATGATGTTTTGTTCACTCCAACCACCTCACGTCCCAGGTATTCAGCCAATCAGTGGCCGCCGCTGAACTTTTCAAATTGAAAAAGGTATTGGCATTGACCTGTATATACTTGCACTCTCCTGTTTCTTCAACCTGTCTCGTACTTCTTGTGTGTTTTTTTTCATTCTATTTTCTATTATTATCTACCATGTATTATTGTTATTACTGAATTGTTTCGAAAGAGATTTGAAGGTAAGAATTTCACTGTACTGTTTTACACCTGTTGTAGCCTGTGCATGTGACAAAATTTGAAACTTGAAAATAGTAATAAATAAAATAGGACTAAAACAAGAGTCAGGCAGCAGGGCTATGGGTAATCCAATTCTTGTTTCAGAGACCAATCGTTCCCTGTTTTCTATTTTTCAGTAGATGGAATGAACTTATTTGTCACAAATCAGTCCTTAAATAGAACAGAATAGAATCGTCTGTGGTGAATAGATCCCTGGTGACCTTTCCACACATTTGTCAGCTCAACAAATGAGGCTTCAACTTTAACTGCCTCACAGAGGTCAGGACTGTTAAAAGTGTCAAAACTTAATAAAACATTCAAAAAAAAAACAGTCTGTGGGGGGTGCGCATGTTTGTGTGTGTGTTTGTGCGTGTGTGTGCATGTCTGTGTTTTCGTGTGTGTGTTTGTGCGTGTGTGTGCATGTCTGTGTTTTTGTGTGTGTGAGTGTGTGCGTGTTATGTGTATGTGTTCTGTTTTGACCTTGTTTACTTAATGTCTCTCCTGGTGCTTGTGTCCCCCTGCCTGGGTGTCCAGCTGAGCTGCAGCCTTTCTCTGACAGCACGACAGCAGGTGGAGGAGATGAAGGTGTAGACACACAGTTTGCATCTCAAATGGCACCCTATTCCCTATGTAGTGCACTACTTTTGACCAGCTCCAACTGGTCAAAAGTAGTGCACTATATAGGGAATAGGGTGCAATTTGGGACACATCCACACAGATGGCTTACAGTGGGTAAGTCCTACACAACACTCCTCTAGCGATGCCTAAGATCAGCATCCAATGTACCTGAATCATTGGCATCTCAGTCTGGAGCCACTCTGTCAAACATTGCAGTCTGACAATACACCTTGTTGTGATTACGCCACCCGCTTTTCATATTCAGCCTGAAATATTGAAATCTGGAAATGGTGCTCTATGCTCTCTAAAAACTCACCAAGAAATCCTGCAACTAGGAAAGAGTGTCTTTGAAAATGAAGTCTGTTCAATTAAAGATAAAGCAAATAAAAGAGAGAAGGAGGGAGAGGAAGGTGGGGGTACTATCGGCCAGCATTGAAAACAACCAATCAAAGCGTCAGTATTAAAATTGGTGTTTTAAACATGGCTGTTTTGGTGAGAAAATAAATGGCTGTTCATTTCCACGTGTCAACAGTAATTCACGAGGGTGTCAGTCAGTGCCAAGGCTGCATAGCCCTCTATTATCTCCTGTCCTGCTCTCTTCACAGATAGTAAAGACTGTCCACAAAGACAAAAGGTACGTCTCTAACAGTGACTTGACTAGTGCAGAGTTTATTGGGTTTGATAAACCTGGACAGCCTAACATTTGAGGCTATTTGCTTGTTTTATTTTTACCCATCTAAAGAAGGGATCCTATTGGTAGATGGGTAAAAATAAAACAAGCAGACATTGAATATCCCTTTGAGCATGGTGAAGTTATGACACTTTGAATGGTATGTCAATACACCCAGTCACTATAAAGATACAGGCGTGCTTCATAACTCAGTTGACGGAGAGGAAGGAAACCACTCAGGGAAACAGTTACAGAGTTGAATGGCTGTGATAGGAGAAAAGAAAACCTCCCTGTTCTTTGTGGGTGAATCTGTGTTTGAAATCCACTGAGAGACTGAGAGACCTTACATATAATTATATCTGTGGGGTAGAGAGAGAAAGTATTCATTCAAAAATCATGTTAAACACTATTATTGCTATTAGTCCATGCAACTTAATGTGACTTGTTAAGCAAATGTTTTCTCCTGAACTTATTTAGGCGTGCCAATAACAAAAGGGTTGAGTATGTATATACTCAAGACATTTCAGCTTTTAATTAATTAATTAATTTTGTATTAATCTGTAAACATTTTCGACATTATGGGGTATTGTGTGCAGGCCAGTGACAAAAAAAAACTAAATTTAATCCATTTTAAATTCAGGCTGTAACACAACAAAATGTGGATAAAGTCAAGGGGTGTGAATACTTTTTGAAGACAGTGTATGTAAAGGAATGTGCTGTATCTTGCTTGTATTGTCCCTGGAGTTATTCAATCATCCTGTTTACTGACATTGTTCAATGTTTGCGCAACAAATCTCTCCTGTTTCGCGTTGCCTCTGCCTTATGAATATCTAATTGCATGTGTTTTCCCAGCTCCTGGTTGCGTTTTGATCTGAATGTTGACATTCAAGATGTGTCTGAGGTTTCCCGTTGTGAGCATATGGGGAGCAGAGAGCTCCGAGAAGAAGTGCTAATTAGAACGGTAGATATAATAACCCTGTCAGTCACTGACTCTCTGCAGAGGCAAAACACACTGCCTCCCTGTGAGGCAGCAATAACAAAGAACATGTAAGGTATTACTGTACTGTATATCTGTACCTATGGTATATCCTTGTGATATGCATGGTATACAGTGGTGGGAAAAAGTACCCAATTGTCATACTTGAGTAAAAGTAAAGGTACCTTAATAGAAAATGACTCAAGTAAAAGTGAAAGTCACCCAGTAAAGTCCTACTTGAGTAAAAGTAAAAAAACATATTTCGTTTTAAATATACTTAAGTGTCAAAATAAATGTAACTGCAAAAATATACTTAAGTGTCAAAAGTAAAAGTGAAAGTATAAATAATTTCAAATTCCGTATATATTAAGCAAACCAGATGGCATGATTATTCTTGTTTTTTAATTTACGGATAGCCAGGGGCACACTCCAACACTCAGACATAATTTACAAACAAAGCGTTTGTGTTTAGTGAGTCTGCCAGATCAGATGCAGTAGGGATAACCATGGATTTTCTCTTTAAATGCGTGAATTAGACAATGTTCTTGTCCTGCTAAGCATTTAAAATGTAAGGAGTACTTTTGGGTGTCAGGGAAAATGTATGGAGTAGGAAGTACATTTTTTTCTTTATGAAAGTAGTGGAGTAAAAGTAAAAGTTGTCAAAAATATAAATAGTAAAGTAAAGTACAGATACCCCAAAAAACGAATTAAGTAGTACATTAAAGTATTTACACCACTGATGGTATATCTCTGGATATCTGTTCCGTTTTGGTCTGAACTGTTTCAGGTATTCCCAGGTAGAATGTGCTTATATGATCCTGTGATGCACATGTTCGACTAGCTCTGTATGCACTTTAACCCTCATACTACCAACATATTTTACGTTCTGTGCATGGGTTACAAACTGACCCAAGAAGAAACTATTGGAAAAAGCAATAATCATTGAAAAATATCAACTTAATTCCTATCAAAATATAATTAGACGTGTACATAATATTACCATTTTTTTTATCTTTTTTTTTTTTACAAAACAGAATTTTAGCACAATTACAGTTCATTTGCATTTTCTGTCAAATGAAAATATACACTTTTCCCTTACATAATGTGCAGCTTTTTCCCCCCAAAGTACAGTTGTGGCCAAAAGTTTTAAGAAATACACAAATATTAATTTCCACAAAGTGTGCTGCTTCAGTGTCTTTAGATATTTTTGTCAGATGTTACTATGGAATACTGAAGTATAATTACAAGCATTTCATAAGTGTCAAAGGCTTTTATTGACAATTACATGAAGTTGATGCAAAGAGTCAATATTTGCAGTCTTGACCCTTCTTTTCAAGACCTCTGCAATCCCCCCTGGCATGCTGTCAATTAACTTCTGGGCCACATCCTGACAGATGGCAGCCCATTCTTGCATTATCAATGCTTGGAGTTTGTCAGAATTTGTGGGTTTTTGTTTGTCCACCTTCCTCTTGAGGATTGACCACAAGTTCTCAATGAGATTCATGTCTGGGGAGTTTCCTGGCCATGGACCCAAAATGTCGATGTTTTGTTCCCCGAGCCACTTAGTTATCACTTTTGCCTTATGGCAAGGTGCTCCATCATGTTGGAAAAGATATTGTTCGTCACCAAACTGTTCCTGGATGGTTGGGAGAAGTTGCTCTCGGTGGATGTGTTAGTACCATTCTTTATTCATGGCTGTGTTCTTAGGCAAAATTGTGAGGGAGCCCACTCCCTTGGCTGAGAAGCAACCCCACACATGAATGGTCTCAGGATGCTTTACTGTTGGCATGACACAGGACTGATGGTAGCGCTCACCTTGTCTTCTCCGGACAAGCTTTTGTTCCGGGTGCCCCAAACAATCGGAAAGGGGATTCATCAGAGAAAATGACTTTACCCCAGTCCTCAGCAGTCCAATCCCTGTACCTTTTGCAGAATATAGAAGTTGCTTCTTTGCTGCCCTTCCTGACACCAGGCCATCCTCCAAAAGTCTTCACCCTACTGTGCGTGCAGATGCACTCACACCTGCCTGCTGCCATTCCTGAGCAAGCTCTGTACTGGTGGTGCCTCGATCCCGCAGCTGAATCAACTTTAGAAGACGGTCCTGGCGCTTGCTGGACTTTCTTGGGCGCCCTGAAGCCTTCTTCACAACAATTGAACCGCTCTCCTTGAAGTTCTTGATGATCCGATAAACAGTTGATTTAGGTGCAATCTTACTGGCAGATTGCACCGGCACGTGTTTCCTTGCAGGTAACCATGATTGACAGAGGAAGAACAATGATTCCAAGCACCACCCTCCTTTTAAAGCTTCCAGTCTGTTATTCGAACTGAATCAGCATGACAGAGTGATCTCCAGCCGTGTTCTCGTCAACACTCACACCTGTGTTAACGAGAGAATCACTGAAATGATGTCAGCTGGTCCTTTTGTGGCAGGGCTGAAATGCAGTGGAAATATTTTTGGGGGATTCAGTTCATTTGTGTGGCAAAGAGGGACTTTGCAATTAATTGCAATTCATCTGATCACTCTTCATAACATTCTGGAGTATATGCAAATTGCCATCATACAAACTGAGGCAGAAGACTTTGTGAAAATGTATATTTGTGTCATTCTCAAAACTTTTGGCCACGACTGTACAGTCCACATTAGAACTAAAAAGCTGATTTACCATAATTTTATTGTAGTATTATTTCGTTTTTAGAATTTTGAAGTAAATATGAATTCTGGCATATTTATGTGGTAAAAATGACTGCAATTTAAAGGGACTGTAACGGCTTTCGTCGTTGGAAGGAGAGGAGGACCAAAGCGCAGGGTGGTACGTTTCCATATTTATTGGAATACTTTTCAACACGAACAAAAACAATAAACAGACGAAAACCAAAGAAGCTACAGTCCTGAACATGGGAACACAAAATACACGAACACACAAACAGGAACAATCACCCACAAACCAACAGTGCAAACAGGCTACCTTAATATGGTTCCCAATCAGAGACAATGCAAAACACCTGCCTCTGATTGAGAACCGTATCAGGCCAATTGACAAACCTACACATAGAAACACATAACATAGACTACACCCACCCAGCTCACGTCCTGACCAACTAAACAAAGACTAAACAAAGGAAATAAGGTCAGGAACGTGACAGGGACGGTACACCAAAACTTGAAATATAAGTAATTATATTGACAAAAAGTGTTTCATCCATTGATCCTGAGAGACAATGACCAAACATATGGCTTAGTTTTCTTTATTTACTTACCCCACAGTCAGCATTACCCCACAGTCGCCGCTAGTGACACAATGGGATTGGTAGTACCTATGGCAGAATGATTCAAAAAGCATGGCCAAATCCTCAAAGTCACTTACATTTTTTTTGTTATAGCAAACCAAGTTGCACTTAGGGCCCAATTCTGACCCGAATTAAGAGCACATAAATGGAACGTAATTCCCTTTTTATACACTTTTCTCTCTATGCCTATTCTGACCTTGAACTTAAGCATATACATGAAAGTGTGGTGGAGGTGTGTCTACAGATAGGTTGTATTCTGACCTTGACTTAATTCCACCGCCTTTACGTGGGAGGAAACTATGAAGAAGGTCTAGACCGGGCTTTCCCAAACTCGGTCTTGGGGTTCCTCCTGGGTGCACGTTTTGGTGTTTTCCCTAGCACTACACAACTGATTCAAATAATCAAAGCTTGATGATGAGTTGGTTATTTGAATCAGCTGTGTGGTGCTAGGGCAAACACCAAAATGTGGACCCAGGGTGGGGCCCCAGGACTGAGTTTGGGAAACCCTGGTCTAGAGAACCTATCGGTTCCAAGTGGAAAAAGCATCTACTATTTTTTTCAGATATAAATAACACCATTCTCCATGCACTGTAATTTACAACTTGATGAAAGCTATTGATACGAGCTACATAAATGAATAATCCGTTTGGATGAGGGAATTGTAAATATAAATGACATTTGCTTTAGATATATTTAACCTTATAATCGCTGGAGACAGATGGGAAACCAGACATATGGCAGCAAACTGAAGCATATTAACATATCAACGGCCTTGGGATGGGCACTCTCTTAATGTCTTAATTATAGGCTACCCGACTTTCTCTGTATCCTATTTCTAACTTGTTAAATATTAACCACTGTCAGTATCGACTGTCAGTAGGCCTAATAACAACACAGATTCAAATGCCAATTTACTGTTAGTTACTCTGTTGGTATAGCCTACATGATCATTCCATTTAATTCCATTGTTTCGTTTAGCTTAATTTGCTTCCTCTTTAACACCGTCACGGCCATGTGGTTGTTGCTGAGGATCATTAGTAACAGTTGATAATATAAAAGAAGACGTGTAGGCTAATTAAATTGTTATGGAGTGGAGCGCAGACCAAGCCGTAACAGTTTAAACACAACACACTTCTCCTTTCCCCCCTCTGATAACCAGGTGGTGAATCGCATCTCTGCATGTCTGGCAGACATATCAGTGTGGATGACGGATCACCACCTCAAGCTGAACCTCGGCAAGACGGAGCTGCTCTTCCTCCCGGGGAAGGACTGCCCGTTCCATGATCTCGCCATCACGGTTGACAACTCCATTGTGTCCTCCTCCCAGAGTGCTAAGAACCTTGGCGTGATCCTGGACAACACCCTGTCGTTCTCAACTAACATCAAGGCGGTGACCCGTTCCTGTAGGTTCATGCTCTACAACATTCGCAGAGTACGACCCTGCCTCACGCAGGAAGCGGCGCAGGTCCTAATCCAGGCACTTGTCATCTCCCGTCTGGATTACTGCAACTCGCTGTTGGCTGGGCTCCCTGCCTGTGCCATTAAACCCCTACAACTCATCCAGAACGCCGCAGCCCGTCTGGTGTTCAACTTTCCCAAGTTCTCTCACGTCACCCCGCTCCTCCGCTCTCTCCACTGGCTTCCAGTTGAAGCTCGCATCCGTTACAAGACCATGGTGCTTGCCTACGGAGCTGTGAGGGGAACGGCACCTCCGTACCTTCAGGCTCTGATCAGGCCCTACACCCAAACAAGGGCACTGCGTTCATCCACCTCTGGCCTGCTCGCCTCCCTACCTCTGAGGAAGTACAGTTCCCGCTCAGCCCAGTCAAAACTGTTCGCTGCTCTGGCACCCCAATGGTGGAACAAACTCCCTCACGACGCCAGGTCAGCGGAGTCAATCACCACCTTCCGGAGACACCTGAAACCCCACCTCTTTAAGGAATACCTAGGATAGGATAAAGTAATCCTTCTAACCCCCCCCCCCCCCCCTTAAAAGAGTTAGATGCACTATTGTAAAGTGGTTGTTCCACTGGATATCATAAGGTGAATGCACCAATTTGTAAGTCGCTCTGGATAAGAGCGTCTGCTAAATGACTTAAATGTAAATGTAAACACATGGTGCAATACTGGGCTGCGTCATCACACAGTTCCATGGTTAGTGCAGGCAATTGACACCCTATTCTCCCTATTATAATTGTACACTTATCTATGTACACTAATCTTCCAACATTACCATGGGATAAAGAACTGAAGTCCATATCGATACAGAAACACAACACAATTATTCTGATTTATTAAGAGCAAGTTGATTGACAAAGTCACGAAAAGTTGGAAAAATTAAATAAACCACTTTCTGGCTATGATTAAAAAAGCTCAGAGTGACCATAGGGTTCTTGGTCACCTCCCTAACCAAGGCCCTTCTCCGATTTCCTCCCCGATTTCTCAGTTTGGCCGGGAGGACACTAGGAAGTGTCTTGGTGGTTCCAAACGCTTCCATTTCAAAATGATGGAGGCCACTGTGTTCTTGGGGACCTTTTTTGGTACCCTTCCCCAGATCTATGGCTCACCACAATCCTGTCTCTGAGTTCTATGGACTATTTCTTCGACCTCATGGCTTGGTTTTTGCTCTGACATGCACTGTCAACTGTGGGACCTTATATAGACAGGTATGTGCCTTTCCAAATCATGTCCAATCAATTGAATTTACCACAGGTGCTCCAATCAAGTTGTAGAAACATCTCAAGGATGATCAATGGAAACAGGATGCACCTTAGCTCTCATAGCAACGGGTCTGAATACTTAGTTAATGTGATATTTCAGTTTTTTGTATTTGCAAACATTTCTAAAAACCTGTTTTTGCTTTTTCATTATGGGGTATTGTGTGTAGATTGATGAGGGAAGAATTTAGGGGAGAATTTAAAAATCTATTTTAGAATACGGCTGTAACGTAACAAAATGTGGGAAAAGTGAAGGGGTCTGAATACTTCCCGAATCACTGTAAATGTGATATTTCAGTTAATTTTTTATACATTTGCAAAAATGTATAAAAAAACTGTTTTTGCTGTCATTATGAGTTATTGTGTGTAGATTGATGAGGGGGGAAAAAAGTGAAACATTAACTTCAATTGAATCACGCTACAACGCCGATCTTCGGCGCTACAGATTGAATCCAACCGCTACTGTACAGATGTGGACCAGGATAATGAAGAGATTTGAAGTCCGGAACATTGAAAACAACCGGACACATACTTTCTGTACAGGTCACAGCTTGCTTTATTTTTCATTTCAAACCTATGGGATGCACACTGAGAAACTACTCCAGGCTTTGCTACATATCCATCTACCAAAATCACAATAGTTCAAAAAGCGTTAAAAAAAAAAAAAAAAAAAAATGGTAACAGAACTAAACCACGCAGAGAAGCTTATCTAAAAATGTATCTAAACATTGCAGAACCAAGAGTTTTAGCAAAGACAGTGATATGCACACTGTTCCCCATCATCTCCACGTCTTGGGTATTTATCCCTAGCTAGGTCCACATATTCATGATGTGTACAGTATCTGGACTGTTTTCTAAAGCGAAACAACTGGCAATAAGGCCATTTTTTTCTCCCATTGAATAATTTTTTTCAAACGTCATGAAACCTAGCTACAACAATGCACACACAGAAACTAGCATGAATGCATTGGGCTTTATACAGCTTGCCTCAATGACGGAACTATGACATACAGTACAGTACCTTGAAAAGTGTTCCGTTATCAAACCGTCATGATAGAGAATACTTAGCTAGCTGAATTATCTGAATTATCTAGCTTTGCTCAGATAATTCAGGAAATCTATTGTATACCGGTGTTCATGTTCAACTTCAACTTCCATAGACGTACAAATCGATACTCACTTGGAAAAAACCTTTTTTATAAGAATGTATTCCAGTATGATTATGCACAGAGTGACATAGATATGCCTGGACTTGAATTAGAAACATGTTCCTAGTGTTTATCATTACATGCCTTCCACTACACACAGTCATGACACTACAGGAGGCCTAGCAGATAACAGGCGCACACATCTGAAAAATGAAGTTTGACTCTGTTAGTAGCAGCTCAGAAAAACGGACTCTGAGTGGATTTCAACATTGACCCGTGCCTTTGTACAAACAGTTGTTTGATATCAAATACAAAACAGCAATAACAAGTAAAAAAAAGTGATGATAAATAATAAATACATTGAGGGATGAGACATGAAAAGAGAACAGAGACAGCCGGGAGGGAAGGGAGATTCAGATATGGGCAGGAAGGCGGGTGTGAGAGTACTCTGAGCCGAGCAAGACACTGGGGAGACAGACACTCCCTGTTAAAAGCTTGGAATGGAGACGGGCAGACGAGGTGGGGTTGGTGGGAGGGTTGGGCAGGCAGACTCAGTGCCCGTCTGTGTTGGGCGGCTTGGCGTCGTGAGGCGCAGCGCCAGCAGGGAGCCAGGGAGAGACGGAGCGAGAGGTGGTCTGCTTGGCCATGCTGTAGTGGCTGATCACCGTATAGAAGCGCCCTCGGGAGTTGGCATCCTGAGCAGTGTAGTAGGCCTCCAGAGAGGCAGGGATGCACCGTTTATGCTGCAGGGGGGAAAGAGTGGGGAGGGTTCAATATCATACTCTCCTCATTTACACACTGTTGCACAGCACTAAGGGCTTTTTCTGGTGAAGAGGTTTTTTTTGTCCTCTGGAGAGCGCAGTGGCTGTGTCTAAATGAGATTTACTTCAGCTAAACATGCCTGTAGTCCACAGCAAAAACCGCTAAAGGTGACTCTGTACAGACAATTAACCAGTGTAGTTAACACTCTGTCCCAAATAGCACCCTATTCCCTATGTAGTGGACTACTTCTGACCAGGGCATATATGGCTCTAGTCAAAATACACTATATAGGGAATAGGGTGCCATTTGTGACACAGATTAAAGACCCTTCAGGGCCCACTCACCTTGTATATGAATCCGTCTGGGCAGCTGTGGTCGTAGGTAAACGCCTTGTACACCACCAGGAACACTATGCAGGCCAGGAAGGCCAAGGCCAGGACTATGAGGATAGTGACCTGCGAATGAGAGATATTGAATTTAATAGCTGCCGGCGAAGTCAGGTTTCCTGTCAAAGCGGAGATCTAAAACATCTTAAAGCAAGGTTCTGTTATTTAATAGATTCGATGGAGTTTGACACTATAATATCGGTATATGTTCAAAAGAGCACTCAAACAACTACTACCATCATTTGTCTGGTGACAAGGTGAGAGAAAACAAGTCAATATGCAGGATATAACTCATCATCATTTGTCTCCAGAAATGCCATCTGAGTAGAGGTAGAACGTGTTCATTGCCTGCCATATTAAGCCCAGTGGAGACGAACAGATTCAATAAACACCTTCACTAATTACATTTTTCACAACCCAGCAGCCAAAGTGGTCACAAAATGCAGTTGAAGCAGACAGACGCTGGGAAAAAATAGCTCCATAACCACATTCCTAAAAAAGACAATCCAATATGTCAGAATACATTACTTTCAATAGAGTGATCCAAATAAGTACATCTATATAACTACTCGATGTAGAAATGTGGTGCTTCAAATGTGTATTTCCCTGGTAGACAAGATGATTTTATAGTGGGAGATTAACATATAACAGGGCCGATTTTCTCCCTGTTCCTCCTGAATCTATGATTGGTTAATTAACATTATGCAAATGTAGGTAAAATGATAGCTGAGAGATGTTAGAATGGTTTTGCAATCTGATTACTTTAGAGAGGAGTGAAAGAACGTGTACACACGGCAAAGCTCTACCGTAATGTAAATGCGGTGGTAGACCAGTAAAACTGGTCTAGTACAGCGTCAAATCAAGTGACCGAAGGGCTATTTTCATCCTCACGTCCACAATTATTCATAATGCACCATAAAACCATTTTCCTGTTTCCAATGGCCTCCCTCCATATCGCCCATCACGCCATCTCGGCAGGATGCTAGGCTAGGGGATTTACATGTAGCTAGCGTGCTAATCAGCAGAGATCAGAGTGATTTTTTAAAAGGGGAGCACAGAAGCTAAATGACCAATAACTTAGGTGTTAATGTGAGGACACATGTTTGGTTCTGTCAGAATGTTCATGAAATTACATTTGCTTATCACACACCCTAAACATGTGAAATGGCTGCTTAAAGGGTATTAAGGGCTTTAACGGCAATTCTTTGGCAGTTATCCATATGACATATAAACACATTGTTCCAGTACGGGAGTGTTTAAGCATTCAATTGATAGCTTTTAACCTAGATTTGTAGAGTATTGATAATATTGACAGAAGCATGTGGTCTATTAATATTAATGATGAACTTTTTACATTATTCATAAACTCAATGAACCCTAAACCTCACAGGGTTTGGTTTAATGCCATGACACTAATTTGACATGCGTAGGCATTGGATTTTCTTGATCTATCTATATGTCCATATCTACAGTACCAGTCAAAAGTTTGGACACACCTACTCATTCAAGGGTTTTCCTTAATTTTTTACATTGCAGAACAATAGTGAAGACATCAAAACTATGAAATAACATATACGGAATCATGTAGTAACCAAAAAATGTGTTAAACAAATCAAAATATATTTTAGATTCTTCAAAGTAGCCATCCTTTGCCTTGATGACAGCTTCGCACAATCTTGGCATTCTCTCATCCAGCTTAATGAGGTAGTCACCTGGAATGCATGTCAATTAACACGAGGGCTTTGTTAAAAGTTAATTTGTGGAATTTCTTTCCTATATTTCCGGCGCCGAAAAGAGATGGCTGCCTCGCTTCGTGTTCCTTGGAAAATATGCAGTATTTTGTTTTTTTACGTGTTATTTCTTACATCGGTACCCCGGGTAATCTTAGGTTTCATTACATACAGTCGGGAGGAACTACTGAACATACGATTAACGTCAACTCATCATCGTTCCTACCAGGAATATGACTTTCCCGAAACGGATCCAGTGTTTTGCCTTCCACACAATACAATGGATCTGATCCCAGCCGGCGACCCTGTGCGACGCCGAAAAAGGGGAAAACGTGGCGGTCTCGTGGTCAGGCTTCGGAGACGGGCACATCGCGCTCCACTCCCTAGCATACTACTCGCCAATGTCCAGTCTCTTGACAATAAGGTTGATGAAATCCGAGCACGGGTAGCATTCCAGAGAGACATCAGGGATTGCAACGTGCTCTGCTTCACGGAAACATGGCTAACTCAAGGGACGCTAACGGAGTCGGTGCAGCCAGCTGGTTTCTTCATGCATCGCGCCGACAGAAACAAACATCTTTCCGGTAAGAAGAGGGGCGGGGGGGTATGCCTTATGATTAACGAGAAGTGGTGTGATCATCATAACAACACACAAGAACTCAAGTCGTTCTGTTCACCTGATCTAGAACTCCTCACAATCAAATGTCGACCGCATTATCTACCAAGGGAATTCTCGTCAATCATAATCACAGCCGTATACATTCCCCCCCAAGCAGACACAGATGGCCCTGAACGAACTTTATCTGACTCTTTGTAAACTGGAAACCACACACCCTGAGGCTGCATTCATCGTAGCTGGGGATTTTAACAAGGCTAATCTAAAAACAAAACTCCCTAAATTCTATCAGCATATCGATTGTGCTACCAGGGCTGGAAAAACACTAGACCATTGTTATACTAATTTCCGCGACGCTTATAAGGCCCTCCCCCGCCCCCCTTTCGGAAAAGCTGACCACGACTCCATTTTGTTGATTCCAGCCTACAAACAAAAACTCAAACAACAAGCTCCCGCGCTCAGGTCTGTTCAACGCTGGTCCGACCAATCTGAATCCACGCTTCAAGACTGCTTCGATCACGCGGATTGGAATATGTTCCGCATCGCGTCCAACAACAATATTGACGAATATGCTGATTCGGTGAGCGAGTTCATTAGGAAGTGCATTGACGATGTCGTACCCACAGCAACGGTAAAAACATTCCCAAACCAGAAACCGTGGATTGACGGCAGCATTCGCGTGAAACTGAAAGCGCGAACCACTGCTTTTAACCAGGGCAAGGTGACCGGAAGCATGACCGAATACAAACAGTGTAGCTATTCTCTCCGCAAGGCAATCAAACAGGCTAAGTCTCAGTACAGAGACAAAATCGAGTCGAAATTCAACAGCTCAGACACAAGAGGTATGTGGCAGGGTCTACAGTCAATCACGGATTACAAAAAGAAAACCAGCCCCGTCGAGGACCAGGATGTCTTGCTCCCAGACAGGCTAAACAACTTTTTTGCCCGCTTTGAGGACAATACAGTGCCACTGACACGGCCCCCTACCAAAACCTGCGGGCTCTCCTTCACTGCAGCCGAGGTGAGTAAAACATTTAAACGTGTTAACCCTCGCAAGGCTGCAGGCCCAGACGGCATTCCCAGCCGCGTCCTCAGAGCATGCGCAGACCAGCTGGCTGGTGTGTTTACGGACATATTCAATCAATCCTTATCCCAGTCTGCTGTTCCCACATGCTTCAAGAGGGCCACCATTGTTCCTGTTCCCAAGAAAGCTAAGGTAACTGAGCTAAACGACTACCGCCCCGTAGCACTCACTTCCGTCATCATGAAGTGCTTTGAGAGACTAGTCAAGGACCATATCACCTCCACCCTACCGGACACCCTAGACCCACTCCAATTTGCTTACCGACCCAATAGGTCCACAGACGACGCAATCGCAACCACACTGCACACTGCCCTAACCCATCTGGACAAGAGGAATACCCATGTGAGAATGCTGTTCATCGATTACAGCTCAGCATTTAACACCATAGTACCCTCCAAACTAGTCATCAAGCTCGAGACCCTGGGTCTCGACCCCGCCCTGTGCAACTGGGTCCTGGACTTCCTGACGGGCCGCCCCCAGGTGGTGAGGGTAGGTAACAACATCTCCTCCCCGCTGATCCTCAACACTGGGGCCCCACAAGGGTGCGTTCTGAGCCCTCTCCTGTACTCCCTGTTCACCCACGACTGCGTGGCCATGCACGCCTCCAACTCAATCATCAAGTTTGCGGATGACACTACAGTGGTAGGCTTGATCACCAACAACGACGAGACGGCCTACAGGGAGGAGGTGAGGGCCCTCGGAGTGTGGTGTCAGGAAAATAACCTCATACTCAACGTCAACAAAACAAAGGAGATGATTGTGGACTTCAGGAAACAGCAGAGGGAGCACCCCCCTATCCACATCGACGGGTCAGTAGTGGAGAAGGTGGAAAGTTTTAAGTTCCTCGGTGTACACATCACGGACAAACTGAACTGGTCCACCCACACAGACAGCGTTGTGAAGAAGGCGCAGCAGCGCCTCTTCAACCTCAGGAGGCTGAAGAAATTCGGCTTGTCACCAAAAGCACTCACAAACTTCTACAGATGCACAATCGAGAGCATCCTGTCGGGCTGTATCACCGCCTGGTACGGCAACTGCTCCGCCCACAACCGTAAGGCTCTCCAGAGGGTAGTGAGGTCTGCAGAACGCATCACCAGGGGCAAACTACCTGCCCTCCAGGACACCTACACCACCCGATGTCACAGGAAGGCCATAAAGATCATCAAGGACAACAACCACCCAAGCCACTGCCTGTTCACCCCGCTATCATCCAGAAGGCGAGGTCAGTACAGGTGCATCAAAGCAGGGACCGAGAGACTGAAAAACAGCTTCTATCTCAAGGCCATCAGACTGTTAAACAGCCACCACTAACATTTAGCGGCCGCTGCCAACATACTGACCCAACTCCAGCCACTTTAAAAATGGGAATTGATGGAAATTATGTAAAAATGTACCACTAGCCACTTTAAGCAATGCCACTTAATACAATGTTTACATACCCTACATTACCCATCTCATATGTATATATACTGTACTCTATATCATCTACTGCATCTTGCCATCTTTATGCAATACATGTACCACTAGCCACTTTAAACTATGCCACTTATGTTTACATACCCTACAGTACTCATCTCATATGTATATACCGTACTCTATACCATCTACTGCATCTGCCATGCCGTTCTGTACCACCACTCATTCATATATCTTTATGTACATATTCTTTATCCCTTTACACTTGTGTGTGTGTGTAAGGTAGTAGTGTGGAATTGTTAGGTTAGATTACTGTTGGTTATTACTGCATTGTCGGAACTAGAAGCACAAGCATTTCGCTACACTCGCATTAACATCTGCTAACCATGTGTATGTGACTAATAAAATTTGATTTGATTTGATTTTCTTAATGCGTTTGAGCCAATCAGTTGTGTTGTGACAAAGTAGGGGTGGTATACAGAACATAGCCCTATTTGGTAAAAGACCAAGTCCATATTATGGCAAGAACAGCTCAAATAAGCAAAGAGAAACAACAGTCCAGCATTACTTTAAGACATGAATGTAAGTCAATCCGTAAAATTTCAAGAACTTTGAAAATTTCTTCAAGTGCAGTCGCAAAAACAATCATGATGAAACTGGCTCTCATGAGGACCGACACAGGAAAGGAAGATCCAGAGTTACCTCTGCTGCAGAGGACATGTTCATTAGAGTTACCAGCCTCAGAAATACAGCCTAAATAAACGCTTCACAGAGTTTAAGTTACAGACACATCTCAACATCAACTGTTCAGAGGAGACTGCATGAAATCAGGCCTTCATGGTCGTATTGCTGCAAAGAAACCACTACTAAAGGACACCAATAAGAAGAGACTTGCTTGGGCTAAGAAACACGAGCAATGGACATTAGACCGGTGGAAATCTGTCCTTTAGTCTGATGAGTCCAAATTTGAGATTTTTGGTTCCAACTGCCGTCTTTGTGAGAGACGCAGAGTAGGTGAACAGATGATCTCTGCATGTGTGGTTCCCACCATGAAGCATGGAGGTGTGATGGTGGGGGGAGTGCTTTGCTGGTGACACTATCGGTGATTTATTTAGAATTCAAGGCACACTTAACAAGCATGGATACCACGGCCATCTGCAGCGATACGCCATCCCATCTGGTTGCGCTTAGTGGGACTATCATTTGTTTTTTCAACAGGACAACTCCCTAAAACACACCTCTAGGCTGTGTAAGGGCTATTTGACCAAGAAGGAAAGTGATGGAGTGCTGCATCAGATGACCTGGCCTCCACAATCACCCGACATCAACCCAATTTAAATGGTTTGAGATGAGTTGGACCACAGACTGAAGGAAAAGCAGCCAACAAGTGCTCAGCATATGTGGGAACTCCTAGACTGTTGGAAAAGCATTCCAGGTGAAGCTGGTTGAGAGAATGCCAAGAGTGTGCAAAGCTGTCATCAAGGCAAAGGGTGGCTACTTTGAAGAATCCTAAATATAAAATACATTTTTATTTGTTCAACACTTTTTGGTTACTACATGATTCCATATGTCTTCACTATTATTCTACAATGCAGAAAATAGTGAAAAGAAAAAAAACTTGAATGAGTAGGTGTGTCCAAACTTTTGACTGGTATTGTATATCATAATATTTCCATTACTGGTGGCCAGTATTTGTTAAGCCTGTATAAGACTCATCTCACAGCTAGCATCCATTTCTATTTAGTTTGTCTCCCTCGTCAGGTATCGCCAATACAATGGTTGGCGTTGTCACTGTGTCCTTCTAGTCAGAACACTACAGTATATTGAGGGAATGGAACCCTACTATTGAACAGGGAAGTCTGAATCACACAATCTAATATATTCCTCCTCTAGGTGAGGATACGTTGGCCAATTTCCACCACATCAAATGTCCTACAGAAATACAACACTACCCACATGGAAAAATACTATAGTATAAATACTATAGTATTCACTGTAGTGTTTTTGAGGACTTTACTATAGTATACTGTAGTATTTACAGTCAACTATAGTATAAATACTTAAAAATCATGTGTGAATGTGATTTTCTGGATTTTTGTTTTAGATTCCATCTCTCACAGTTGAAGTGTACCTATGATAACAATTACAGACCTCTACATGCTTTGTAAGTAGGAAAACCTGCAAAATCGGCAGTGTATCAAATACTTGTTCTCCCCACTGTATGTATTGTGTAACATGAAGTCCTATGAGTGTCATCTGATGAAGATCATCAAAAGGTTAGTGATTAATTTTATCTCTATTTGTGCTTTTTGTGACTCCTGTCTTTGGCTGGAAAAATGGCTGTGTTTTTCTTGGATTTTGCGGTGACCTAACATAATCGTTTGTGGTGCTTTCGCTGTAAAGCCTTTTTGAAATCGGACACTGTGGTGGGATTAACAAGAAGTGTATCTTTAAAATGGTGTGAAATACTTGTATGCTTGAGGAATTTTAATTATGAGATTTCTGTTTGAATTTGGCGCCCTGCACTTTCACTGGCTGTTGTCATATCGATCACGTTAATGGGATTGCAGCCCTAGGAAGTTTTAAAGGTCTTACTCACATTGGCTGCGAAGAGTGTGATCACACAGTCTTCCGGAATAGCTGGTGCTCTCATGCATGCTTCAGTGTTGCTTGCCTCGAAACGAGCATAAAAGGAATTTAGCCCACCTGGTAAGCTCGGGTCACTGGGCAGCTCACGGATGGGTTTCTCTTTGTTGTCCGTAATAGTTTGCAAGCCCTACCACATACGACAGGCATCAGAGCCGATGTAGTACAATTCAATCTTAAATCCTGTATTGACGCTTTGCTTTTTTGATGGTTCGTCTGAGGGCATAGTGGGATTTCTTGTAAGCATCCGGATTAGTCTCCCGCTCCTTGAAAGCGGCAGCTCTAACCTTTAGCACGATGCGAATGTTGCCTGTAATCCATGGCTTCTAGTTGGGATATGTACTGTACGTACAGTCAATGTGGGGACGATGTCGTCGATGCACATTGATGAAGCCGATGACTGAGGTGGTGTACTCCTCAATGCCATTGGATGAATCACGGAACATATTTCAGTCTGTGCTTGCAAAACAGTCCTGTAGTGTAGCATCCGCGTCATCTGACCACTTCCGTATTGAGCGAGTCACTGGTACTTCCTGCTTTAGTTTTTGCTTCTAAGTAGGAATCAGAAGGATAGAATTATGGTCAGATTTGCCAAATGGAGGGCGGGAGTAAGCTTTGTATGCATCTCTGTGTGTGGAGTAAAGGTGGTCTAGGATTTTTTTTATCTGGTTGCATATGTGACATGCTGGTAAAAATTTGGAAAAACTGATTTAAGTTTGCCTGCATTAAAGACCCCGGCCACTAAGAGCGCCGCTTCTGGGTGAGCAATTTCTTCTTTGCTTATAGAGTTGCAGTCCAAGATGGCGTAGCAGTCAAACGTCTTTGTCCTCGTCTTTGTCGTGTCCCATGTATATATCTTTTTTTCCTCGTATATCTTTTTATATTTTTTCTAAACCTCAAATTCAAAATACTCTCACCTAATGTGGTGTGGATCTGATTTTTCTAAAGTATTTTCTTTACTCCTGAATCAGAACCCCAACATAAGCTAGCCAGCTGACTAGCTACTAGCTGGTAGTCAGCTAACCACTGCTAGCGGTCAACAGCTAACCTTTAGCTCGGAAAACTCTCGCCAGTTTGCACAACGCGATTCAAACCAGAGCATACCAGACTTATTTTCTCTCCATATCCCCAGATTCCCACCGCAAGCTCTGAACCTTTTAACCTGGATCATCGCAGCTAGCTAGCTGCAATCTGAGTGTCTACTCCTGGCTAACATCTCTGTCTCAAAGCAAGCACCAACTAGCCTGGAGCTAGCCCATGCTAGGCCCATCTCCCAGCTAGCTGAAGAGTTCCATCAGCCACTCCTGGGCTACTATACCTATTTTGCCAATTGGCCTGGACCCATTTTACTGCTGGGGCAGAGCCCCGCCGGTCCTTCACGACTGGACTACTGACGTAATCTGCCTGGGGGGGTTATTCAACTGGCCATTCCGTCGCAACGTCCCCTGATAGCCCATCTGCTAGCCTGCTAGCCGCGGCCCACTAGCTGTCTAGGGCATTACAGCTGTTTGCTGAATAGGTCCATCGGACTATTTCTTGGGCCACTATACCTATTCTGCCAATTGGACTGGGCCCCTTTGCCACACGGAACCCTACTAATCCATCACGACTGGTCTACCGACGTAAACGCATGAGGCTCTGCACGAAGAGGCTATAAACAAACTTCCCCCGTCGTGACATCCCTTGGAGGCCCTTCTGCTAGCTTGCTAGCCCCGGCCCGCTAGCTGTCTGAATCGCTGTGTCTCCAACCAGCCTCACTACTCACTGGACCCTTATGATCACTCGGCTACGCATGCCTCTCCTTAATGTCAATATGCCTTGTCCATTGCTGTTCTGGTTAGTGATTGTCTTATTTCACTGTAGAGCCTGTAGCCCTGCTCAATATACCTTAGCCAACCCTTAAGTTCCACCTCCCACACATGCGATGACATCACCTGGTTTAAATTATGTTTCTAGAGACAATATCTCTCTCATCATCACTCAATGCTTAGGCCTACTTCCACTGTATTCACATCCTACCATACCTTTGTCTGTACATTATGCCATGAATCTATTCTATCGCGCCCAGAAACCTGCTCCTTTTATTCTCTGTTCCGGACGTACTAGACGACCAGCTCTTATAGCCTTTAGCCGTACCCTTATCCTACTCCTCCTCTGGTGATGTAGAGGTTAATCCAGGCCCTGCAGTGCCTAGCTCCACTCCTATTCCCCAGGTGCTCTCATTTGTTGACTTCTGTAACAGTCTATCACAGTGCCATCCGTTTTGTCACCAAAGCCCCATATACTACCCACCACTGCGACCTGTACGCTCTCGTTGGCTGGCCCTCGCTTCATACTCGTCGCCAAACACACTGGCTCCAGGTCATCTACAAGTCTTTGCTAGGTAAAGCCCCGCCTTATCTCAGCTCACTGGTCACCATTGCAGCACCCAACCGTAGCACGCACTCCAGCAGGTATATCTCACTGGTCACCCCCAAAGCCAATTCCTCCTTTGACCGTCTTTCCTTCCAGTTCTCTGCTGCTAATGACTGGAACGAACTGCAAAAAGAACATCACTGAAGGTGGAGACACATATCTCCCTCACTAGCTTTAAGCACCAGCTGTCAGAGCAGCTCACAGATCACTGCACCTGTACATAGCCCACCTATAAATAGCCCATCCAACTACCTCATCCCCATACTGTATTTATTTATCTTGCTCCATTGCACCCCAGTATCTCTACTTGCACATTAATCTTATGCACATCTACCATTCCAGTGTTTAATTGCTATATTGTAATTACTTTGCCACCATGGCCTATTTATTGCCTTACCTCCCTTATCTTACCTCATTTGCACACACTGTATATATATACTTTTTTTCCTACTGTATTATTGACTGTATGTTTGTTTATTCCATGTGTAACTCTGTGTTGTTGTATGTGTCAAACTGCTTTGCTTTATCTTGGCCAGGTCACAGTTGTAAATGAGAACTTGTTCTCAACTAGCCTACCTGGTTAAATAAAGGTGAAATATATATATATATTTCTTTTTAAATAGAGTTGGTTGAGAGAGGTCTTAGTGCCAGCTTCGTTCTGTGGTGGTAAATAGACAGCTAGGAACTATATAGATGAGTGTGGTCTACAGTTTATCATAAGGTACTCTACCTCAGGCAAGCAATACCTCGAGACTTCTTTAATATTAGACATTGCGCACCAGCTGTTGACAAATAAACACACGCCCCCCACCCCTCGTCTTACCAGAGGCAGCGTCTCTGTTCTGCCAGTGCATGGAAATCCTGTTAGCTCTATATTGTCCGTATCTTCGTTCAGCCACGTCTCGGTGAAACATAAGATGTTACAGTTTTTAATGTCCCGTTGGTAGGATAATAATCGTAGGTCATCAATTTTATTATCCAATGATTGCACGTTAGCAAGAAGAACAGATGACAGTGGGAGTTTACTCGCTTGCCTACGGATCTTCAGAAGGATGACCGATCTGCGGCCCCTTTTCCTTCGTCTTTTCTTCACGCAAAAGGTGGGGATCTGGGCATGTTCCAGTGAAAGCAGGATATCCTTCTCGTCGGACTCGTTAAAGGAAAAAGTTTCTTCCAGTCCGCGGTGAGTAATCGCGGACATGATGTGACAAAAGACGGTAGCAGCAACTTTATGTACACAATAAGTAAAAAAAATAAGTTACACAAAACACAGAAAAACTAACAAAACAGCACAATTGGTTGGGAGAATGTAAAACGTCAGCCATGTTCTTCGGCGCAATCTTCTGGACCGCAAACTCTGTCTCACACCGTACCCAAACCAGCGTTATGCGTGCGCAAATTTATTTTGTCCCCCCACACCAAACGCAGGATAAATATTTAAAAAAAACTCTGAACCAATTATATTAATTTGGGGACAGGTCGAAAAGCATTAAACATTTATGGCAATTTAGCTAGCTAGCTTGCAGTTGCTAGCTAATTTTTCCTAGGATATAAATGTTGAGTTGTTATTTTACCTGAAATGCACAAGATCCTCTATGCCGACAATTAATCCATATATAAAACGGTCAACCGAATCGTTTCTAGTCATCTCTCCTCCTTCCGGGCTTTTTCTTCTTTGGACTTTATATGGTGATTGTCATCTCAGTTACCACGACGACCGACCAAATTCAGTTCATCTTCCAATCACCCACGTGGGTATAACCAATAAGGAGATGGCACATGGGTATCTGCTTCTATAAACCAATGAGGAGATGGGAGAGGCAGGACTTGCAACGTGATCAGCATCACAAATAGAACTGACTTCTATTTTAGCCCTTGGCAATGCAGATGCTCGTTGGTGTGCGCGAGCAGTGTGTGTGCAGTAATTGAATAACGTGTATGTTTAAATTTGTTTTGCTACGCGAGCGCACGCGACACGAGCGGTGTGGTCAGCATGTCAATGGGCTACTATTATGGTATTAAAGAAAGTCATTACACAGCCATATTAACTGAGAAAACAATTCAGGAGAATAAGCCATTTAATTAGGCGACCAGTTCAGGAGTGGGTGTAATAAATGATCAGATTCAGAACATGACATCAAAACCAGTCCAATAATGTTAATGAACAGTAACACATACCACTGTTTAAAATAGAAAAAACAACAATAATTAGGATTTCTTAATCATAATTACCATATGAATAGCATCACAACCTTGAAAAGGTGTACATTTTTAACCAGTTCAATAAAATGTAATATGAATGTCAGAATTAATTAACAATAATAGTTAACATACTGAACCATAACTAATTTACCTGTTTAGTTAATGCGTGTGTGTGGCCTATCAGTAGGAATCCTGGGGGTGTTTATTCAGTTTGATAAGTTTATTGATGTCTGGGGTGATGGTTGACGGGGCAACTCGGAGGTCATGCTGGCTGTCCAGTTTGTTTCTGCTTTTCGTTTTCAGCACGGCCATAGCAGAGAAGCCACTTTCAGAGATAGGTAGTGCTAAACGGTAACATGATTCTGATTGCATGACAGGCGAGAACAGCATACTCTCCCACTACGCTGCACCAGAACTGTGGCAGTGTCATTTTCAGTGTCATGCTCAGTCCACGTTCAAATGACAGCTCCACCAGCTGATCGTCTTGCTTGGCAACGTGACGCTTCCCATCTCCACTAGTAAGGGGTCCTGTATCCAGTCGTCTCCTGTTCTCATCCGGGAAGTATTCACAAAACTTTCCCTTCAGCTTGATAAGATGCTGTTTAACAGGTTTTTTTTTGTGTGTCGCTGTGCGCTTTGTTGATCAGATTCTCAATCTCGAAATCAGCATTGGGGAAACATGTCAATCATCCCGTTAGAAATAGGATTTGCCCAAACGGTAAGCTTCATCTTGAAGGCATCCCCATCCTCTGTTCAAATCGATTGTGCCCCCGTCCCGAGCTTTGACACATTGAGCGAATTCAGATTATTTAAAAAAAATATGGCAGGTAGACAACCTTCGTGAACTACTCCTCTCAATCGAAATGTTCAGCCCGAGGTGACATGTTTTCTGAAAGAAACGCAGCGATCTCCGCTTGAAGTGGGTATGTGTGGGACGAGAACGTTATTGTTTTGATCAGTGAGTATGTGCAGCGCGAAAACCCTCTGAGTCCGAACGTAGCTAGCCATTTCATCACTGCGGACGTTCACGTGCAAAGTCAGCAGCAATAAGCAGTACAGCGCACGCACGCCTGTGTGTAGCAGTAACGTTGTGTAAAGTCAGCAACAATAAGCGGTGCGGCGGTATCCTTTCAAAATAAAATATATATTTTTATATATATTCTTGCACAAGTCTTGCGACCCCTTCAAATCCTTGACCCCCCAGTTGAGAATCACTGTTCTAGAGTATACTACAACATTCTATAGTAAGTACTACACATGATCAAGGGATACTATAGTGTGTAGTGTACTATACAAGGGGAGGGTCTAATCCTGAATGCCGAGTTACCACCAGCTAAATCTATGACGTTTATTTACTCTGTTCCATCTGACTGTGCAATCCACTGTCTCATCAGCCCAGCCAGGCAATTTATGAACTTGATCTCCACTATTAAAAAAATAATCTTTACATTATCTCACATTTCTTTTAGACTAACATTTAGTTTTCAACAGTGGAGATTTGTATAAACCTTGCTGTCTGTCTCGCCAACATTTGCAACATTGTTTCAATATTCAAATTCGATCTCCAGCTGTCCCATAGTAATGAATGAGTCAGGAGTTGGGATGAGACCGATAAGCAAGCAGCTTTTCTCAGCCAGTCGAAATCATGAATCAGCATAATTTTTATGGATATATACAAAGAACTATCAATAGAAAACAGGTAAACAAAACAAATTGCAGCAAGTTTGCAGTCTTTCCAGCTTCAGTTTGAAGTGATTGTGTTAGCTGTGTTGTTGGCTAGCTCCTCTGAACAACAGTGTCCTGACGAATGAGCACCTTTTCTGCGCCAGGCGAAATCACACATCATTAGCTCATTGTTATGGATGTATCCAAATAAATGTCACTAGAATACAGCTTAAACAAACGCAAATGCAGCTACTTTGCTGTTAATCTGGCTGCAATGTTTGATGTGACTGTAAGTTAGCCGTAGTTGGCTAGCTAGCAAGCAAGGGATAAGAACGTTGCCAGCCAGTATGGCAATGGAACATTTAGAACGAAAGACGGAGCCGCGTCCCTAGATACAGAACGACTGGGTCGCTTCTCTGGCAACCAAACCGATATAACGAACGACCAGCCGGGTTGGGTAGCAACCCTAGATGTGTCAGGAGTATGAATAAAAAATAAATTAAAAAAGGTATGAAAAAAAAGTATGAATAAATATCATGTTTTTATGAAAATATGTCAATCATTATTTGAATATGTTGGTAACCTGTTGTATAAAAAGGTTGACTTCGTCTCGGGCCTAACAACACCCGTGCCAATATATCCTCCAAACACCGGCTTCTCGGGCATTATCACTTAATTATTCTACAGAATTCTGTAGGAAGTACTGTAGTATTCTTTAGTAAACTGTAGTATTTTTTCATGTGGTTATTGTCAGATGTGTGCTCCACGCTGGCACTGGGTTAGTTGAGAATAGGATGACCTCTATTTTGCCTGGACTTGCTTGGACTGTAATGGGGATTACATTGGTGTGCAGTGACAGATGACCCTGTGCCATCAAATTGGCCCATTTGAAGTGCTGGCATTATTTCACTGGGATAGTCAGGGGTCTGGTATCTGAACCGCCATGACACTGTTTGTTTTGATCTGTATTTTGATTCAATACACACGGTTTCATTTTCTAAAGCTTTTTCCCGCTAGTGGCAATGCCAAAGTGTATTTGTCCTTGTGCCAAATGTTGGGCCTACATGAACATTCCCTTAGCACTTAACTCTTCAATGAGGTCAGGGAGGGACGTCATCAAATTAGGTCAATTTTGCCCCGAACATTGCAGCTCTAGTCTAGTTAGTGCAGACAGACATAGGCGAGACATTAGACCATCTGCTCGCCTCTCCTATGCCAGCACTGTTTCTCTGCCTGGATGTTAGTTTATTACTCTGCCCTGCTGCTGAGGCTCAAGGTTGATGTTTCTACTGCTGTTGTTGCTGGCGTCATAATCTGACGTCAGTATAATCCATATAGGCGGAGGCTCATAATCCCCCGGCAGCAGTGGGATTTATTCACTGGCTAAACATCCCTGGAGTGCAGCAGGGTGGATGTGTTATGGTGCTACAGTAACAACACAGTCAGAGTGGTACAGTACAGAGAGGGTGTGTTCTTCAGCTGGCCATGGAGGACGTTGAGGAAACAAAAAGACAATCCAAACAGATTAAAGAGTCAGACGTGATTGTGTCGCTCTCCCTGAGCTGAGCCCATACTGTGGATGGCTGGACATCTCAACGACTCCGTTAACAACCCCCCCCCCCCCCACAACAACTGCTTGTTTTCATTTTCTCACTCCCTTCTGTCTATCACCTCTAATCTCCTCTCCCCCACATGTTGTTCAGCAGTTTACTGAATCTTCTGTGGCTTTTTGTGTAATAGGTTGCTGTTCAAATCTTGATTTATTGTAGGTTCCTGAATGCAGGGGAAATGTCAGCATATGGCTGCTATGTTTCTTCGGCACCATTTCTGTCACCATCAGACATATGGTTTTGCTATATAAGTGTCAGTTTTATCTTCCCTTTCCTTCCTAACGCTCGCCCAGCCTTGTAATTCCAGTCTCCTTCCCGTATGCTGTTAGAATGCCACCCTCACAGCAAGACCACTTTTCCAGCCATATGTTAGAGCAAAAACTCTTACAGTCGCTCCAGGGGGAGAGATAGTGAGAGGCAGAGAGAAAGCTAGAGAGAATCTGGTCTTCTTCCTCTAGCACCAGGTGGTGCTGACAGAACAATGGGAAGATAAGTCATAAGTAAATCAATAGGTCCCTGATTGAGGAATGAAGACCCATTGTCTGCTTCATATTCGTATTCTGCTGAAGCCGATGCTCAATACAGAGCCAGGCATAGAAAATAAACAATTTCCTTCTGTTGTAAGATAAATAACACGAAGAAAATCATCTTCGTCTGCCATTTTCACGACAATGACCAGATAACGGTATCTCTGAGTCTAAGACTTCTTAAAATGGAGGGAGCTTTGTAAGACTGAGGGAACTACAACTGTCTTTTTTCCCCCTTGGATGTAATCATCTTAGATTTCCTGCTAATGCTCTTATGAAATGGTTTCAGAGGAGTGAGCAACATGGCAACCTGCAGGGGAATACCCATCTAGGGCATGGTACTGTAGTAGCTGAGGAAGCGAAGGGAGGAGTGTCGCACAGGAGACATGCCACGGGAGAATGGATGTCCCCATGCGGGTTGATTATCCTGTGGAGGTAACAATGTCTAGAACAACCACAAAGTACAAACAGATTGGCTCTTGTTGAGATGTCATCTGCCTCCCGAGACAGCTCTAAACAGCAGCATCTTCAATGCAACAAAATCAGATATCTGTACAGTACAATCATTATGACAATTATGATACCGACAGTCGGGTCCATAATTATTGGCACCCTTAAAAGATGAGCAAAAAAGTCTGTATACAAAAAAGTATACAAATACTGAGCTATAAATGTATGCTCCAAGAAATGTGGAAATTATTATTTTATACTCATACAATTGCTCAGAGAAAGAGATGTTGTTTAACATGTAAATACTCCAGCACCCTCCCCTTGCGAGGATAACGACACTGAGCTTCTTCTAAATTGTTTTACGAGTTGGGAAACACATTGGGAGGGATCTTAGACCACGCCTCCATACAGACACTTTCCAGATCCTCGATATACTTCATCTGCTCTTATGGACTGCCCTCTTCAATTCAAACCACAGGTTTTCAATGGGGTTCAACTCCGGAGACTGAGATGGTCGTTGCAAAATGATTATTTTGTAGATTTGATTAGTGCTTGCGGTTATTGTTTTGCTGGGAGATCCACTTGCGGCCAAGTTTCAGCGTCCTAGCAGAGGCAACCAGGTTTTGGGCTAAAATGTCCGGGTACTTGGTAAAGTTCATGATGCCATTGACCTTAAGGGCCCGGCCCCAGGACGAGTGTAAGCAAAATAGCCCCATAACATTAAAGGTCCACCATAATATTTTACCGTAGGTATGAGTTACTTTTCTGCATGTGCTTCTGTTTTTCAATACCAAACCCACCACTGGTGTGCGTGGCCAAAGAGCTCTAATTTCATGTCATCTGACCACAGCACCGCTTCCAATCCAAGGCAGTGCTATGATCAGATGATCAGATGAAAATAGAGCTGTTTGGCCACACACACCAGTGGTGGGTTTGCCGTTGAAAAAGAGAAGAATCTGCAGAAAAGTACCTCATAACTTGCATCTACTGGTCCTGTTCTCCGATGTCATAAAAGATTCTTAGAAAAAGGCTGTGTCGTTATCCTCGCTAGAGGAGGATGCTAGAGTATTGAAAACGGGTGACAATAACCCCCATCTTTTTTCGATTTTTTTTGTATTACTTGTTAAACTAAATCTCTTTCTCTATTCTAAAAGTATAAAATAATATAATTTCCCAATTTTCCGAGCATACAATATAGCTCAGTATTTGTATTATTTATTTTATAGTTTTTTTTGTCATCTTCATCAAGGGTGCCAATAATTATGGACCTGATTGTATGTGTATAATGATCAACACACAATAATGCTTACACACAAATACCAATAGAATGCTTCCCTTCTCTAATGGATAAGTGGCAGTGTCATGTTCAGTATGAGTTCATTTCTCATTATGTTAATGTTTCCCAATTAGGACAGGTCTCTCAGGAGATAGAACTTCAAGGGTGTGAAAG